>NT_165979.1:4374221-4410942 GCF_000143365.1 Chaetomium globosum CBS 148.51
GCGCTCGGCATGCGAGTACACGCGTACACTCTCCACGCGCGCCCGACCCCTGACTCCCGCCGCGACCGCTCTGGGCCCCGCCCGGCCTGGGCGACCCGGACGGCACGCTCCCGGCGAAATGGTTTTCGGGCGCCGAGACGCAGGATCTGCATGCCTTTTTGCGGTCGGGGCTGGATCTGCTGGTGGTGGCGGCGCCGTTGACGGGACGGTCGAGGGCGTTGGTGGGGAGGGCGGAGTTTGAGGTGCTGGGGGAGGGGAAAAGGGATGGGGAGGGGAAGGGGAGGACGTTCGTGGCGAATGTGGCGCGGGGGGAGGTGGTGGATACGGAGGCGCTGGTGGAGGCGTTGGAGGGGGGGTTGGTGAGGGGGGCGGCGCTGGGATGTGACCGATCCGGAGCCGTTGCCGGATGGGCATGTGCTGTGGGGGATGCGGAATGTGATTGTCACGCCGCATGTGTCGGGGGCGTCGACGAGGTATTTTGAGAGGGTGTTGGCGATTTTGGAGGGGAATTTGGAGAGGCTGGGGCGGGGGGAGGAATTGGTGAATTTGGTGGATCGGGAGAGGGGGTATTAGAGTGTTAGGAGATGGATGTGGGAAGAAAGTGGGAGAAGAGGGAGAGGAGGGTGTGGGAGGAGAATGTGAGCGGGTGTGTAGCGTTGTGTTTGTTATACAGGAGTGCCCAGGTACTCAGAGTCACAGTCATGTTCCCTGACCACTTTCACATGACAGTGAAAAAGGACAATTCGCCATACAGTAAAGTAACCACTATCCATCCGTCACACCCCTTATTCTATACCCCCTTTCTACTCATAAACCCTTCCCCAAATCCTCTTCATCTCCTTACATACCCCCGCCCACCACTCCACCATCGCCGGCTGGCAATACACGCGCATCGATGCCTCCCACCACAACTTCTCCACATCCTGCCCCGTGCGGGCCACGATCCAGTCCGGATCTCCCCACATCCGCAGCGGCTGCCCGTCGTCCCCCTCTGCTTGCATGCCCACGCTTGCGTCCAGCAGGCGCGTGAAGTCGGGCTTGATGCCGTTGTGGTGGAAGAACATGAAGCGGGACGTGTCGGGGGTGACGGTTAGGTTGCCGATGGCGGAGAGGAAGGTTGAGTTGGTGATGTAGGCCGTCACTGCCGGGTCGGGTGCGGTTCTTGGTGTTTTGAGAAGGTGGTTGGTGGTTGACTTGGGAGAGGGCGTGTCGTCAGCGGCTGCCTTCTCCACAGCGGCCATCACTGTCCGGTAGTCCTCCGCCGGGTCCATCTGCTGCATGAACATGCCCCTCCATTTCTTTCCCTTGGCTGTTCGGCCGTGTGCCTGCGGCAGTGTCTTGACATCCCAGTATCCTTTCTTGACCCCCACGCCTGGTTTCATCCACTCAGTCGGTGGGTTGTAGACCCCCTTCTCCCGCAGCGCATCCAATACCAACGCAGCCTGGAAGAATGTTTCCTTGTCCCCCTCTCCGGGGCCATGTTGCGTCAACATGGTATAGTACCGCGCCGGCCCGTTGTAGTTGTAGTACACCGCGAGGAGCAGGGTGTCGGCATGCCGCGCCTTGTCGTAGACCATCACGCCGCTTTCCGACGTGGTCCGCGACGTGAGGAGTGGCACTTCGACATCACCCGCTATCTTGTAGAACAAACTGGACGTAGTGGACGCCCAGAAATCAGGCCATGTGATGAAGCCCGCGGATGTAAACGGCTCGGCGCCTTTCTCGAAGATGGAATCGGGATTGAGGACGGGGAAGCAATCGGCATCGAGGAAAAGGACGTTTTGAAAGGTTGAGGAGACAAGGGCAATGGATTTCCACTGAAAGCGCTGGAATCTGATGGTGATGGATGGGTAGAGCTTTGTCCACATGTCGCTAGTGTAAAGGCAAGTCGCGTTGTGAAGGGGCATTTCGTGGACACAGAGGAAATCCACCCATGGCGCCGTCGAATCGAGCACGATCTGTATCGGGAGTTGCGAGCCTGTTTGTCGCGTTAGGAGGACGAGAGAGACGGCTTGCCCAAAGTTGGAAGCACCGGCGGTCGTGACAATGCCAGTGGCGCCAACTTCGTAGGGGAGATGGCTCGCAAATTCGGGCAGCTGCTTGATAAAGGCAGCATGGGACTGGCGAAACTTGGCTTCTGTCTTGTACGTTAGCCGAACTAACGCAGGCCTCGTGGAGTCGATGTCAGGTCGCCAGTTATAGCCCGTTGCCGGTCCTTTGACACCGACTGGAGGCACATTGACGTAGGTCGTCGTCAGTCGCGTGAAGAACTCGATCCACCAATCGGTCGGGCCATGATGGTTCGGACGGCGACCCGGCGCACCAAGTATGGTGGGCACAATAGCTTGGGTGAATTCTGCAGGGAGTCGGATGTGGTCGCGTTTGTTAATGTGGACGTAGACCAAAACAAGAAAGGGAACGAGAATGAGGTATTTCGCTCCCCTCCTAAGATGAGGGCTCATCGGCAATGACTGTGTGATTTGAAATCCCGTCAATGGCTATCGAGTATTGGCTCTCGGGCTGATCTGTCCTGCCGTGGTCGTAAATCGTGATTGGGGAAGTCGAGTGCGCGATCTCATGGCAAGAGATGGAGTCGGAGTTGGTTCGAACAAGCTTCATGTGAAACCAGACATCAAAAGTAACTGACCAAAAGGTTTCAGGAAATCTAGCTTGTGCCAGCTCTCACAAGGCCGAGTAGAGAAGGGACGGAATTCATGATTCTTCTGCCTGACGGTGTAGCACAGCACCAGTTGTGTGTGACCTTTTGGTACTCTCGAAAGTGGTGGGGGATGAAATAAGGTACCCATCCTGCTTTTACATTCCACCGGAAGAGTGAAGGTTGAGTAAACCAAGGCCACTGTTTACAGTTTGCCGTTTTCGCTGGTTTTTGGATGGTAAGAGTGACTTAATTTCCAGCAACACCGCATCCGGTTCAGCTGTCAACGCTACCATTAACCATCAATACATCAAATTTTGGCATACAAATGATCGGGGTTATCACTAACAAATTCTTATATTTATTGTGAGATCTATTCTCTTTTAAGGATCAGCTTTCGGTGATGTCACTTCACTCGCCATGCCCCTTTTCCTTGGCTTCAAAGATGGGACGAGTGTGAGCCTAGCCACATGGCCTTTCCGCACAGAAGTACCTATTCTCAGCGGCCTTGCAAATTCATGCGACACCTTTCACAAACCAATAACCGGTTGGCTAGGCTCCAGGCCGCCACACCTTGCTCACCGAAGGATAGGGGTCGGCTGACAGACCCAAGTTAGTCATTGTACCTTTTCATCTGGGTTGTTGCAGCAACAAATTATGCAAAGAAGAATATAAGAGAAACAAAAAGACCAAATTCGTACCTACATACTACTCTTGGCAGGATCACCCACAGTGGCAGGGCGGTGGTGAGGCACAGATGATGTCGCCATGCGCCGTCTCTCCAGTCAAATCGTGGCGGTGCTCGAACCTCTACTCCGGTACCATGGGTGCAGCACACGTTTAGACTGTTGGTAACTTTCTACCAATGACAAAACCATTTTCCCATCTTGCTAACGCAGGTACGAAAACGTGAAAAGCGTTTTGTCTCAGCCTCGGCTGCTTCCTTCAGATAAGGCATCCCACTCAGCTGCACGAGCACCCTAAACGAGTGCGGGCGAGCCTTGAATTCTTTAATTTCTGCAGCCGACAGCCTGGTTCAAGCTCAGGACTATCATGGTCACAGGATGAAGAAAGCCTTGTCATACCTGTGAGATTAAGTGTTGTCTGGTGAGGCCGCCGCTAAGCTCAGCCCAGGAAACGAAAATGAGATGGGACTGTTTTTACGGTTACCTACATGCAGGCTTTGTAGGACTAAATCCCGATGCGCCTGCATGATCTTTTCCAATCATGAGAATCTCCCTTTTTGCCTGACCGAGAACGGTGAAACCATCTGTGGTACATCGGCCGCAGACCGGTGACCATGGCGATGGCAACTCGGAGAGCATGACTCAAGCAAGTCTGAAGCTTCTCTGCCCCCCAAAAAGTATAAAGCCAGCATGTCTCCCATCTCTTTTCCACTCTGGCTGCGTTTTTTCTCCTCTCTCCAAAGTTCCGAATCTCCGCATTCTAAACTCCAAACAAAATCCAATACACCAACACAAACCAACTCACCTCAAACACCAACACCACCCAACCAAAAACTCCCACCAAACACCCACCAAAACAAACACACCACCCAGCCAAAAAAGAAATGTGCCACAAATACTCCGACTACTACCAATGCGGTCATCCCCGCCGCACCCGCCTCCTGCCCTGCGACCGCTCCTACAGCCACCTGATGCTCAGCGAGCGGGGCCACACCTACGAGGGCGAGTGCGACCGATGTGTGAGAAGGACGGCGCTGGCAGAGCCGTGGCACTATGATCGTGGCTACTTCTGCCGGTATCGGTATTATTCGAGGGAGAGGACTGTTTGGTGAGGGGGCATGGGGGGTTAGGGGGGGCAGGGGGATGAAGGGGGTTTGGGGTTGGGTTTTTAGTTAGTTCTTTTGCGATTTCTGCCCGTGGGATTGCATTTGGTGGCTTGCTTTGGGGCTCTTGGTGTTTATTTTAGGGATAGAACGGGGATGGCGGGTTACGGTTTGGCTTTAAGGCTGAGGGCACATCTTAGGAGAACGGACGGAGCCAGGAGAGATTATCTTTGGTTTTCTCACATGAAGGATATGTCAAATGTGGGAGGGGGTATCGGCATCTCAATAAACAGTAGAATGACTTGCAATTCCGGGAACAACTGGCCACCACACCCCCCTCAACATACCACATTTGTAACAGTTGTTCTATAGACAAGTATTTCCTTTCTGTGTCTATTGTTCGACTTAGCTCGAAGCCCTACCACAGGCCATTCCGCCTGATCACCGGGCTTGGGAGCAGCGGCGAGATTACCGGCTCACTGTTCGGCCTCGGCCGTGTGACTGTGTTCGCCCGTGAAGGAATCCCAATATCGACAAAGTCCCAATCATCGCTCTTCGTTTGGCGGTTCCACGGTATTGTCACCTTCAGGTCCTTCTTGACCTTTTCCACCTCGTGATCCGTTCCTCTTGATGACACCGAGGTTCCACGGAGCCGGAGCAGAGGCTCTTCCAGAAGACCACTAATTGCAGTACGTGAAGGCGGCCTGATTGTGCCCTGGCGAATATCTTTCCAGTTCAAGGTCAAGAATATCCCAGAAACCCACAGCCCCTGAAGCGGAAGCATTATTGCAACCGTGGCGCGGAATCCTAATGGGGCAGGCAACTCCGGGTGAGTTAGTTTCCAACCAAGGCCAATGGTCCCTGGTAGCCATGTGACGAGCAACGAGCCCGCCAACATGAGGCCGGTCCATAAATATTGATCCCCGACTTTAGCATGCCACGACATATTCCTCACAAAAAGTCCCTTGGACGGAGGCGGTGTAGGGGCCGGCCGGGGACAAGCGGCAAAGGCACTATGAAGCCAAGTGTCCGTCGCTGAAACTGACGGCCGATATGCGGGTGATGGATAGGTGACAGGGCGAGGACGGCCACTTGCTTTCGCTTCAGCGCATTGGGTGCCGAATAAGACACCCCCAGAACTCGGAGAAAGGGGCCAGTCGCTAAGTGAAAGAACTGAGTCCTTACCAAGATGTCAACGTGGGCCTTTTCCTAAAAGGATGTGATCTACTCACCCTCCATGGGACTGTGTTTCTTGCCGTAGGCAAAGTGGAACTCGTCGAGCAACGAGTGGAGAGAAAGCTCTGCCACTCCTTCTTGTTGTGATGGGTATTTCTAAGAATACGTCCGACCGCCCCGAGGTAGATGATGAGCGAGGCGCCAATGCTCCCCCAGACGGGGATGTAAATCTGCAGCATGTCCTGCCCAGGGAACCCCCAGCACCAACCCTATAGGATGATGAGAAAAGACGGAATCAACCGTTCAAGAGAATAGGCATACCTCAACATCGCTATGCAGTCTAACGTCCTTTGGCATCTTCACATGCAAATGGGAAAGTGCAAGAGCCAGTGGTCCTCCGTAACAGACGAAGCAGTATGCCCAACCCCACTGTCGAAGTTGGATTTGTTTTGACCCTCTACCTAACACGATGAGCAGATGAACTGCAAGCGCTAGAGACCACAAAGGGCCTGACAACGCAAACCTGGTTTGAGATGGTTAGCATGGAATATAATGCGGCCAAGAGTAGCACTTACACATCTAGCAGAAAGTGTTGACTTAGACATAGTGGGCTTGACACTCCCTGCCGAACACCCTCGCTGCCGACGATACAAGCGATGCAACCCAGTATACTGGCAATAGACGCAAGGACTAGGAACGTGTTGGGCGCTGTCCGGATACGCGGCATGAAGGCATATGAGCCGAAGACCAAGCAGACTGGAAGGATGCATATCAACCCTGCCACCCTCCCGAGGAGTCCTAAGAGCTCCACCTCCTGGTGCAAGGTAGGGGTATCCATGACGAAAAAGAAAAGGGCACCAAGACAAGAACGCTGCAATAACGAGAAAGATAGAAAAAAGGAGAGAATACAGTCGTAGGAGTCCTCAAGGCATCTTGGTCGTTTGTCAACCGTGGAAAGGCGACTCGGGGAGGAAATGTGCAAAAAACATGTCCCAGAAGATATTAGAGATGACAAGGGGTAGGAAGAAAAACTGGGCAACAGCAACAAGTTTTAACACACCTGATGCTGACCATCTCTATCTGGCCGGACAACACATGCCCTGAGCAGATGGAGTCAGTGTTGCTGTCATATCTAAACCTGGGGTTCCATCGAAACCCCAGGGGCATGCAGAACTCCAAAAGTCAAGCTGCCATCAGCCACTGACGTAGCACTAAGCCCGCCGCATGCAGGTGATGGCGGCACAACAGATTGGCCGCATCTGGCTTGATGATTTCTTGGCGAGTCGGAGTGTTTTCACCCCCTACAAAGTGCGTCCGTCTGCGGCGCTCAGGGGCGTAAGCAGCCGGCTCGGCGCCGAGAATATCCCCTAACCGCGACCGTCAAAGCCTGATTTGACTTCGCTTGAGCTATCAATAGATTTCTCTGTCACTGCAACCTCCCAGGCCCCACATTGTTGCTCCGAGCCTCAAAATATTGCGACGGACCACAATCCGGACCTCGGTTCGACATACTCGCCAACTTCGGGGCACCCCAGCGTTCACTTGCAGTCGTCAGTGAACTTAGAAAGGGAAAGGAATTGAGAAGAATAAAGCCAAAGCCAGAAAAGCCAGTTCCATTCAGGAAAACGCCGTAGGCTGCTGAACAATCGTGCTTAGCGTTGGGGCATTTTCTTGGGCAGTTGAACCACTTTCGTTCCGCTTCCGCAGTTAGAGTGTCCGTCTTTTCATTATCCTCTAGCTAGAGGTTGGGGAGATATACATTGCACATGCACTCAGCCCAGCCACATTTGTTAAGGAATCAAGCCACCTGCCTCCGTGAAACTCCTGTAACAACAGCCTCATTTTGTGGTTAACTTGGATGGAAAGAAAATGGATTTGTAGACTCCGAATTGGTATGTTCAACGGGCTTATACGCCCGACCACAAGGCCTCGAGGCACTGGGAGTAAGACTGAAAGAATATCCTCCGGTGAGACGGCCAGACGAGACCACCGTCGTCGAGTACTCCCTGTACGAAGTAAATTGGAGAAAGAAAGCCGGGCTATCAGACAACTCTTTGCAAAATTACACGGGATCCAGAGCACCTGACCCAGCAGCGCCGGATCCCAAAATGAACCCTACTAATATGAAGGAAAAAACAAAAGAACGAGCCTACCTAGGCCAGCAAAGCTCGTCCGTTCCCAGTCCTATCCCCACCCCAGCCGAACCAATCATGATCTCGTCAACCCACCCGTCCGACCATTACACAAACTCCGTCCCCGTCACCCTCACAAACTCCCCCACAGTATGCAACCACAACTTCCTCACCAAATCCCCCTCCCTCAACTGCTGCACCGCCTCCTCCACCTTCACACTCTGCGGCTCCGCATCAAAACTCACCGAATACACCCCGCCCCCCACCAACCCATCACTCCCCCTCGCAACCGCAACCCCCTCCCCCTCCACCAACCCCACCCCCGCCGTCACCGACACATGACTACTCGCACTCCCCATCCTCCCCCTCTCCCCCCCATCCCCCGCCACCGCCACCGCCACCGCCACCGGCGGGCCCCAGCCACACCTCGCCGGAAACCGTCCACTGGTCGCCACAAACAGCTGCCTCTCACCCGCCTCCGCCAACGGGACCGTCACCATCGGCCCGACCACCTTGTTCAGCACGACCTGGACGAGCCCCACCGCCGAGGCGGCGCGCACGGAGCGCCCCGCGTGCGAGCGCACGAAGCCGGGAAAGGCGTGCACGAAGCTGACGTCGGGGGCTTCGAGGGCCAGGGATTCGAGCGCGAGCGTCATTAGGGAGGAGGTGTGCGCGCGGAGTTGGAGGAGGTGCGCTGGGTGGGGTTTGGGGGTGGTGTTGGGGAAGGTTGGGGGGGAGGGTTTGGTGATCTTGGTGGTGGTCTCTTTGGGTGTGGTGGTGGTGGTTTCTTTGGGGGTGTCTTTGGTGATGCGGGGGGGGAGGCCCAGGGAGCGGCCCTGGAGGTCGCCTACGCAGACGGGACCTTCTTTGGTGCCGCCGAATACGGAGACGACGCGGCGGAGGGAGGACGCTTTTTGGAGGAGGGGGAGGAGGTTAGCGATGAGGCGGATCCGGGCGTAGTAGGTTACTGCCGTGGGGTAGTAGAGGTTTTCTGGGGTGTCTGGGTTGGTGTGTTAGTTCATGTTCTGGTTCATCCTTCTTCTTCAGGGGTGGGTAGTACCTTTGCCTGTCACCATGGTGCCGGTTGTGAGAAAGAGCAGGTTGATGAGTTCCTCGTGGCTCTTGATGTCGTGGCAGACGGCGTCCACGTTTTGCAACAGGGAGAGGTCGGCTTGGATGAAGTGATATTGGCCCTCGGGGTTGATGGCCGTGAGTTCCTTGATGATGCGCCCCGCGTCCCGGTCCGACCGGCCGACAAAGTAGATACGGGGCTCGACGGCGTGCTTGGCGAACAATTTCATGGTGGCCTCGCCAATACCGCTAGTGCCGCCGACGAACACGGCAACCATACCCGCGGGGAGAGACTCCGCGATGCGGGCGTTGGAAGACCGCATCTGCTCGAGGGTAACCATCTTGGCTGTGGATCGTGGTCGGTGCTACGCTGGGAACCGAGAATCGAGATGGTCTGACAGAGGGAGATTGGTCTAGACGGCAACAACGAGTCACACACGGTAAGTAGAAGGAAAGGGGGCAAAGACGGGAAGGAGAGGAGGGATCTGGGATGACAGAAAAGCCCGGAGGGCTTCGGGGGCTTGGGCCGTGATCAACATGGCCGGATACATATGCATGCATAGGACATACGAGTAAGTCATGTCAAACTGCAAGATTCACCGGAAGACAGGGGAAACCTACCGTCCGGGAGGGAGTTGTGCTGCTTGTGCACGGCTCGCGGCCGCGGGCCGACAGTTTTCGGCGGAACCCTGCTCGGCGGGGAGCACAAAAAGAGGCAAGTGACCCGGATGAGATGCAGGCCCGTGAAGGTGCTCGAAACAAGCTACCGATCTTTGCTGTTTGCGTCAGCTGTTGGTATGCCCGTTTAGCCCCCAGGTTGCCGTTGTCTGCAGAAGGGCATCAGATGGATCGACGGCACCTTTCCCGGACTGGACACTGCTTGCTGCGCCTTCCCGAGATCCCCAAAGCTTCGATCGAGATCCGCTTCGCGGAACACCATCGATTGGCTGCAGCCCTGGCGAGACTTGCCCTTGAGGAACCCTCCGACAAGCCCCGGGTCCCAGGTCGACGCCGACTCAAGCCACTGCAATTTTGACAGCGTGTTTGGGCTTTCTGCGGGGGCCAAAACGAGGAAAAAGGGCCATAGCAAAACCTCCGATAAGCCAGTTCCCCCTCTAGCGGCATCGTCATCGGCATCAGTATGTCTCACTGCAAAAGGGGGGGATTTGGAACTGCCCCTCTATAAATACCAGGGAGTGGGAAGATCTCTTCTTGACTCTCGTCGCAGCCCTTGTCTGCCCAGCTTTGCGACCCAACAGTCAGAAACACAAGCAGTGTTGGTCATGATGCGGCCAAGCGACCCCATTCCGGTTGAGACAGGAAGGGTCACACAGACAGCATCACAGCAACACACTGATGCTGTTGTGTGACGCTTACACCGCCGACTCCGACTGGATCGAGAAGGCACAATCAACTTCAACACAGTGTTGGTTGGCATTCACCATCGATCTCCCCATCTGGCCCGAGACCCCGACGGCTCTGGACGCCCGAAAGCCGGGAAATGGGATCCCCGACAGGCACACTGTGGCGGCTGCGGGCGCGGGTGGGTGTGGACGAGCTTAGACGAGTTGGTAGGGCTGTTGCCGCAAGGATCTGCACGCCAAGTTCGCTAAAGGGACGCACTATTCGTCAAACGCCCAAAGATCACCGCGATCCCGCCGGCAATCGCCGGATTTGTCTCGAACTTCCACTCAGCTTGCTCCAGAGGCGAGTCAGAGGACCCCCACGGCGACACGGGAGGGGGATCAGAGGGATCTCAATAGTCGAATGCAAGTTCGCAGATCTCGTAGAGATTGCTGTCTCAGCTCACTGGGTTGGTCGACGGTTGGTCGACTGGCATTTTCAACAAGGAAAGGAATAGCGCCCGGGTGCCTCCCCCGGCCTCCCCCCTGAACGGGCTCGGAGTTAAAGTGGGTCATCTTCCGGGAGTCCGGAGTTTCTCAGCGGAGTGGGCCGCCGTCTACCCCGGTGCCCCCCGGCAACATCGTACGTCCAAGACGCTTCGGAATGGACAATGACAGGCCTCTCTCGGAGGCTTCTCAGCAGTGAGCCCAACGTCGATGACGTGCGTTCCCCAGGTCTCGGGTACCCACTCTCCCTCAGGGTTCCCCGGTCTTACTCTCCGCGAACCTCCCCAGCTGAGTGGGTTCGTGAGCTGAGTCGGAGTTTATACGCACTCGATAAGGCGGTCGGAGTAACTTGACTAGCTCCTCAGACAGGCGATGCGCAATCACCAACAGCAGCACTGGCATGAGGCCGACCATCAATGCTGCTTCGGGAGCGAGAGGAGGGGAAACCTAGAGGGGAAAGTAACACGAAGTTGATGCCGAGCAACTCTGCCGCAGGTGTGCGACCTGGGCATCGCGATCTGTTCCCACTCGATGAGTGATCAAAGAGGTGGAGTGAGGATGGAACCCGTACATATAGCCTCCACCAAGCACACCTCCTCTCCCGGCAGTTGACTGTAACGCTCCCTATCTGAGGCTATCTCCTGTGAGGATTCTTAATTCTGTTTCAACAACACCCGGGCAGAATACGCATATTTGCAAAAATGGCAGCCAACACTCCTATCGCCATCATTGGCATGAGTTGTCGATTCGCGGGCGACGTCGATAACCCCGAGAAGCTTTGGAATCTCCTAGCCGAAGGGCGCAGTGCGTGGTCCGAAATCCCCAAGGACCGGTTCAATATCGACGGGTTCCATCACCCGAACTTTGAGAAACTGAATGGGGTGTGTACCGGACAACGGAGCTTCTCTAGATGGTTACCTGTGGAGTGCTAACGGGATATGGAATAGACAAATGTTGTTGGGGGCCACTTCCTCAAGGAGGACGTCGGCCTGTTTGATGCCAACTTCTTCAGTCTGTCTGCCGAGACAGCAGCAGTATGTCCCATTTTCTTTGCCCTGAATCTGGGCAGCCACGTAAAATTCCTCTCCTAACGTTAAGCAGGCATTAGATCCTCAGTTTCGGCTCCAATTAGAGTCAACATACGAAGCGCTAGAGAGCGGTATGATCCCCCCTTGGAACACTATGTTCCCGGCTTGTTAGCTGACACAAGCACAATCAGCCGGCATCTCATTACAAGATGTGGCAGGGTCAAACACATCAGTATACGCGGGGTCTTTCTTCCGGGACTACCATGAGAGTCTCGTCCGTGACCCTGATGCGTTGCCCCGATTCCTCCTCATGGGGACAGGCGCCGCCATGGCCTCGAACAGACTTTCCCACTTCTTTGACCTTCGTGGGCCTAGCATGTCGGTCGATACTGGCTGCTCCACAACGCTCACGGCGCTGCATCAGGGGTGCCAGAGCCTGAAGACAGGGGAGTCAAACATGTCCATTGTGGGCGGTGCCAACGTCATGTTCAACCCCGACATGTTTCTCGCCATGTCATCTATGACGTGAGTTGTCCCCGAACGCACGTGTTAGCGTAACCACGTTTGTTAACAGCCTCCAGATTAATCTCTAAAGACGGCAAGTCATATGCCTTTGACAGCCGCGCCAACGGGTACGGGCGCGGCGAGGGATCCGCGACGGTGGTCCTGAAGAGGTTGGACGACGCTCTCCGGGACGGTGACCCGATCCGCGCCATCATCCGAGATAGTGGCGTCAACCAGGATGGCAAGACAGAAACCATCACAACGCCGAGTGGCGAGGCACAAGAAGCCCTCGTCCGGGAATGCTACCGGCGAGCTGGCCTCGATCCGGCACAGACGACTTACTTTGAGGCGCACGGCACCGGCACACCGACCGGGGACCCCATCGAGGTGGCTGCCATTGCTTCTGTCTTCAAGGACACGAGAACGCACGGCGAGCCCCTCCGCATCGGCTCCGTCAAGACAAATATCGGCCACACCGAAACGGCGAGCGGCGTTGCGGCTATCATCAAGGTGGCACTGGCGTTGGAAAAGGGGCAAATTCCACCCAGCATCAACTTTGAGAAGCCCAACGCGAAGCTGCATCTGGATGAGTGGAACCTCAAGGTACGTGTTTTTGCACCCCCTCGTCGCTGAACACTCCCACAATAGGGAATATTCCAGATAACCCGCTGACCATTGCCAGGTTCCCACGTCTCTCGAGTCCTGGCCCGAGCCGGAGGGTATTAGGCGAGCATCCATCAACAACTTTGGTTATGGTGGTTCCAACGCCCATGTCATCATGGAGAGCCTCGACTCTTTTGTCGCCGCTTCTGCCAGCGCCGTCCCGGTTTCTGCACCGACAAACGGCAACGGCAATGGCGTGACAAACGGGTACAGGAACGGCGCGAATGGTCACACCAATGGCATAAATGGCACCAACGGGCACACAAACGGTACGAACGGCCACCACCACGGCCATTCCCGCAAAGACAGCGGTATCAGCATGGCGGAGGAGGAGGAGGACCCGGGCCGCTCCCGCATCTTCCTCCTTAGCGGGAAGGACGAGAGGGCGACTCAAGCGATGGCTGATAACCTGAAGAAACACCTCTTATCGGTCAGCCCCGCCGACGAGGAGGCTTTCCTTGACAACCTGGCCTACACGCTCGGCCACCGCCGTTCCCAGTTCCCCTGGATGTCGACGTTTGCCGCCAGCAGCATCGCAGGCTTGGTCAAGACGCTCGATTCGGGAAGGAACAAGCCTGTAAAGAGGGAAGCCTCCTCAACTCCCAGGCTCGGGCTCGTATACACCGGCCAGGGCGCCCAGTGGTGGGCCATGGGAAGGGAGCTCGTCGATGTTTACCCCGTCTTCAAGGCTGCTTTGTTGGACTGTGACGCGCATCTCAAGAAGCTGGGGGCGCGGTGGAACATGATCGGTACGTTTGCGGAAATGGCCCCTTTTGTTACCAGTAACTAACGAAGTCGTCTTGCAGAGGAACTCAACCGCGACCAGGAGACATCGCGGGTCAACCAGCTCGACTACAGCACACCAGTCTGCGTTGCCGTGCAGATTGCCCTGACACAACTCCTGCGCGCCTGGGGGATCAACCCCACTGCGGTAACAAGCCACTCGAGCGGCGAGATTGCCGCTGCCTTTGCCGCCGGCGCTCTCGACTTAGCCTCGGCCATGACGATCGCCTTTGCCCGCGGAGGCCTGGCCTCGGAAGGAAGCCGCCAGTTCGCCCGGAAGGGCGGCATGGTGGCGGTCGGTCTGGGCGCGAAGGACAGCGAGAAGTATCTCCCGCGGATTACGGACGGGAAGGTGGTGCTGGCGTGCGAGAACAGCCCCAGCAGCATCACCGTGTCTGGTGACGTGTGCGGTCTCGACCAGCTCGAGGCGCTCCTGAAGCAGGACAACATCTTTGCGAGGCGCCTCAAGGTCGATGCCGCCTGGCACTCTCACCACATGGAGGCCGTAGCGGATGCCTACTACGCCTCGATGGAGAACAAGGTCCGCCCTGCGCAGAAGCGTCTGGATTTGATCTTCTCGTCGCCGGCTACCGGCGCTCGGCTGGATAATGTGGACGAGATTGGCAGCCCTGGACATTGGGTGAGAAGTCTGACGGGGCCTGTCCGCTTTGTGGAGGCCTACCGCAGCATGTGCTTTGAGACGCCTGGTGGTGAGCCGGCTGTTGATATGGTTATTGAAGTTGGCCCGCATGCTGCCCTCTCCGGGCCCATCCAGGATATCATGGGAATGCCCGAGTTCACGGACGTCGACATCCCTTACGCAAGCTGCTTGATCAGGAAGCAGAACGCCGTGGACACGATGCAGGCTCTGGTCAGCAACCTCATGCAGAAGAGCTACCCGCTCAACCTTGCCGCTGTCAACTTTCCCTACGGGAAGCACGGCCTCAAGGTTCTGCACGACTTGCCTCGCTACCCCTGGAACCACCAGACCCGGCACTGGAACGAGCCCCGGGCGAACAAGGCACTCCGGGCTCGGGCAGAGAAACCCCATGACCTACTGGGCTCCCTGGTGCTTGGTACCAACCTCAGTGCGCCGTCATGGAGGCACTTTGTCCGCATCAACGATGTCCCTTGGATCCGAGATCACGTTGTCCAGAACACCATCATCTACCCGGCCGCGGGTTACTTGTCGATGGCAATTGAGGGCGCATCCTATCTTGCTTCCCGACAATTTCCGGACAGGAAGCTTCTCGGGTACCAACTGCGGGACGTTGACATTCTCAACGCCCTAGTTGTCCCCGAGACAAGCGAGGGTATAGAGTTGCAGCTCTCGCTCCGTCCATGCGGTGACAGGGCGCTTGATACCAAGGACTACTCCGAATTCCAAGTCCAGTCTGTCACCTCAGACAACAAGTGGACTGACCACTGCAAGGGCCTCATCATGGTCGAGTACGGCCCCGCAGGCGGCGAGCAAGATGCACGCAAGCCACGATGGAATGTCACCCCAGCGGCAGATGACTCTGCGTACCGAGTCCGCATCAGCCCCCGCGACATCTACGCCAGCCTGAAGTCCGGGGGCATCTCCCACGGCCCCATCTTCCAAAACCTCAAGACCATCCGCGCCCGGGGCAAGCAGTCCGTCACATCCTTCACCGTCGTCGACTCGGCAGCCACCATGCCCAAGCAACACCAGCACGAGCACATCGTCCACCCAACAACACTCGACTCGGTGTTCCAAGCTGCCTACACCGCCCTCCCCGGCGCAGGCAACACAGTCGGCACGCCCAAGGTCCCCCGCTCGATCCGCCAGCTCTGGATATCCCACAACATCACCTCACAAGCCGGGCACGCCTTCAAAGCCTACACCGACCTCACCCACGCCGACGCCCAAACCATGACCACCTCCATAACCGTCACCCCAACCCCAACCACCACCCCCAAACCCAACCCCCCAAACCACTCCCCCCGTCCTCACCCTAACCGACCTCCTCTACCACTCCATCGGCCCCACCCCTCCCCCCCTTTCCCCAAACCACCACACCCACCAAAAATTCACCACCGCCCTCTGGGCACCCGACACCCGCTTCCTCCCGCCGTCCTACCTGCGCCAGCACCTCAGGCAGCGAGCTGGCCCCGCACGAGGCCGCGCAGCTGGTCGACCTGCGCCGCGCCTGCCTGCTGTACATGCAGGACGCGGTGGCGGGGCTGACGGCAGCGGACGTGGCGCGGCTGGAGGGGTATCAAAGGAAGTTTTATTTGTGGATGCGGTTGCAGGTGGAGGTGGCGAGGGCGGGGGGGTTGGGGAAGGGGTGTGAGAGTTGGGTAGTGGGGGAGGGGGTGAAGGAGAGGGTGAGGGTGTTGGAGAGGGTGAGGGAGGGGTCGGCGAATGGCGAGATGGTTTGTCGGTTGGGGGAGAGGATCGTGGGGATTCTGAGGGGGGAGTGTACGGCCTTGGAGTTGATGCTGGAGGGGGGCTTGTTGTCGAGGTATTATTTGGAGGGGCTGAAGTGGGCCAGGGCGAATGCGAAACTCGGGGAGCTGGTGGCGATGCATGCGCATCGGAATCCGAGGGCGAGGGTGTTGGAGATTGGAGGGGGGACTGGAGGGGCGACGACACAGATTCTGGGGGCATTGGGGAGGAATGGGAGGGGGAGAGAGGCGCTTGGGAGCTATGATTTTACCGACGTGTCGTCAGGCTTTTTTGAGAAGGCGAGGGAGAAGTTTGGCGGCGAGTGGGAAGGGGTGATGCGGTATAAGAAGTTGGATATTGAGATGGATCCCGTGGCGCAGGGGTTCGAGGAGGAAGGGTATGATGTCGTGGTGGCCCGCCAGGTACTGCACGCTCCGCAGTCTAAGGAGAGAACCATGCACACCGTTCGGCATAGAGCGGCTCAACGCGGAGTGGTGAAGTATCTTTCAATGAAGAGAGTCCAAGAGACAAGATGGGATAATCAATTCGACTTATGAGTTTCATTCAGAGTGGGAGGAAGAAGTAAGTCTCCCTCCATCTTTCCCCATGGCATATGGCATGCCCCTACGAAGTTGCTAACATCCTGTGTAGGCGAGGAAGAGGACCGCAAGTTTAGCCCGTCCCTGACTGTCCCCATGTGGGACCGTGTGCTGCACAAGACTGGGTTCCGGGGCGTCGAAGCCGAAGTTCGGGACTGTGACGACGACGAGCTGTACTCTTTCAGCGTCGTATCATCAACCGCCGTCACCAGCGCGCCAAAGTTCGATTTTGACATCGCTCTCGTCACGGCCGGCCCATCGGCGCCAGACTCCTGGATCGACCAGCTCCGGCTCTCCATCGGCCTCCTGACCTGGACGGTCCCGAGTGTGCACACCCTCGAGGACGCACCGGCCGATAACAATAAAGTCTGCATCTTTGTCGACGACACGGAGAACCCCATCCTCGCCAACGCAAACCCCCTGCAATTTGAGGGGCTCAAAACTCTCTGCACGAGATCCAAGGGCTTGCTCTGGCTGACGCAGGGCGGTGCCGACGCCTGCACCAACCCCCTCGCCAGCCTCGCCTCCGGCTTCCTCCGGTCTCTCCGGCAAGAATACTCCGGAAAACGCCTCGGCACCCTCGACATGGACCCCTCCCAGCCCATGTGGACGCCCGAGGCAGTCAAGTCCATCACCGAAGTCTTCAAGGGCTTCTTCGACGAGTCCACAGGCACCGACTCCCCCAGCGACTACGAGTTCGCCGAGCGCGACGGCATCATCCACATCCCCCGCTACCTCAAAGACACGGACCGCAACAACGCCGTCTTCGGCCCGGCCCCGGAGGCGCCCACCCCGCGGCTCGAGCCCTTCCTGCAAGCGGACCGCCCCCTCCGCCTAACCATCGGCACGACCGGCCTCCTGGACACGCTGGCATTCGACGACGACCCGACCGCCGCCGAGCCCCTCCCGGACGACTTCGTCGAGGTGGAGCCGCGCGCCTTCGGCGTCAACTTCCGCGACGTCATGGTCGCCATGGGCCAGCTCAAGTCCAAGGTCATGGGCTACGACTGCGCCGGCGTGGTCAAGCGCGTGAGCCCGGGTGCGGCGGCCATGGGCTACCGGCCGGGGGATCGTGTGTCGGTGTTGTTGCGGGGGCACTATGGCAGTAAGACGAGGGTGCACTGGAGCAGTGTGGTGCATATCCCCAACGAGATGACCTTTGAGACGGCCGCGTCCCTGCCGACCCAGTACGTGACGGCGTATTTGTCGCTGTATGATATGGCGCGGCTGCAGCCCGGTGAGTCGGCCGTTGATGTGGGCTCGGCTACGGGGGGGGGGGGCCAGGCTGCGGTCATGCTGGCGCAGCGGGTTGGTGCGGAAGGTGTTTGTGACGGTCGGCACCGAGGGAGAAGCGCCGGTTTGTGATGGAGCACTATGGCATCGCCGAGGACCACATCTTCTCTAGCCGCGACACAGCCTTTGCTCAGGGTATTATGGATGTTACAGAGGGCAAGGGTGTGGATGTGGTGCTTAACTCGCTGGCAGGCAGTCTCTTGCAAGAGAGCTTCAACTGCCTGGCACCGTTTGGCCGCTTTGTGGAGCTGGGCAAGCGGGACTTTGAGCTCAACAACAGCCTCGCTATGGAGGCTTTTACCAGGGCAGTCTCCTTCTCTAGTGTTGACGTGATCACACTAGGCGAGCGCAAGCCGATGCAGGCGAACCGGATCCTGAAGCATGTCGTCAAGCTGGTGGCGGCCAAGGAGATCGACGCGGTCCATCCTGTCACGGTCTACCCTATCTCCGAGGTTGAGAAGGCGTTCCGGTTGATGCAGGCCGGCAAGCACATGGGGAAGATTGTGTTGGCTGTTACCCCTGAAACGTTGGTTCCGGTATGTGCTATCGGTCACACGCTAACGAGGACTGGCTCTTTACTAACTTTGTTTCAGGTGATCCCCCGAACGGCTACCACCAGGCTCCGGCCCGACGCATCCTACATGGTCGTCGGTGGCTTTGGTGGCATTGGAAGGTCCATCTGCCACTGGCTCGCTGAGCACGGCGCACGGCACTTGGTTGTTGTGTCGAGAAGCGCCAACACCGGAGGCAAGATCAACAGCCTTCGGGAGGAACTCGAAGCTACAGGGCACAATGTGGAGGTCACGGCCATCGGCTGCGACATTTCAAAGATGGGCGAGTTGAAGCGGGCGCTTGATGAGCATGCCAGGGCCAGGAGACCGCCCATCAAGGGAATCATCCACGGCGGAATGGAACTCAGGGTAAGTTGCGACGGCCCATAAATCAAACAAAAAAGCCACATGCTAACCACGACGACACCCACAGGACTCGGTCTTAGAACACATGACCCTCGACAACCACAACGCGGCGCTAGCCCCAAAGGTGCAGGGCAGCTGGAACCTGCACCACTACTTCGCCGAGCAGGACGACCTCGACTTCTACATCATGTTGTCCTCCCTCATCGGCGTGGTCGGGTTCGCCAGCCAGGCCAACTACTCAGCAGGCGGCGCCTTCCAAGACGCCCTCGCCCGGCACCGGGTTGAGCAAGGCCTCACCGGCGTGTCCATCGACCTCGGCATCGTCAAGTCGGTCGGCTACCTGGCCGACGACGAGCAGGGCAAGACCATCACGGCCCTCGAGCGCCATGGCTTCACAGCCCTCAGCGAGGACGACGTGCTCGCAGCCATCGGCTCGGCCATCGCCACGCCCTACGCCGGGTCCCTCGCCCTCGGGCTCAACACCGGCCCCACCAAGTCCGAAGACTCCCCCCTGCAGCGCGACCTCCGCTTCGCCAGCCTCGCCTACCAACAACCGGCAGCCTCCCAAAACGGAGGCAACCCCAACCCCCAAACAGGATCGACGCCCCCCAACAGCACCGACCTCCCCACCCTGCTGGCCGCCTCCACCACCCTCCCCGACGCAGCCGCGCACGTGGCGGGGGCGCTGGCGCGCAAGCTGACTGACATCTTCATGCTGGCGGACGGCGACGTGGTGGCGGACAAGTCGCTGGCCGCGTACGGCGTCGACTCGCTGGTGGCGGTCGAGCTGCGCAACATGCTGGCGCTCAAGGCCGGCGCCGACCTGTCCATCTTTGACATCATGCAGAGCGCGAGTTTGGGGGGGTTGGCGGGCACGGTGGCGGTGAGGAGTCGCTTTGTGGAGTGCTCCTAGGGTACCTGGGTAACGAAAACGTGTGTGGTATGGATGGATGGCGTGGTATGGTATGGCGTGCGTGGGTCGTGTGTGTTGATCAGGGGGGGGACATTATCGCTACAAAGTACGGAATGTACATAGACTAGTTGGCGTCGGCGGGTTTGGTGGACGGTGGGGGCTGGAAGGGATTTCGCGGGCCTAGCGTTGCATTGTCTGACCTGTTGGTTGTTTCTTCAGCATGTGTTGTCAGTGGGTTGGGGTTGGTTTGGCTTCTTTTCATTGGGTACCGTCAGGGGGGAAGTCTGCGGCGTTCGGGCGTTCGGGATGCGGGAGGGGCAGAGAGACTCCGCTGTCTGCGGTTGGGGTGGCTTGGTCTTTGCATAGCTGCGAGTTAGCCAGGTCTCTGTAACTAGTTCGAATAGTCTGAAGGGCCTCGAGGGTCGATAAGCAATAGTTGGGCCTGTTCGTGCATGCTGCAGTGGAGGTCCTGAGTGATGAGCCCGCAGCCCAACTGCCCTGGATGGTGTTGATCGGCAGCGGGTCCCCGATCGTGGATCGTCAGTCGGGGCTGCTTTGTTGTTGAGCCATCACGGGCCAGTCAAAAAGAGGTCAGGGAGGAGCCGACGGGGGGAAGCGAGACAGGGGTTAAGATCGTCAGTCCGTTGGGCTGTCTCTGTCTGTTCATCATGGTCCTTGCAGAGCAAACTCGCTGACCACCCCTCTCCGTGTGCAGCTTTAATGTAACCTGAGTCAGGGTGAGAACAAGCCCTCGGAAACGAAGGATTTTCTGATCCAGGATAGCCCGGGTTGTCGCGAGGGACCTTAGCTGTCCAGGGGTGTATGCGATTCCTCTTCCGTTTTGTATCACTGTCCGTTCCCCGTCCGCGCCCGGCTGTGATACTACCAGCTCAGTCACACACAGTTGCACAGCTTATGTTATTTCCCGAGTGCTACTGTCTAGAAGTGGCATCTCACAGAATCACTTCGCTACCGCGCTCTCGGGCGCTCGGGTTCAACGGTACACAACAAATCGTAGGACAGAAACTCGCTTGCAGTATTCCAATCGGCTGAGTGGTGGGCGTTTTGGTGCTACAAGTGGTTGAAACTCGGAAGCGAGGGTCTTGTGCGTCGTGCTAGTTGTGGCTTCATGTTGTGAGCACGGCTGAGTCTGACCACCATGTTAAACAAGAGGGCCAAGCGAATGGACTTATTTCAGCAGCAACGGCAATGCTTGGATTGGTTGCCCATGTCGGAGCCCAAACGTGAGAACCGAACCAAGTCTTGGTTTTTACGCAACCCATGGCGAGCCCTCGGGAAGAATGGCCAGGGGGTATTGTGACTGCAATATTGAACACTCGGTCTTTCTTGTAATCATCCCGTGTAAGCAATATTCTACTTCAACGGCACGGAATAACACACGTGGTTGAAATTGAACTTTGAAGATTATTTGGATACCTAGTCTCCCAGGACTTGTGGTCAGTTGTTTAACGCTGTATGATGCTCAGAACGAGAACTACCCGCTCTGTACGTTTATAGTTCGTGAGTGACCGTAGCCTACTGACATCTTTCAGATCGTCCTGGCGTTTAAACGTGTTCTTGAGGATTCCTGTAAGTCGATTTCTAGCGGATGTAACTCCTGATGCTCGCGTTGTGCCTCTCTCGATTGTGCTGTATCCGTGATGCGGTTGACCATACGTCAGCTCCGACTGTCCGGTACCGCTTCCCCCCTTTTCCACTGAATGCAGCAACATGGATAAACTTACCGCAGTACGTCTCCAGAATCTGCAAGAAGGGAAGCCCCAGAAGTAGTAGAGGGACCAACTGGCCAAAGCCTTCCACATCATTCTCCTTTCCAATATCCGAGTAGTCTTTCCACCCTTCATGCATGCTGTTCCTGTCGTCAAAGGTCCAATACACGCCTAGGACGAACCATAAAAACCCATCCACGGCGACCTCCATGGTTTCTGACGATACGACATACCAGACCCAGGCAAACACCTTTCGCTGCGAATTCAGCCTCCGATCTCTGTCTGTTCCGGGAAGGCCTTGGTAATCAACGATCCGATGTCTCGCCTTGTCAATCCACCACGCTCCCACTGCTGGCCATAGGGCCAGACATCTCTGCGGATAAATCAGAAGCACCAGCACAAAGTCTACCACCATCCATGCAAGAGGGCTTCCTCCCTTCTCTTTCCCTTTTGCACAGGCAGCAGGGCAGTCGTAGTTGTGATCCCACCCCTTGGCCCCAGAGACATACGAACAGTATAACAGCAATGCCGCCAAGGTGAGCATAGCGACAATTCGTGCGATGATATCCCCTCCCCAGCTGAATGCGGACCTGGTCTTCCCTGACATTGACAACCCCATCTGCGACGTCAGCCGCAACCAACGGCGCCTTTTCTTCATACTCCCAATATGCTCCGTGCGAATGGCTAGCAGGGCAAGCAGATGCACGTTGCTGCTGAACCACGCGAGGTTGGTCACCATGCTGAAATGGTACACGGTGATGCTGCCACGTTGCAGTTTGATGACGGCGGCGGTGAGCATGGCGATGCCCGTGACCAGTTGCATGTCGGCGAGTGACATGACAAAGGAGAAGAGCGTGCGCCGGATCCTGCCGATGCGGGTATCTATCCACCGCGACCGGAGGACGAAGCGAACAGATGGGGCGCAGATGTGTTGGCGCATCCAGCGGTCGACCAGGTTGAAACTCTCATCTGGGGCGGGTGGGCTGCGCCCTCGCCCGTCGGCCGGGTCGAAACTCCCGTCCGGGACAAGACCAGAGCGGATCAGCGCGAGGTAGAGGCAGGTGCCGATGATCGCTAGACACGACGAGGCGATAAAGGAACTGATGACCTGCGGCGTATTTATTAGTTTACGCCCGTTGAGAAGAGCGGAGTGAGCTAGTGGCACCATACCCCTATTCCGGCGATATCTGGGTCTGCCATGAGTGTATCGCCCGGACACCAAACCACGGCGTTGGAATCTGAGTTGCATCCGTTCAATGATTCTGCTTTAACAGCAGACATTGTAAAACAACAACCGTCTGTTTACACGTGCACTCGTCTGATGTATACTGTATAGCAAGGTGGAGTGTATACGGTGCTCTTCAGAGTTTCTTCTTCTTCCGCTGAATGTTATGACGCAAGGGTGTTGATGTCAGCGGCTCAATGAGCAGCTTCGGCAGCCTCCCAAACCCTATGGCGACCCAAGGATGTCTCCTGCGGGGCGTGGAACGCCAGTAGGATGGCGCTGTCAAATGATAAATCCGAGGCACCCCATGTTCGCTGCAGGAGGCCGATCACGCCTTGAAAGTAACTTCACCATTCATCTGGACATCCACCACCGACCCATCCCCGATAAAAATAAAACGAGGTCGTTTCTTTATGCGCTTGTATGGGGAAGGACTCTCTACTCTCTTAGTAACTTATGCCATGGTTTCATGCGTGCAGTTTCCCCGTCCCCTACCCAGCAAGGACTTAGGCAACCATTTCAGCTGTTGACCAATCATGGCACCGGTGAGCCCTTCCTTCGAGGTTGAATATATTTACTCAGCAAGCGGGACATGGTCTTGCACTCCTTCATCCTGTGGGCACGTTCTTCTCTTTTCCTCCGACTTCTCTCTCCGCAAGTTCTTTTGCCCCTTTTGTGGATCAACCATTTAGAGGACAAACCTATCCAAGGTTCAAGATGGCTACCAAATCACGATCAAGAAGCCCTGATGTATGGGACCAGTTCTACAGGCCGGGGTGGTTCCGGCTGGTGAATTACCTGGCACGGCACTTAGGAGGCCCACAAGAGACCTTCCAATCAATAGTCGCAGCCATGTTCAGGGCATACCTGCTTTCCAACGACGAGGGTGCCCCCGCTGCATATGCGCTACGTTTCGACGACCTGTTGTTTCGTGATGTTTACGTAGCAAAAGACCGGCGTGAACGAAGACATCCGCCTGAGCCCCTCCAGGTATTTTACGAGACAGTGTTTCCCGTGACCAGGGAAATGGACTACGATGATCCGAAGCAAGTGAAGGTCATCCAACTACTCTTGGAGTTGCGGAAGCTGCCTACACATGCGAACAAAGTAATGGTGGCAAGTTCACCCTCGACCATGGATACCTAGAGACGGTACCTTTCTATACTATGTATATTGACGGTTTCTTACATTTAATAGGCATCGGAATGGATCGACAGTGAGACTTGGGTTCGCGACCCGCTTCTACCGTATGTACTCGACATGTTCCAACCGAATTTGTCCCGTTGGTTACCACCTTCTCCTCTCTTCGATCCAATGACCTGTGGGCGCTAACTAATTGTGTCAACCCAGATTTTACGGCCGAAGAAGCCAAAGCCCTGAAATCTCAGGAAGATATCAAAGTTTTTGAGAGCGACGCTGCTGCTTATATCAGCTTTGAGACCTTCTGGGCTCGTTGCACGGCCGCCGGACTGGACGCCGAAGACCGTTATAGGGCTCCTTTTGATTGGCAAGGGTCCTTCATCTCATCAACCCTACAGCCGAATGAAGAGCTTCTGGACTACGAAATCACGGCTATTCTTCAATTGATCCTGATTGCCGGACACGTCATCCACGCTGAGTGCGTGGCGAAGCAACTCTCGCCGCTGAACCACCCCCTATGCGGCTCGCGCTGGGGCGGTTGGGCAAACGGCAACGGCCCCGCCGTTTGGAAGTGGTGGGGGGACAGACTCACAGAGATTTTGGCTGCCCTTGAAGCAGGTCAAGACCCGGGCTTCACACTCTTGGAGAGGAACAGGGAGGCGTTGACAAGGATGGTGGTGGAAGCCAGGGACAAGGTGGTGGCGCTTGAGCCTGGTTTATTTACTACATCGGGCCCGGAACCGGGGACGGATCCAGCCTGGCTGCCGAAAAAACGAACCTACCTCAAGCATAGGGGTGACCATTACGGCTTCAAGGTATGTGCAGAAGACACAAGATTGCAAAGCAACAACCGCCCTTCTACACCTACACTCGTCCGGCGTACAGTATATTAAGGTGGTACGTATGGAGTGCTCTCCAAAGTTTGTTCAGTATTACACAAGGAGAGGTTAATGTCAGCGACTCAACAAGCACCCTCCCAAAACTCTGGATGCCACAAGCATGCCTGTGGCGGACGTCGAACACGGATAGCATAACGCTGTTACTCCCATGTCCACTACAGGAGGCTACTCACCACCAGCGCATCCCAACATCGTCATCACATTCCTGACGGTATGTAGTTCGAATCACCCGGGAAGACAGACCATTAAAACGTGAATCATTGGTCAAAATATTTGATGAATCGACTGCATGCATCCATCATTGGTATTCGCCGCCCCCCACCCCCTTTAACTGCAGCCGGCCGGTCATTCACTCTTAAGATCCGACATAATTAATACAGGTAGTCTACAACACGCCGTTTCTTCAGTCCGGGCCTCGTTGGGGCCATGTGGTCCGCCCCGTTTGCTGCTGGTCGTCGTAACGGGCTACCTCACCGCGCCCCTTTCCGTCCAAGGGCTCCAGATGGGCGCGCTTATACCCACGAGTGTCACCCTTTGGGTGGTACATAACCCCAACAAGTTGCTGGTCTTTGTTAACGACCGCACGAATTGGCCCGGGGTCGTTGGGTGGTGTTTCCCAGCGTTGTCTATATTGCCTTCTATCGTTGGGGTGTAATACGGCATTGACAGTCTTGAGGGCAGCCGGATCTTCGGCAAAATCAAACTCGGACGTGAATGCTGGTTTTTCGGGCACCAGTGTCTTCACGGGGTACTCGTATGCCTCCGTGCTTCTGTGACCAGCTGTATCTTGTTGCTGGCGGATCTCCCAATCACTGAAGTTATGTGTTCGGTTATTGGGCGGCCCTTCGGTATTCCGGTACCGCTTGGGAAATTTCCCCCGGAGGGACTGGTCTGGCGGTGCAGGACTTTTGGCCACGATGTTCTCTACCCTCTTTACCGGGAGATTCCCTCTTGGTGAAACATATTGCTACATGTAGGTAAAAGATGGCGTGCCAATGTCAGTGATGGTGTGTGGGGCATGATTTGCAGGCGAAATCTTACAAATGAGGTTTTGGGGTTGGCTGAGTTCACTCTGCCGTCTGGTTGCTTGGGTTTTGAGACTTGAACAGGGGCAGGGCGTGTGGGCGGCTGGGCATGCCCTGCTCGGCTGGGGGCCACAGGCCGGGTACTGAGCTCCGAGAGTGTATCGCTTTCCTCGCCAGACTTTTTTGACGGTCTTGGTCCCGTTGAATGTCCATGGTACGGCTTCGTCGGTTCCTCCTTAGAGCTACCGCACCCCATAATAAAAAGGGGTAAGAGGGGGTCGATGCTGAGGTTGTAAGGGGCGATATAATTTGATGTGTAGCCGCGCTGGACTCGAAATTGACCGGCACTTCTAGGTTGTTTCCTCGAGATTCAACAGGCAATACCCACAAGCCTACTCTCGACTACTTATCATGACCCAGAACATTGCCCTTACGGATGCAGGGCTTTCCTTTTGGGGGCAGCGTCATCCCCAGTCAATCGTTTCCCAGGCCAACAGAGTATCCCAGGGCCCTTGGGCAATTGGGCCTGAAGGTTTCAAGGAGCTGGCCGCGGTCTGCCAGAGGCCAACAATGACCTCTATCTAGAGTCGCATTGGGGGCTGGGTGGGGGGGGGGGTTTGTTTTGATGAACATCCCCCAGTAATAGCGCCCCTTGTTGTCGGCACTTCCTCCGCTTCTCGTAGAAAATATTTCCTCATGAGATGGAGGCCCGCCTGTAAAGGCTTGTTTGAGTTGTTTGAGATGTGAAGTTTAAGCCAACACCTGCGCGGCGCAGAACATCCCAGTGTAACCTGGAAATGGCCATGCGTGGTTCCAGCTGCGGTTCCATCTTCCCCGCCCCTGAGGTGCTTAACCGCCAACATCTTTCCAACGGCCTAACCAATCAGTGGTGCTTGTGCTCCCGCTTGGAGGGTTAACAGACAGGGGACAACCAACAGCGGAAGCAGTTTGCACGCTCCCATCCCGCGGGCCATTCGCCTCTCCTCCCCTCTCAAACTTCTCTCACCACCTTTTGTCGCTTCAGCCCAATCTAATCACCCCTATTTTCGACTCATCCAAGGTTCAAGATGGCTACGAATGAACCATCGGAACACTTCAGTGTGTTCGATCAGTTGAGGCCGGGGTGGTTGCCGTTGCTCAATGACCTGGTACTGGTCAGAGGGAATCCAGAGGAGGACTTGGAATCAATGATCGCAACCCTCTACAAGGAATACCTGCTTTCCGATGACGACGGTGCCCCTGCCGCATTTGCGCGACGTTTCGATGACCTCTATGGGGAAATCTACGAGCCAAAGTTCAACGGATTCAACGGCAAAAAGAGAGGGTGGACCGGCTACCTCGCCGTGTTCTATGAAACGGTGTTTTCAGTAGCCGTAGCCATGGACTACGATGAACCGAAGCAGGTCAAAGTCATTCAGCTGCTCTCGGAGTTGCGGAAGCTACCCACGCATGCCGTCAAGATATTTGTGGTAGGTTGTTCGTTCATTGGCACTGATAGACGCAGCTTTCTGACATTTATCTTACCTTGAAAAGCAAGGCGAATTCGCATGGATCGACAGCGAGATATGGACCCGTGATCCGCTTTTCCCGTGGGCGCTTCACGAGCATGACCCTGGATGTAAGAGGTCCACCCTCCCGTTCATGTTTTCCAGCCGCTGACTATCCCAACCCCCACAGCTATGACGGTCAAAGATGCCGAAACCTTGAACTCTCAGAAAGATATCGACGAGTTCGAGGACCATTTCGCCGCCTATCTCAGTTACCAAACGTTCTCGGCTCGCTGTACGGCCGCCGGACTTGACAAAGGAGACCTGTTTCGTTTCGAGTCGCCAGGGTCCTACATTTCGGCCCTGCTACAATCAGATGGAGAGCTTTTGGACTGCGAGATCGTGGTCATTGCTCAGTGGATACTGATTGCCGGAGACGAAATCCATGCCGAGTGTGTGAGGAAACAGCTACCGCGGCCGGCCCGCAGAACCGCTTGGGACGGTTGGTATGACGGTAATGGCCCTGTCATCTGGAAGCAGTGGGGGGATAAACTCGCCGAGTTTGCCGCTGGTCTTGAAGGAGGCGGAAATCCGGGCTTCAGGCTTTTTGAAAATCACAGGGACCTGTTGACAGGCATGCTGGTGAAGGCCAGGGACAAGATCATTGCGTTGGAACCGGGTTTATTTCTCAAGTAAGGTACCTAGGTAAGAGGCGCGATTGATAACGGTTTTTAACTTCTCATTTGTATCCACTCACATCTCCTATTACTTATCTTGGAAATCTCCTTCAAGCCCCTAGACTCAAGCCCACTCCCAACCAGGATCGATCTCCGTAATCGCCGCGTACCCCTTCTCCCCCTTAATCTTCTCCGTATCAATGACCAACACCACAATCGCCTTCATCGACTCGGTCATGCTGGCATTATCCGAGACCGTATGATGACAGCCCGGCAGCTCGAGGAACTTCTCACCCGGCTTGTACACCTGGGGCGGGTTCCCGTTCATGCCGCTCAGGAACTCGCCCTCGAGCACGTAGGCGACGGCCTGGGCGCCGTTGTGCGTGTGCGGCGGGCTCCAGCCGCCCGGCTTGTAGTTGAGCTCGAGCGCGACGAGGGACTTGCCGGGGGCATTCTTGAGCTCGTAGTCGTACAGGATCTTGATGTCCTCGCGCGGACGACCGGCGTACTTGCTACATAAGAAAGTTAACGTCAACTTGTCTTTTGCTCAAAGAAGGGGGGCTGGGTTACATCTTAGCGGCCTCGATGTCGGGGGTTGCCATCTTGGAATTGAGTGTGGTGTTTGGCGAGTTTAGTTGGATGAGGGTGTTGTGAACTTGTGGATGAGATGATTGTTGCAACAGCAGTGCAGCACGGAATGGAGGCAAACTTATATACTCGATTCCCCAATCCCGTCATCACCATATCACAAGCCATAACGCATAACATAACCCCGAATTATTCAACGGATTTCGAAGCCGCGTCACTGTATCGCCATTTCAGCAGATTGCTGAGTCAGTCAGAGACCTCGAAACGAGTGAAAACGAACCCTAGTTGAGACTGGTGTTGCCTTGATGCTGCAAAGGCAAGCAAACTTGGTGGAGATTTGCGGGGCGCGGTGAATAATGTTACGCAACAAACTCTCATTCCCAAAGCGGCATCCGAAGCATCCATCACTGGACATGTCACATTCCCCAACAAAACCAACATCCACATTCAACCAAGTCTTGGCTCAGTTCTCTTTGAGCTCGTCTTCCTTCCTTCCCCAATATTATAACTCTGACCGTCCCATCGAGTTTGAATAAGATATATTTGGCTTCAACGGTGACTGTTGTTTGGTTTATTATGCCAAGGAAATATACTGACGTTCCTCTTGCGCCGGGTATGAAAACAAAGAAACAGACATCGAGTAGTTAACTAAGTTAAACAAATTAAGAAATAAAATAGATCTAACCTGGGTATATTGCATGTGGTTCAAAACACTTAAAGCCCTCCGACAAAAACAAACTCCTGTGACTCTAATACGGCCACATGCTCCTTCGCGAGATGGTTGAAGCTCTGTACCTTTCTCAAGGCATCCAGGCAAATCTGGAACTCGCCGTCAAGCGATGACTCACTTTCGGTCTCCAAGCCGTGGCTATGGAATTGATAGTGCCCGTCTAGCCGTCGCTTGCGGTCGGATGCCAGCTGCGATGCACCGAGGTAGACGGCTAACGGCAGGAATATGTGGGCCTAACCTCGTGGGCTCTGCATTAGCTTCACGCGTGTAACACAGATGGGAGCCGTGTTTATGTCAGCTCTCGAGGTCGGGCGTGTCTCACCTTGAAATACCCAATGTGTTCATGTGCCTTGGCCATTCGAGCAATTTCCCGCGCTGCCTGTGTCGCGCGACCTTGACAGTCCGCAACCGTCGGACGACAATGACTGTCTATCCCGGACGCCTCTGCAATCTGGCACATGAAGATGGTCGTTGCGTGCGCCATCATAAAGGCGAAGAAAACCATTGGATCGGCCATGGCCGAGGCGACTGGCGAATTCATCGTGAGCGACTCGAGTGTCCGCCCCAGCATCCCGTCCAGCCATTCGTGCCGGAGCCAAAAGTCGAGCGATGCGGTCCCAAACGCCCTTTCCACTCCAGAGGCTTGGCCATGAGAGAGTGCGCGGCCACAAATGCTGATGACCATCACGGACCCGGCGAACGGTGAGATGAAGTTGTGATCGCCAGAGGCGAGGGCTTCTGGTAAGAAACAACCTGGGATGGGGTGGCCGCTCTGGAATGCTAGCTCTGGCGACGGTAGTCGAGTACAAATCTGTCATGGCGTTGTTTAATGAGTGGGTGGGTTCCAGTAAAAGATGAGGATCATCGTATCTCGGGTGGGAGGACATGGTGTAGCCAATGGTTGGGAGGGACGACGTACCACTTCTTCCGTCAGCGTCAGAGGACAACGACTCCTCATACATATGAGCCGATCCAGAGAGTAGGCCATCCAGAACGTCCTTCTTCTCTCTTCCCTGACCACCGGATCCTCCTCTTCGACCGAGTTTCCAGGGCCGTCGACCTCGTGCAAGCGCGCCAATTGCACCAACCGAAACGCCCGGCCGGCGCTAATCAGAGCTCGGCGGTAGCTTGCGCGCGCCAACTCGTAAAAGGATACCAGAAGCCAGGCTTGTACCTGCTCGATCCGCACCGGCTGCAGATCGTCATCAGCTAGGTCGAGCGCCTCGAGCATCTGCCGCGTCTCGTTGTAGAGGAGCTCTCGTGAGCTTTCAAACTGGGACGACAGCGCCATAGCGAGCGTCCACATGGCGTACTGAAGACAGAGCATGGAGGTAGGACCCTCGATACAGGGGTTCTGCCGGACCCTGGCAAAGTATCGCGACTGGTTGAAGATGGGAACATTGGGATGTACTCGGTCAAAATACAGCTGGTCACTTTGTGGTAGAGGGCCGTTAGCGACTAGTACTGACGCGCAAGCGAAGAAAGGGAAACCAGAGAGGGATGAATAACGTACAGGTCTGCGCGCATCAAGTCGTCCACGAATGTGGTCCTCGGTGGTGACGGCGGCGTGGGTGGAAATTTGAAGGTCGAAAAGCTCAGAGGGGCAGATGTGGGGGTCATCGGAGGTACCTGGACGTGAATTTCGCCGTCCCAGAGCGGCGAGCTTTGCTGACATGGCGAGACAAGCGTGGGAGATCCCTCTTCCGAGGCCGAGGCAGTGGTAGCTCGAGTCTCGGATGCTGTCGCTAGAGCAGAGTCGTCGCCCGTGATAATGGACAAAGCGGCGGCGCCGTGGTCGACGCTCAGCCGGCGTTCTAAGGCCACTGCGTGGGTTTAGTTGCCTTACGCAAAGGAACTCGCGGGTGCGTCGTATCGGGTCCGCGACTTACCGATCCGGCTTCGCAGAGCTTTGAGATCGCCCTTCTTGGGTCCCCTCGCGAGGCGGTTGTTGTTGATTTCGCACACGATACCGGCATCGGCACATGTCCCGCACTGCGGTCGCTGCCTATCGCCTGGAGATGGCGGAGTTCGAGTCAGCATCGGCACCTTTGGTGATCAGACCACCCACACTCCGCCATGGCGCGATCGATCCTCTTCTTCATGGCAGTGGAGGGCAGTGGCTCAGAGTCATTGACCCATCATGAAATCTTACATCGCAGTTTCCTTTTCCGACACTCTTCACAGGCCGACCCTGGCAGTTGCCGTGGCTGTCCAGTCGCGCCTACCCCGTGACTGCTGCCTGTGCGCCTATGAGCCGCCATGGGGAAATGACGATGGGCTGAAGTGACTTTGGGTGCGGGAGGGACGGACCGGGTCTGGATTGCGTGAGCCTTGCAGGGTTTGGCGGTCTATAAATCAGACATGAGAGGGATCGCTCCCTCCTACCAGTCTGAGCACGAAGTACACACTCTCAGGTGAGAAGATTCTCCCTGCCTGCCTGCAAGGTTCAAATTGCGAGATGGGAACACAGTGGGAGCACGTCAAACTTCTTCAACCGGACACTGCCGCTGTTTTCTTACCTCATCCAGGTACCTTGCCCGCCGGCTGCCAACAGCCAGCATGCCCCGGCTGGCTGGCCCTCTTCAACCTGGCAGGGCTCCGGGGTGGGAGGCCAGGCATCCCGCCCGTGCCCCCCCTCGGCCTTGTACAGACACTACACTCCTTACTTGTCCCCACGCCAACATCTTGCATCGCTCGCAGCTCGCACCTCGCACCTCGCACCTCGCAGCGGAGGTCTGGGCCAGGATCCCCGGCTGCGGCCTGTCACCGATCCTCAAGGACCCCCGGCCCATCGGACCCATCCCGTCTCCCCCCGTTGATCGACTCGGGCTCCACATTGCGCCGTAGCTCGGCGGGGGGCTTGTGGGACGGTTGAGATGCCGGTTTTTGTGTGTTCGACAGCAGGTGGAAGAATGCGACGCTGACGAACTCAACTTTCCCAGCTTTCCCAATAAACGTTATGCGGCACGGCGGCGGGTGGCCTACTAGCGTAGAGGAACATTACACCACACACGACCTCTGCATCTCTCCCGCCACCTGGGCATGTAGGCACCTGTGGCTCTATTTTTATTTTATTTTATTTTTTTTGCCTTTTTTTTTCTGGGTTCGTCACAACGTTTTTTTTTCTCGACTGGCCCTTGTGGATGCTGCATGTTTGTCTGACCATCGCTGCTGTCGGATTAGAAGGAAGTCGCTGGCCGGCCCCATGCTCTTGTCTCTTTGCGGGTGATCGGCAGCCGGGATCCTTGCTAGGCGTACCCCCGAATCCCTGTTGTCCCAAAGCGGGAGCTCGATTGCGCACTCAATTGCTGTCCCCAGCAAGAGCCCTCCCGCAATCGGATATCCTTTCCTCGACAGGTTCCCCCATTCAGCTCGTAGGTCCCGTCGCACAAATCTCTGCCGCAGAGCATTTCCAGAACAGGCACGGACAGGCACGAACCACACCCCCCCAGCTCCCTCCCCAGCTCCCTCCCCAGTCACTGCATCGATAACCGCACCCGCTCGTCTGGTTCGTCTGGTTGTATCCGCCACAAAAACGCTTGGGCGGGCCACGCAGGCAACGGTACGCCCAACCATTGGTTGTCCTCGACCGCACTCGACTTAACACAAAAATGCCCTAGTTCGACGCCGGCCAACCAACCCGGACTTGACTCCGTCCCAAATCGTCCGTTTCGTCTCCGCGTAATCCGTATGTACTCTCGTACCCTAAACCTCTCCCGCTGTCCGTCACAATCATGTTTGCCGATCAGCCTCGGCGCTTCACCGCTTTGGACGGGATGCTCACGCGGCAAACTCTCCGCCCATCACTTCTCAGTTTTCACCCGCACCTCGCTGGCTAGTTACCACGACGCCTCGATCTCTTCGATCCGCACCTTAAGCTTAATTGGGTACTCGGTGCTGAAACCCGGATGGATCGGACTCGTGGGAGACAAGGCGACTCTCGGGAGGTCGTCGTATGTCTAACCGAGGCAGGTGAATGTGAATGGGGCACACGCCACGCACCGGGGCCACCCACGCTCTCTCTCTCCGTGCATTGCGCATGAGGCGTTGTTGGCCGACTCATGCGTCTGGCTGCAGAATTCTGGCTGGCTGCAGAATTCTGCGTCGATCTCCGTTGCCTAACTCTTCTCTCCATGCACACCCGTCTCTGCATTGCGTCTTAAAAACGCGTCCCAAAGCCAGTCGCGTACCTCGTCCTGACTCATTGACCTCTCCCGCACTCTCCCCTTGGGGCATGGTTGATCAACATCCCACTCCTTCACCTCGAACGTCCCACGGCACAACTTGTCCTTGGCGTTTGCGCCATCCTATCCTCCGATCGGCCAGCTCAGCCGCCCGCCTCGGGAGTCCAGGTTCGCCAGCGCTGACACCCCGGTCGAGCCGACGCCACTCCCTTCCGAGTCATCGGGTATTTGCTCCGACGGAGACTGCGATGTTGACATGCAGACGATCAGTTGCAGGGATGTGCACAGTGGGATCTGGGCCCATCTTGTGGTCGGAGACGAACTCGCGTCCTCTTGTACTGGCTCCCCCGCGGCGCAGTCCTTCAACAGGCGTTTCAAGAAGGCTGAGACAATGACCCTCGAACAAACCTCGCGGCAATTTGTATGGGCGCCGGGGACGGTCACACTTTTTCGCTTCGTGATGCTAGCATGATGGAAAGCCATCCGAAAATTGCCGGCTTCCGGCCCGGAATTTTGTCGTCTAGTCCCCCCCCCTCTCCTACCTTGCAGCAGCACAGTGTCTATGAGGCTACGTAAAAGGTCGGCTCAGCTTTACTCTGGCCCGACCAAGTCCTCCAATATTAGATGAATCGGGCCGGCTTCAATAGTCTTGCCGCCGCTGCCAGCTGATGACGACAAACCTTTCCCCTTCCCCGTAAGCCTCCCTCCAGCTGGGCAAGGAATCGAGCTGTCTCGGGGCCCAAATCTATCAATATCACACGCCCTAGCACGGGACAAAGCGTCACAAAATACCGACCCAAGTCCCTGGTTCCGGGTCACACTCTGGTCGCAATTGTGTGGAACCGCCGGCCTGGGACGGGATGTTCAGATCGGCGACCACTGTGCAACGTGAGGCATCCCCGTGCTTGGGTTGAGCAGACTGAGAGGTCAACAGAGGTGAACCCCGCCGGAGCTTCGAGCAATCTGCCGACGTTACAATCGGACAGCACCTGGAAAGTGTCAATGGCAGCCCGTGCCCCGTGTTATGTGTTTGCGGGAGTAGTGGCATCCACGTTATCGGCCGAACCGGGGACAGCATACAATGGCTAGTCAGTGCCAGCACTAAGAAGTCGCTAGCCCCGCTTTGTCTAGACATTCAACAACACTGCCTCACTGCGGTTCAAACGCAGAAGGCCCCCATCATATGAGATGCCTAAACATAGTGCTGGCCTGCGCTAATTACCATTTATTTTTGGATGGCTTCCACAGGAGAGCTCAGGAACTCCCATACTCCGAGTTCAGGGGTCCTCCATCACCTTGGCCGTGGGGCAAGGCAAGACTAATTGCGTTACACGGCCCGTTGCCGACAACGATTCACGAGGCTCCAGGCCCGACATGCGGCCAACCATGTGCTCTATGACAGCCAAGGGGGCGTTTCCGTGGGACGATCGTAAGACAGCAGGGCGAAGATCCCAGATAGTGCAGGGCCAACCGGGGCTTCATGGCTAGGATGCTCGAGAGACGCACTGAGCCGTGTCTCACTGTGCACATGAATTCATCGTCGCATCTCGCATCTTCCATAAGCGAGCGAACATTCATAGCCTTCGACCAGGAAGGTCTGGGTTTGTCCGGACATGCCAACATTCTACACAGTATCACTGTCTATCTAAGGTAGGGATGATTCCCTTGCGCACGGGCGACCAATGTGGCAGCGAGAGGATTATGTGGCGCACAGTCTCCTTGAAACCGCCATCGAGTTACTGGGAGGTTAGGTGCCGAGGATGTTCGGTAACTTTATGTTTGCCTTTAGTGCTATGGCTATGGCAAGCAGAAGACCTTTCATGCATGTCACTTGGAAGTTTCTACAGGCATTGGACAGAGTTGTGTACGTAAATGCAATGAATTGATACCCTGGGCCCTGTTTTAGAATGCCCGAAGAGTTTCGAATCAAACACGCAGACATAGATAGTATGAGCCGTGGTGTGCTCACCCCCAGCTCGAACACCCAATCCACCCCCTTCCACCTACCCAACCTAGATCCCTAGTAAGTGAAAGAATGAACGAAATGAAGAAAACTAAAAGAAGATACAGAGAAATATGTGGCAACGAATGGATACTGCCCTCTTCCCGGGGCTCCTCCAATGCAATCCTCCTCCTCAGTGCAAACATGCATGCACCCTTCCAGCCCACCATGTCCTCACCCCCGCTTCTCCCTTCCCCCTTCCCCTTCTCTCAACCAACAAACCTACCAAACCCTCACGCAAACCCCGCCCTCATATTATCATACTTACTATCCGGATACGACAAACAATTCTGCGACGCATCCAACCCCCCCAACGCGCCAAAACTCGCCGCAATCAAGCTCCCCTCCCCCACCCGATCCGCCGACGCCTCCCAGAACATACTCCCGCCCATGCCCTTCCCCTTCACATACCCCACCTTCCTCTGCACCATCTCCACCGTATCAAAGCTAATCAGCTCCTGCGCCGCCGCATCATAGCTGTAACTCGCCCCGGCCGCCTCATCATACCGCACCTCGGCCCCCGGCTTCGGCAGCGCCTTGTAATCCCACACGCCCTTCTCCCACGTCCCCTGCCCCACGCCCGTGTACGGCTTTCCCAGCCCGGCCGTGCCCGTGAACCCACGCCCGTAGATGGGCATGCCCAGGACGATTTGGGAGGCGGGCACGCCGGCCGCGATGTAGTCGGCCACGGCGGCGTCGGTGGAGAAGGGCGTGGTGGTGTTGGGGGTGAGCGGGTGGAGATTGGCTTGGTGGGCCGAGGTGGTGGACCAGGAGCCGGCGTAGTCGTAGGCCATGAGGTTGAAGAAGTCGATGGTGTGCGCGATTTGGGAGAGGGGGAGGTGCGCGTAGTTGGTGGGGCCGGCGGGGGAGGCGATGGTGAGCAGGAAGTGGTAGCCGGGGGCGTGCTGGGCGGCGTAGGCGTCGAGGGCGGAGCGGACCGTTTGGAGGAGGAGGACGAAGTTGGCGGCTTCGGTGGGGTTGGCCGGGTATTCCCAGTCGATGTCGAGGCCGTCGAAGCCGAGGTCGGCGAGGATGCGCACCGCAGAGGAGGCGAAGACAGGGCGCGCCCTTCGGCGGTGCTGGCCGCGGCGGGGAAGGTGGGCGAGTAGTGTTCAGCCGCCGATCGAAGAGGAGGGTTTTGAGCTGGGCGCTCGGAATTTCTTGAGGAGGAAGAGCTGCTTGGCGCATCCGATTACGTTGCTGCCGAAGGTAATACAGTGTTGATGTTGCGGTCCGTGAGGCGGTGGTGG
>NT_165979.1:4411074-4414125 GCF_000143365.1 Chaetomium globosum CBS 148.51
CTGGTCGGGTTGGTAGTTACGCCCGTAGATGCCCCTGGGTAGCCAGGTCAGTAGATGTTCAAGTATAAGTGTGAGTGGCATTGTGATTGTGGTCATACCAGTTGGTGAAGTACACAATGTTCTTGTAACCGGAGGACTGCCGAGCTTGGATGTCTGTCTCAATGGACGGCAGCGGGGATGCTTGAGTGAGGAGTGTCCATAGGGACACGGCAGCCAGTGCTGCTCTCTTCAGTGACAAGGATACCATGGTTAGAACTCAGATAGTGGTTCAAGTTGAGGATGTTCGAGAAGCCGGTGATCTGATCTCTGGGATCTACTATAGATGATACAGGATATCAGACATCTTATATCCACGTCAGACACTCTTACCACGGCAGGTTGCTGCCCACTGGTGACTACCCCATTCGGTCCCCGAAACTCTGATTTGATTTTCCCATCCAAGGTGGGATGGCCTTAGGCTCCTGCAGAAAGCCATCCTTCTCTCCCCAACGTACAATGTCCCCTGACATCCAACACCAGTAACGTTGCCGCCGGAAACATGGGAGTGGGCCTTGATTTCCAGCATGGAAGCTGAGACCTTTGCCCGCGTGTCTTCTTTCCGCTCACGTTTTTTACCTCGGGGACGTTGGCCCCGGAAGCTCACAGGTCCCAGCATTTCCCCGTGATAGAGCACTAGGACTCCGAGGGCGGAAACGCGCGGGTTTAACCAGGTCATCCCCAGGAAGATGCAACATTAGCGACCACCATCTCGGTCGTTATCGGACCTACCAAGATGCTCATATCGGCCGCTTGTGATAGCCGCCAAGTTGGGGGCCAATGAGGTCTGGCATCTGTGGTCAAGCTTCGATTTGGGCCCCGCGTGCCCGGCACTGGCATGCAACAGGATCACCAGGCACCCGCCACGAGCGGGAGTTCCCCAAGATTTGGACGGATGCGGAAGGTCGAATCCCTGGACGGGGGGATCTGATTCGCTGTTGGTGGGAGAGCTCCAAATTGAGGGGTACCTCTCACGGGGACTGGTGCCAGATAGGGCCAGGTCTGGGGGAGCCAGGGATATGCCGCCGGGATTAGGGGTCGTTAAGCGGCCGGCCCGACGAAGAGAATCTGTCATCGGCTCGGAGCCATGGTTGGCACATGGGAATGGCCTGGGCAGATGACGATCCGATCGACAGAGGCTCTGGGGAAGAGGAGTCCGGTGAACAGGACAATGTAACTTCTGGAAGCTTCAAAGAATATGGACTACACAGAAGCATCTTCATGTAGTCAACACGTGCAAAACCCTTAGCATCCGCGTTTCAGCAGATGAATGTGTGTGTGTGCCCACGAGTTTAATCAAAAGTTCCTTTTTGAATGTGGGCTGTTGGGTTACATCCCCTAAAATGAGGGGCCGAGCCGCCACATTTATTTCGGAAGGTCTTGATCGAGGACCTTACATCCGGGCGTAGCAAGTCTCGGCGGCTCCAATAATGAAACGGTAACAGAAAGTGCTCATCGCGGTCGTCGAGGGGTAGTGCCATTGAACGTGGTAGTCTAAGGGGTGCAGATGCACAATCCAGGGGCGCGTCACAGTGTTGGACTGTTGGTAACAGAACAGATGTGGAAAATGCTACGAGTACCCGAACTATGCCGAAGATAGGGGTTGCGGTGGGGTGTACAGGATTTGTCTGTACCTGCAACGTTACAAAGTGTTGGAGTACATCAACGGGGAGAGGCATTTTGGTCTCTGTGTGTGAGTCCTGTTATCTAATGGCACCTGTCGAGGACTGCAGCGCTGGGAGGGGTTGTAGCTTGGAACTTACGCTATTTCGAGGTCCAGATAGTTACTGGTTTACACTTATCAGTCACACATTGTTGAGCATAGCGTGGAGAGTAGAGAAGATACAGGCTCATGGTATTCTAGCCAAGGGTTTCCATGAAAGAGTATCCCGGTCTCTCGCCAGCCAGCCGTTTCCCGAATACTGCTCTATGCAGCCCAGTAACCTCGCTAACAAATTCCCCCATGTTTCCGAAGAGTTACTACCCAGGCCCCCCTAGACGGTAGCATCGAACACGTGGCCCAACGCACGACACAACCAGGCCATGTACGGCTTGTCGTGATATGGCAAGTTGGTGCCGACGAAAATATAAAAGGACAGGAGGCCGCCCTAAAGGAAGTGGCCGATGTACCAGAGGCACGGGCAGTATCACCTTAGACTCTCTTCGAGAGACAAATGGGGTCGGAACCAAGACGGGAGCTGTGATGCCGGCTGAAAAAAGGGGAACCGGGCCATGATTGAGAGATATTGGTGAAATCATGTTTATCTTGTCTGAGCTCTGAATGGAATCCTAAACGGGACGAATCATATAGTATCACTGGCGGGTCAACCACATTCTCTCAGATCTACCCTCTATTTCGATAATATAAATTTCCCGGCTGCCAGGAGCGGGCCCGGCGCCCCCGTAACGAAAGACTGTCCGTACTCGGCACCGTTATCCCGCTGGTGAAGCGGCATATGGTTGGTGGTTTGATATTGCCAGCTGGCGCAGTTAACTTGAATTCAGAGAGAACCGGGAAGCAACTAACACCCTGGAATGTTTAGACAGTATTTCCCGAGGCTGCTAGTCATTAGCTGGGTATTCATTAATCGTCTTGGGGGTCTGGTGTTTCTTGCTTATCGAGTAGCAAACGCCTTTTCCTTTCATGTGACGCAAACGACCAGCCCAGTCGATATCTTGCCTCTGAATAACTGGCTTTCTAAACGTGTCGTTCCTCCGGCCCCCCCCCAAGAAATAAGGGAATGACATTATATGAGCACCACGATGTATGAGGAGCTTTACGCCTTCACAATTTAGGCCCGATTAGTGAAGATGGTGATGATAGGGAAGTGGACAGAAGTTTTACAAAGCTCTCCAACGGAAGCGCTAGCCGTCCCACTGTAGACATTCGAAGGGATCTCGGTAGTTCCGCAATCAGGAGTTAACATCCCCATTGTACAATCTGCTCACGGGCCTTCCCCTGGCGGAATGTCCGGAGACACGTTCCAGGGTCACCACCTTAATCGCACTGCCGGC
>NT_165979.1:4414225-4420089 GCF_000143365.1 Chaetomium globosum CBS 148.51
TATCGGACAGGATCAAGGCAGGTTTCGCTTCAAACCCGGACTGCCCGTAATAGATTGAGATTATGATGACCCGTAGACCCCTCAGCTTCTGATAAGTTGCTATTTCAGTGTCGAACTCCTCGTCCCATCCTTCCTTCTTCTGCTTCAGGATGATGGGAGAGTGGTAGGGACCATTCTGGGAAATGAGCGTTCGGCCCACATTAAACGGAGGAGAGACAGCGGTACTAGCGTTTGTATGGCGCGCTGCAGAGCCGAAACATGCACCCGGAGTCGTAAAACATTGGGGTGTTCGCGATCGTTCCAGGCGCATGTGGCGCGAATGAAGCGGGTGCCAAAACGGAAAGACTAGAATGTTAAATGGGAGAAGTCAACACTTTTGAACACGAAGCGCAAGTAGAATTCCCTTTGACGTGTAGGGAAGCTGTCCGATTGTCCGTGTCGATGAAGGCTTGGTTGTGCCCTCCATATCTTGGTTTCACGATGGATGTTGAATGTTGTTTTGCTAACGCGTCAAGAAGGCGCGCGACTGGCGCTAAACTTTCCTGCCTGGTGGCACCCACCTCAACGGGCAAGCAAAAAAAAAAAAAAAAAAAAGATCTCGAATGTAGAAACGAAATAAGGCAAAAAACATGAGCAAAGTAATTTTTATTCTCGCGGTTGATGACTCTCGGCCGGCATTTCACATTTAAGGGTGTATTGGTGGAGGTATCGACCCCACTAATTACACGGTCTGTCCCACTAATTACACGGTGTCCGTTTAGGATTAGTGCCGCGCAGGGGTCAGATTGTCATTCCTCACCCAAATTTTGCAGCGCAGTACATCGGCAAACATGTGTATAAAACCGAACAAGGTAACTATCTGACATCTCAATCCATCAAACTGGGCGCAATTCGCTCAAATCCGTGATAATATCAAGCTCTGTCGTAACCCCCCCCCTGTTGCTGCAATCGCTGCCACTCCTCTGCGGTCCAGCCCTGCGGTGGCGCCTCCTAAGCGACCTCCTAAGCCGCTTGCTGTGGAATCTGTGGGTAGCTCTCGTATGATGGCGCCATAGAAAACTGCGAGCGCGAACCATACGGGAGTTGCGTGGACATTCCTCTGGCGAACTGTGACGGGGGAGGCATCTGGTGAGATGGATCAACACACACGGGGGGCACAGGGATCAACACATTAGATAGCAGTATATAGTCACTCGTTCTGGAGAGCTCTGAGAGTTTTCCAGTAAGCAATACACACTTGTGTTTGGAACACACTTGAGACACTTGAACGAATAACTAGTTGTTGTGAACTCTTTGGCTTCCATTTTCGATCAAACTGATGAAAAGGTTTGCCGATGTACTGCGCTGCAAAATTTGGGTGGGAATGACATTCTGACCCCTGCGCGGCACTAATCCTAAACGGACACCGTGTAATTAGTGGGACAGACCGTGTAATTAGTGGGACAGACCGTGTAATTAGTGGGACAGACCGTGTAATTAGTGGGGTCGGGAGGTATTGGCCGGATGAGTCAGTGGGGTGGGTGGTTACAGGGGAACAGTGATGGAACAACAGGGTACATCTTACCTAGGTCCCCGCCAACGATTTTAAGGTCGGTCACTCCTTGTCCTTGACCTGTCACGTCCAGATTGTCACTCTACGGCTCTGCCCGTTCCCAAACTGCCGTCCGCCTCGCCCGAAGCTCTAGTCTAAGAGCTACACTCTGCAATGTCCAAAGAACAATTATTCCAGCTGCTGCCGCTGCCTGACGACGGGTTGCAGCAGGTGTTAGACCATGGGGCAACACTATCCAAAGTCGGAGCGATCGAGTACTTTAGCACCCTGCTCGGCGACTCATCGCAGGTCATCGATTTCATTTCCACCTTCAACGCCCGCCGTGTAGAACCGAAGCCGACACCACGCAGCGCACCTGTCACCGCGCCCAGCTCAGGGCAGACTTCCGAAGCCGATGCCGTCCCAAAGCAACGCCGCGGTCCTAAAAAGAAAAAGGCCGCGATACATACCCCGCCTCCTCGACAAGTCGCATCGTTTGAGCTAGCGCCGGGGACAGTGTATAACAAGAAGGGCCAACAAGAAGATTATATGTCTGGGAGGTTAGGTACATCAACGCCGCCGAACAACAATGCGCACCGCACCAATCTGGGGTCGTCACTCAAGTCCGCCACGCCAGCTCCCCAGTCATCTAAACCTCCCCCGTCCGGGGCAGGCACTCTCGTCTCCGACCTTGGCCTCCCCAAACCCAAGCCAAAATCCACCCCCGCCTCGCGCACCTCCACGCCCGGCCCATCCTCCTCCCGTAACACCAACAACCCGCCGACCACCACAAAGATCTCCATCACGGGCGGCACCCCCATGCACGGCAGCTCCACCGCGCTCAATGACCTCGACCAAGCGATCCGCTCTCTAGAGTTAACCACCAACCCATCCCACGCCTCCAACGACGTCGCGGCACGGCGGTGCAACTGCGTAGCCACGCGCCACCCGCTGCTCGAGGCGGCGCCCAACTGCGTGAGCTGCGGCAAGGTGATCTGCATCAAGGAAGGGCTCGGCCCCTGCACCTTCTGCGGCGCGCCGCTGCTCAGCGCGGGGGAGGTGCAGACGCTGATCCGCGAGCTGCGTGCCGAGCGCGGCCGCGAGCGCCAGGCTATGGACCGCGAGGCGCACCGCAAGGCTGAGGCCGCGGGCCCGAAGAAGCCGTTTTCTCGGCCCGGCGTGGACAAGGCGGATCTGACGGTGGCCGAGGCCATGGCGCTGCAGCATCGGGATCGGCTGCTGGGGTTCCAAGAGCAGAATGCGAAGCGCACGACGGTTAGGGATGAGGCGGCGGATTTTGATGTCACGGATGTGGGGGGCATGTGGGCGAGTGCTGAGGAGCGGGCGCTGGCGCTGAAGCGGCAGCAGAAGTTGCTGAGGGAGATGGAGTGGAACGCGAAGCCCGAGTATGAGAAGCGCCAGCAGGTGGTCAGCATTGACCTGTCTGGGCGGAAGGTTTTCAAGAAGATGGCCAAGATAGAGCGGCCGCCGAGTCCTGGAGAGGAGGAGGATGGGGTTGGAGGGGGCGGTGTGTCAGTCACGCCGCGGGCGGATGGGAGCAGTGGTGGCCAGGGCGGTGGTGCTTTCAGTAAGAATCCGCTCTTGGGCGGCTTGGTCAGGCCGGTCTACGACATCAAGGGGAAGGGGGAAGAGTTGGAGGGGAGGAAGGACAGGAGTGCGCGCTGGCGGAGGGTGCAGGATGACCGGGACGATAATGAGGCTGTCATACTGGACGGCGGCGTCTACGGGAAGAGTACTGAGTTACAAACAGGGGCTGGGGATGAGCCAGCATGTGGGTGATGATACTGGGCTGCACTTGATCTCAAGAATTCTTGGGCCTTGTGTCCAACCACATGCCATGCCAACGTCACCAAACGTTTCCCGAGTGTTTCCAGAAGCCGAAACAACTGCGCTTGTGGGGCCATGCCAGGGGACGGGAGTGGGGCCGCCTTGGCGTTGACGAGATCGAACGCGAACCAGGCAAAATGACACAGCTTTGGTCCTCATGGAGAAGCAATTGGAAGAGTTGCAAATATCAAAATTGCTTGGACGATGCTTGGGTATACTCCGGCTGTCCCCGGGGCCACAACATCATCATTTGATATGCCTTTCCATCTGTGTTTTGAGTATTATCAACGGTTGACCCCAGGTCTTGGCACCAACCGCGTTACAAGGATCCTCGAGATTCCCTGCAAACTTGCGGCGCGTCGTTGTCTCCACCGTGACCTGAGCACTCTGCAAGCTTCAACATCCGCCATCGACCCTCTTTCGAGAGAAATAGCCACCAAAACAAAGGCCCCCTTTTGCCTTTCTCGCCCAATGCCCTTCTACCACCGCCACCAGTCAATAAACGGGTCATTTTTACGCGAAATCACCTAACCTTTGAGGCGAAATACCCCGCCATTCTCCGATTTCTAACGCGTCTTGAGACCGAATTGAGTCCAGGGTTCGCAACCGTTGCGCTCCATCGCCGGACCGGCCATCCGTGAACTCTGGATTAGCAGCGGGAAACATCGACGCGCCCAAGTCGCATACTCCCGCTTGTTCTAAGAGCGATGACCCCATAAGCTCCGGCTCGTTTCCTCCCGCATCACCGATCCTCAGGACTCTCCGATGCTCTCCCAATCCGTTACGCTCCCACCATGCCGACAACCCACGTTGAACCGGGTTGCGACCCATTGTTACAAGACATTGCGAATACATTATGGAAATCGCGGAAGGTGGTTGTCATCACGGGCGCCGGTATTAGCACCAACTCTGGCATTCCCGTAAGACGCGTCCCACGCCCGCTGACGGTTCCCACGACTCCCCAGTTAACCATGTTACTGTAGGACTTCCGCTCCGAGAACGGTCTATATTCGTTGATACAGGCTCAGTTTGACGAGGCCCAACAACAACAAGCCACCGACAGCAACAGCGATGCCGACACCATCGAACCGAGGCCAGCCAAACGGCAACGGAGGACATATGGCGACTCCAGTCGCCAATCCCTTGGGGTGCCCGAGATACCGTTTCCAGGGCTCCGCAACGCGGCGTCAAAAGAAGTCGAGCCTGACATTCAACAACATAATACGAAAAAAGAGGAGCAACCTCGCAGCACGGTGGTCGAAAATGTCAGCGTAGAAGCAGCTCCCTTCGCTTCCTCTCCTCCAAGCTTAGCCTTCGCCACTCCACGACCTCGGCCACCCCACCTCCTCGATACTCTTCCAGCGAGCTCTTCACCTCTTTCGTCCCCACCACAAGTCACGTACGACCCCTATCAAGAGTCGACAAATGGGTCGAGCCAGGACACAGAGTCAAGTCGGTCGCAAAGCGAGGAACCCTCTTCGGTAACCACACCATTACTCTCCTCGCAAAATTCTTTCATCTCGTCTCGAAATTCCCTTCCGGTCATGAAGGGGCGCGATCTGTTTGATTCGCAAATCTGGTCCTGCCCGACCAAAACATCGGTATTCTACACCTTCGTGTCCACCCTTCGCGAGAAAGTGCGAAACGCCGAGCCGACCAGCAGCCACCGCTTCGTCAGCGTTCTCCGCGACAGCAGGAAATTGGTTAGGTGTTATACCCAAAACATCGATCAGTTAGAGGAACGCGTCGGCCTCAGTACCTCGTTATCCCTAGGGGTAGGCAGCCGATACCGCTTTTCTACCCGGTCCGGCCGTAACACTGGTGGGGCGAAGGGTTCGGCGAAGGGCGCTGAAGGAATCCCCGATGCCAGCCAAGGGTCGTCACAGAAGGACGGGGGCCAGGAAGAAGTGACACAATCACAGGAACAGCCGCAACCGGGGCAAGCGGGCGTTGACAGGGCCCCATCGGGGGACGCCAGCGGCGGGCTCTCCTCTACGGGGCCAATACCACTATCACAAACCTCATCGGGCCCGTCTGCCGATTCGCAGGACGCCCCATCATCTACGCCACCGGCGTCGCAAAGCATCGCACCCGCAGCCCCTAATCGCGGCGTCGAATGCGTGTTTCTCCACGGGTCTCTAGCCGAGCTCCGCTGTTTTGTGTGCGCCCGCACCGCGTCGTGGGAAGAAGACACCCGATTAGCAGACACCCTCGCCGGTCGACAGCCCACCTGCCCACATTGCGCCGGGGCAACGGCTGCGCGCGAGGAACGGGGCAAGCGAGCGCTAGGGGTGGGCAAACTGCGACCCGACATCGTCCTGTACGGAGAAGACCACCCGCATTCCCACCTCATCAGCCCCCTCGTCCAGCACGACCTTTCGCTCGGCCCCGACATGCTGCTGATTTTAGGAACGAGCATGCGTGTGCACGGGCTCAAGGTCCTTTCAAGGAGTTTGCCAAGGCCGTCCACGATCGGGGAGGCAAG
>NT_165979.1:4420472-4426922 GCF_000143365.1 Chaetomium globosum CBS 148.51
TTCATCACAAACAAAACGGGGCGTACCTGGTTTACAAAATCATGGACGATCTGCGGCGCATCACCGGGGGCAGCCCAGCTCGATCTGCTGCCTCATCTCCGACTACCGCAACCAGACCAAAAGCCAAGCGGCCTCGGAAGTCGGCACCGGTGACACTGGGTCCTCAAGATGCTCCGACGGAGCCGAGTCGCGTCGTCGAAGCGCGTCACACTCCGACTGTAGAACGCCCAGCGGGTGCCGGCATCCTCCCGGGCCCCGAATGCACCCCCGAGAGGCGATTTCCCCGTCCGCGACAGCGCAAGTTCCATTTCTGCTGCGGTCAAGAGCCGTAAGCGCAAGTCGGCCGTCACATGGCGCATGGTACGCGGCGTCGAGACGCGTGTCTCGCTCAACGACGTGGGCGAACCACAGCCGCGCACGACGCCTGTCCCTGCCACGCCCGCTACCCTCCCGCCCTCGCCTGGGCCAGTACCCGACTCCCGGCGCCTCCCCCCACCGACGCCGACAACCCCAAAACCGCCTCCCCAGTACCATCCCGATCCACAATACAAGCCCCAACCACAACCTACAACCACGGCGCCGGCCACCTCAGCCATCGACATGGCAATAACCGCCGGTTTCCGCGAGACCGACCGGCTCATTGCTCGAATCCACCAAGAAACCCGCCTCTCCCGACCCGCGACCCCGTTACAGCTCCCACCCCTGATCGTCCCGAACGCGTCCAGCCAACAACAACCGGCACACGCCACCCACCCCCATAACCACCGCAAGGAGGAGAGCAAACAAAAGCAGCAAGAACAATACCAGTACCACACCGCGAAGCTCGTCCCCATGGAACCCAAAGTCGACTCACCCGGCCCGCGGAAGGGCATCTCCTCCAACGTCGGCAGCCCCGTCGCGCCCGGACACAACCCCTTCTTCCTGGCCGACCCCCTGGTCGGGTGGCTGGGCTACCCGCCCGTGTGGCTGCAGCAACAGCTCGCTTCGGAGGCGTGGGCGGACGGGAAACAGCAACCAGGACAAGGACAGGGGCCAGGACGCGATGCCGAACGGGTGACGCCTGGCCTCGGCCGGCCTGCGCCGTTGCTGATGGGGGGGAAGGAGGTGAAGGGGAAGGGGAAGGGGATAGGGATTCCGCAGCTGCAACCACAGCGCCAGCTTCAACTGCAACCGCAACCGTCGCCGCAGCCGCAGCCTGATCAGCGGGCAAGGATGGGAGGTAGCGGTGCGGTGTCGCCGTGGTGTCCCGATGAGCAGCTGAGGAAGGAGCAGGAGGCGGCTATGATGCTGTCGGCAATGCGGGGGACGGGGACGGCTGAATTTCACTGAGTTTGGCGGGGCTGGTGCAGAGCCTTGGGGATGGTGTCTGTATGATGTTCCAATGTTATATATAGCCACACACGGCTTCATGGCGGTGTAACTGTGTGGAGGGCTTTTCTTGAATTACGTAGGGTGGTTTGCTTCAGGGGTGCATTGTCGTGCATGGCGGGATAGCATGGGTGTATATATATGTAGGATGGGGTTGTCACTTGGGTGGGCATAGTAGTGGCGTTGGAGGGTTTCAATATGAGGGCAGGGCCTGGCGTTTTGGCTTGGGGAAGGCATTGTACTGGCGCTGATGGTGAGTGTACCAATTCTACTGCTGTTAGACAAAGGCGAGGCTCATCAGTTGTGAGGAGTTGCTGGGAAATCGAAGTGTTGGCTTCGTGGTGGTCTCTAAGTGAAGCGGTGATACTGCGTCTAATATCGGATGGACATTAGGGTGTCTGAATACCGTCAGGGCCTCCTTTGCACATGTCGCAGCCCCGGCAACCGTGAGTCTGCCGTCTCTTCCAACTTCTCTCGTAGGTTCAGACTGAAGTTCCTAGGGGACGAATTATTCACCGGAGTATTAGCTTGATGAGTCTGATAAACCAGAATACATACACACGCTACCTTAGGGCTACCATCCCAGATAACCCAGATACTGCCGCTCACACTCCTACCTTTGGCTAATAAACCCAAATCGCCATCGGTACCTGCACCCTCTGCACTCCGCACCGGATACAAATAACCTGATCCACACACCTTTCTTTTTCTTCCATCGCCGCAGGTTAAGAGCCTTCGCTAGCTCCATTGCATAATTAAACACCTTTACTCTTGTAGGCAACAACATCACTCAAGATGGATAACGAACCTCTCGCCATGTTGCCCCAGCTTCTCCAAGCCCAGCGAGACTTCTTCGTCTCTCAGTCGGTCTTGGTCAACATGCTCATCGACGATCGGAACGAGAAGCATAACATCATCAAATCCATCAAAAGGCTTGTGAGGAAGGAAAGATTTCTTCATGTGGCGCCACGAGCTCCTCAATTCCCTGAAGAGGTATAAGCTCGACGACTACATCCTCATGGATGTTCCGGAACCCATCGACGAAGCCGACAAGCAAAAGTGGGAGAAGGACAGAGTGGATGTGGATTTCTACATTCAGCATTCCGTTCCCGACTACGGGGTCTGGACGGCTTTGAAGGATACGGGCTGGGACATTACCGCCCGGGATCCAAAGGCTACTCTCGACAAGTTGACTGAGTATTTCTTCACCCTTGGTCATGAGCGTTAAATATACCAGCTTATAACGATTTAAGAGCGATCCGCCCGAGACAGAGAGGTGCCTGTGCGACAGCACGCGCGGCGGGTAAATGGCAAATGCTCAGCGGGCCGCGGTCCGGGTATGGGAGGATGTTCCGCTTTGGGTAGCATGGGAGGTTTCATCTGATATCAAGCGCTAGTCATGGTATGGGCCTCCAACCCTCCGAAGGGAAGGCAACTTATATTACGCTCGGGGCCTATTAACCCACTAGCAACTAGGGCCTCCCAGCCGTTGCATTTGTCCACCAATACCGGCCCAACCCAACCCCCGCGAAGCTACTGTTACAATGAGTGATATTAGCGCGTATAAAAGGGGAACGTCGGTTTATGTCGAGCCCACATTCCCGATTGACTATCGGTCGACTGAAGTGAGTAATCCTCCACCATCCGTCCCAAGTTTCACCCACAATGCGCTTCCTAAAGGTCGCGCTAGCGGCAGCGCTCTCGCGCGTCGCGACAGCATCATTGCAGGTCGTACCGGGAGGAACATGGACGACGGTAAGCCAATCCGGGAAATGAATTATAAAAAGCAGGACACAGAACTTGCCATGGAAAGCCAAAAAAAAAAGAAAAGAAAACCAACTTACCTCTCCTGCCATCCAGCCCAACGGCGAGCACCTCCAAGCGCACGGCGCGGGTCTCATCCAAGTCGACGGCGTGTACTACATGATAGGCGAGGACAAGAGCGGTGGGCACTCCTTCTCCAACGTCAACTGCTACTCGTCGACCGACCTCGTGCAATGGACCTACGTGGGGGCGCTGCTGTCGCGCACCAGCTCGGGCGACCTGGGACCCAACCGCGTCGTGGAGCGGCCCAAGGTCATTTACAACGACAAGACGCGCAAGTATGTCCTGTGGATGCACATGGATAGCAGCTCGTACGGTGAGGCCAGAGTTGCGGTGGCGACGGGTGATACCGTGTGTGGGAAGTATCAGTATCTTAGGAGCTTTCAGCCGTGAGTAACTTTTTGTCAAATGCCAAACCATTTGTAGCTGCTAACTTGGTGAATTGCAGGTTGGGGAGGGAGAGCCGTGATATGGGATTGTTTAAAGACGACGATGGCAAGGGATACTTGCTGACTGAAGACGTTTGTACCCACTGTTTTGATGCAAGTTGATCAAGCACTGATACGAAACAGCGGAAATACGGTCTTCGCATTGTTGCACTCTCGGATGACTTCACATCCCCGACGAGCGACGTCTTTTCGTGGAAGCTCGAAGGTGGTAACCGTGTCGAGGCCCCTGCTATGGTCAAGCTGGGCAACACATACTTTATGTTTGCGTCCATGATGACGGGATGGGATTCCAACGACAACCAGTACACGACGTCCACCAACCTGCGTTCCGGCTGGTCGAGCTGGAAGAAGTTTGCCGACAGCGGGACCAACACCTACAACTCCCAAACCACTTACATCCTCAAGACCAGCGAGAGCAGCGCCATCTACCTGGGCGACCGGTGGATGAAGGACAACCTCATGGCCAGCACCTACATCTGGCTGCCCCTGAGCATCAGCGGAACTAGCGTCAGCATGAAGAACTTTGTCAGCTGGGTGCCCACGTCCAACTTCGCCTCGTGGCAGAACCCGCCCGCCGAGACCAGCTACGAGGCCGAGAAGGCCGCGTACGGCGGCAAAGCGCGCAACGTCGACTGCTCGGGGTGCTCGGGCAAGGTCGCGGCGGGGTACATCGGCGGGCCGGACCGCGGCAGCGTCACCTTCAACAACATCCGCAGCGACATCGACGGCCTGACCACCATCCGCATCAAGTTCCTCAACGGTGACACCGGCCCGCGGTACGCCAACGTGAGGGTTAATGGGGATGGTGGGCGGAAGGTGGCCTTCTTGCAGGCGACGGGGAATCCGGCGAGCAGCACGCTGCATGCTAACTTGAAGAAGGGGTCGTCGAACACGATTGTGATTGAGGGGATCGATGGTGGCTGGGGCCCTGATATTGACCGTCTGATGGTGCCGGTTCAGTAGTTATGGGCTGTATTTAAGGCTCGGTATGAAGGGGGGCACCCCTTTTTGAAGTTGACAGTCCAAGGTATTTATTCACATGACCTACCAAACATGCAACAATGGGACCTTTGCTTGGAGCCACTTACCTTCACTTCCCTCCTTATCTGTAATTGCCCCAAGAAAGCTGTGACAATGGCACTGTATACATAATCCGCCCCTTCCACATCGGCCCGTCACCACTGCTACCACTGCTCTGTTCAAATGTTCAAATTTAGCATGCTCGTAGCTGCCTTCCAAGTTGTCAGTAGGCATCACCGGCATTGCCCAATGGGTGCCTTTCGCCTACACCCTTCCGGCCCTCCCTCTTCCTCTCGCCCACGACACCAGCATATCGCGCAGATTGCAGCTACATTTTACTACTGTTTCTATCCCCACCTTGATCATAACCAAAAAGTAGGGTACCATAAACAGACACCTGATTTACAACGCATCGGCACGACTAGCAACCATGGACGGAACACCAGGGGCTTCTCAGCATCCCCCGCCCCCTCCACCGCCGGCCACCCAATTTCATCTCTTCCCAAGGCTGCCCGCCGAGCTTCAACGCAGGATTTAGAAGTCTGTGCCGCAGCCGGCGCGCATCATTACGCAGCTGCCTTGCATCGACTGTGTCAACGCGAGGGTATACCCGAGAGCAAACGTGAGGGTTGCGTCGTGGTCTCAGTGGCAGTCGGCAGAACACCATGCCACCATGAAGCACCCAACCTGGTACGTCCGCTACGTGGTGGTGCACCCAAAAGGCTCAGAGGTCTTTGGGCCTCTACAGGCATGCTACGAGTCACGGAAGATATGGCGGAAGAAGTACCACGACCCGAGAGGTCATAAAGTCGCAGCCAAGTTAAGGAGGGCCGGCATCCCGACACCCGCACTCGATAAGTTCCATTTTACAATGCCGTATATTTGCTATGAGACCGACATCTTCACCGTTTCCAAGGCCTGGAACATCGGGCACACGTCTGATCGGGATCAAGAAGAGACCTTCCTAGATTGGTGGGATCCTTTTCTGGGCCTCGACCGAGCCCGCATCCAGCACGCAGGCTTGCGTCTGTGGGATAATATAGAGCCGTTTTCTGATACGGTGACAAGTCTCGATATCAAACGACTCGATGCGCTACGTACCCTGTCCCTCTTTATGCTAGGGCCCGACCCAGGCCTTGAGCCCGGTATCACGTCCGCCCGCCCGGGTTGGGTGCAGATGTCTCCGCTAGTCCTACAGCGAGATTTCTACTTTGAGCTACGAGACATCTCGCCCAGTCAGCTCGAGCACCATCCGATGTTCAGGGACCGCATCATCAGCAGACGCAGCACTACGGGGCGCCTTGACAGGCCGCTTAGAGTCCTCGTGCCGTGGACTAAGGCATGGCTGTGGCATTACGTTCACTGCGGGAAGGCCATGCACAAAGATGTCTTTCTGCAGGATCTAGGACCCGATTACATGATGGACCCTTTAGGGTGGGCGGGACGGCCGTGCCCTTTGGGTTTGTCGGGATGCCAAACCGGAGATTATGCGCATTCCCAAAAGAATATCTGGGACTGGATCCCAGAAAATTGGAAGATAAAGACTAGATTCTTGTGTGAGAAGGAATGGCTGCAAGATCTGGAAAGGGTCGGGCTGTTTCGACGACAACAAAACTGCTCGCCGGAGACTTCGCCGCCTTCTACCGCCTCAAGCAGGAGGTGAATGATCGTGCCGCCTTGCGTTGGGTATATAAAATATTCGATAGGATTGCAAAACAGAGGAAAAGTCACTGGAGAGCGAATATCCTTTGGTTTCTGTCTTCTGGGAGGATAAATGGGGGAGGGCAAT
>NT_165979.1:4427050-4461062 GCF_000143365.1 Chaetomium globosum CBS 148.51
GATTGTTTTATATTTTTTTATTTTGTTCTGCATTGTTTCGTATAGGGGGGGGTTAATAAATCATTAGTTTTATTTTATGATTTAAATATGACATAAATTTTAACATTCTTATATATTAGTGGTATTTATATCCCTACCCATCTCGGCTTTTTGGTCTTTTACATTTGTTTTTTTTATTTATGTTATTATTCCGCCCTCCCCCGCCCACTTGCTTTTGTTGTCGGCTCCTGGTGACGCTTCCCCCCATCATGATCGGAAAGGCCGACCCAATGGCACTGATATCCGGCACCGCCCGCCCACCATGATTGAACAGCCCCACCCGCGTATCATTCCCCTTCACCAACCCAAACACATACTCGCCCACCGCCCCATCTGCCACTCCGGCCTCCCAAAGAAATCACTAAACCCCCCCCGAACTAAACCCCGCCCCCCGCCACCGGCGGCGCCACATTCTCCGTCGCCCCCACGGCCGTCACATACGGACAGCTCGCCGGAAACGTCGGCACATACCTCTTCTGCCCCGTCTCCCGATCCACACAATCCGTCTGGCCGGTCCCCGCCGCCCCACCATCGCCCGTGGCCGCCAACACGGTCGTTCCCCGCGCCGTCAGCGCCGCGAACAAGTCGCATACGCGCAGGGCGTAGGCCTTCGGCACGCCGACCTCGTCGTCGGCGTAGCTGATGCTGAGGACGTGGGGGAGTTGGGAATCGGGCTTGGCGAGCAGGGTGGTGAGGAATTCGAGGAAGGGCTCGTTGTCGCTGTGGTGGGTGGGGAGGGGATGGCCGGTGACGGCGTCGAGCTTGGTGCCGCGCCCCGCGGTCAGGTAGTAGATGACGTGGGTGGGGTGGCCGAGGGAGAGGGCGTATTGGATGTCGAGGGAGGCTTCGAGGCCGGCGAGGGAGGGCGGGTGTTGCGGGTTGGTGGCGTTGTGGAAGAGCTCGGTGGTGAAGTTGTAGGTGGGCGGGAGGTTGGGCGTGAAGGTGTCGAGGAAGTGGTCCACGTCCGAGTGCTGGATGTATTGCTCGAGGAAGCCGGCTACGCCGAAGCGCACGGGGCTGGGGGTGTCGCTGTCGGGGGTGTAGGTGATGTTGTAGAGCTTCTTGATGCAGTCGGGTACGGTGGCCGCGAGGCAGGGGAGGTTGGGGAAGATCTCTTCGGGGGTGGGGTTGTGGACGAGCGAGGGGCTGCTGCTGAGGGCGGCGGCGCTGCTTGTGCTGCTCGGTTTGGGCCTTGGGTGTGGTGGTGGGGGTGGTTGTCGTTATGGCTGCGCCAGGGGGCTTGGTGGTTGAGCTTTGGTTGCGGCCCAGTGTGGCTTCGGCGGGTGAGGTCTCGGCTTGGGGCGTCTGCGGTGGCCCTTGTGCGGGCGCGGCGGCATGAAGTTGGTGATGGGGTGCACGAACTCGATGTAGTCGCGCAGCCACGCGGGGATCCTGTACGAGGTCGCGCGCAGCACCGGGCCCTCGTCGCTGTCCTGGTAGCCGTAGTACGCCAGGTCGGCCTCGAACAGGGACTTGACCTTCTCGGCGGATGCCTCGAAGCTGATGAGGCTCCCCTGGTCGTGGACATCGCGAATGCCGTTCGCCTTCAGCCAGGCAGAGACGGCAGCCGGGTCCGCGGGCTTCCGGTGTTGGATGACTTCATTCCGGCTGAGATGCCGGCCGAACGAGGGATGCGCCGGGTTCTGGCGCTGGTGGAGTTTGGCCTTCAAGTCTTCAAGCCCGGGCTCCTTCAGGGCCACAAACAGGGTGATCTTGTCCGAGGCACTGGCGTTGCCCTGGAAGCTCCAGCCAGGCGGTATCCCCTTGGTCTGCTCGAGGATGACAGAAGACGCCGCCTGAACCGAAGTGATGACCAACCCCAGGAGGGCGGGAAGGAGGCTGTACCGCATGGTTGGCGATCGCACAAAGTGGACGAACGAGAGGCAGTCCTTGAAGCCAACGAGTACTGCTGGGTGATCAGCGAGGGGAGCTTGGGAGGGGCAACATCACGGTTATACGAGATCACCGCTCAACCCCACATGTTGGCGACGATCCCTTCACATCGTCGGTACCGGATCCTTCGCCGGGACGGCTGACTTGGTGATCTTTTTTTGGCTACGGCCATATCGATCTCATAGAGTTAGTGGGGCGACCCAAAGGCTCATGATCTCGTGAGATTCGGCACAATATGTAGGGGGCATCTGGGGAACGGAAGGACCACGATTGCGGGTGGGGGGGGTTGAGTAGGGAAACAAAAGAGGTATCATTCTCGGACCACTTCCGTACAATATGCCCATTCAGCCGCGATCACCGAGCCGAATCTCGCCCGGCCCGGCGCCCTCCTTGATTGGTTGTTTATGGTTACATTGTCCCTGTTTCGATATTAGGCGCAGCCACAAAGGCTCCGTGCTGTTTCTGTTCCTTGTCAGCATCGAGTTTGTTGCCACGTTGTGGCAGACTACCCTGCAATATCTGCATTCTTATCAAGCGCACATCGTATTGTCCCTGCCCAGAGAGCAGGCGTGGGTAACACCGGTACCACTCGGCTACCGTTGCACTGGTTTTCGGAAGTCGCCATCACACTTGGGTCCTCACGTTCTAGACTAAAATCGACATCTATTTTAAGTATTGGGTCCTTCAAGGTCATTGCGGTGTTAACGAGGCTGACCGCATGACTCGCCATCCGCGCGCCCCGGCATCTGGCTACGATGGGACCACGATGCGGCCGAGATCAAGCCAAGCGGCGTGTAGGACTCGTCCCGCCTGAGGTACCCGTCGGTTCGGCCTCCGTAGTGGTTTCCGTGTCAGACCCGTGCTTTGCTTGAACACCCCAGCGGGCATCCTCGGCGATGGTCGTCCCGGTCCTCTTCAGTAGGATGCCTACCAGCACGGGCCCGATGATGGTGTTGAGCACAATAGCCCAAACGCCGATGATGAAGGCCTTCTGAGTCAGGAACGGCGTCTCATTGAGGCCGATCTGGATGATGAGGAGCCCAATTTCACCGCGGGCTACCATGCACGCCCCCAACAGCGTCGCCGGCGCCCAGCTAGCGGTAGCTGCCACCGGTATCTTTTCCGAGTTCCTCTTCCGGATTCGGGGGCGAAATGAAATCCCAAGCAGGGACCACGATCCCCACAATGAGCTTCGCAAATACCATGAGCAGCGTGTAAACCACGCCCTTCCAGATGACCTTCGCCGCGTTCACAGGTCCAGGAACGGGATGGCAAAACCAATACTCGCAAAGAACAACGGTTGGAAGACATACTTCTGGGGCGCGCTTAAATAGTGCTCAAACGAGTCCACAAAGGCTGGGACACCCGCTTCTTCAGGTACGTTTCTCGCCTTGCTTCCTAGCAAGCCGCTTACGAACGCGCCAGCCAGGAACGCACCAAACAGCATGGACGCACCAGCGTACGCCGCAATAGCCAAAAACGCGCAAAGCACCACCGCCATGAGCAGGATATTAAACACGTGCCCCACGTGAGCAAAGCGCAGCAACCGCGGCGCGACGAACCGTCGATACAGCGGACCGGCGGCAAACTTGACCACGGCGGGTGTCAGCAGCGCCATCAGGCCGCTGGCCAGCACCGGGCGCCCAATGATCCAGCCCAAGCTGGTACCCCCGGTCCCGCCGTCGTCACCAGCAATGCCGCGCAGGTTGTGGATGACGCTGACGAGCACCAGGCCGCACACGTCGTCCAGCACGGCGGCGCTGACGAGGACGGTGCCGATGCGGGTTTGCGAGAAATCCACTGCTGGAGCGCTGACTTGGTCATGGGATGGGAGGTCGGGGTTGGGGTGGGGTTTGCTTTTGGAGGCGCTGGAGAGGACGACGAAGGTGGTACCGAGGGAGGTGGAACAGAGGGCTGTTCCGACGATGAAGGCTTCGAGGGGGCCTGGGGCAGGGTTAGACAGGGTTCGGGGGTAGGGGAGTGCAAAATGTGAGGCTGACTGTCGTGGAATCCTGCATAGAGGAGGGCAAATGACAGGGCGATGGGTGTGAGCACACCGAGCAGGGCGGCGATGACGCTGAGCATGAGGTTTTGGCAGAGCAGGTCGAGGCGGATGGTCAAGCCACCTAGAGCCGTTAGCAACTGGAGCTCAGCACCCAGAGGATCAGCATTGGGCACGGCATACCTTCAAAGATGATCAGGATCAAGCCAATGTACCCCAAGGCAAGAAACGTTGCTTGCCAGTCAAGACCCAGGATATTGGCAATGGGCACGCCGTAGATAAGGCCGACGATGATATGTCCGATGAGTGACGCGCGGACAATCTTGTCGGCCAGCCATTCTGCGATGGCGAGGAAGAGGAAAAATGAGATGAGGGTCAGGATACTGATGACTGTGATCCACGGTTGTTAGAACGGGCCAGCTTCTGGAGGATAAGGTCGTGGCGAGGCGTACTGTCTGGCTCATGATATGCGAGGAACCCGCCGCTTGCGTCGGCGATCATTGTGAATTCGTTGAGACTTGGTGGACTCCAGTTTCAATGTTATCAGCACCACAAATTGGTGCTGTCAAATATTAGTGAGTTGTTGATGGAAGATGGCTGAGTTTTGAGTTCGTCAATGTTCGAGTTTTGGAAAGTGTACGGATGAACTAGTGGTGAAGAACTGAAGATTGAAAGACGGTGATTTTAATTTCCGGAATGACTTGGCGCCTTGGCTGGTTGCTTGTGACCAAAGAACAGAATTAAACCTTAACCCTGATTACGTAGGTTAACAAAAACAACCTGGTATTTACAACTCTGCTAGTTACCCCCCAAAAACGACAAACACGCCTCCTAATACGCCACACCAGTCTGTCCCGACCTTTCAACGTACTTCTCCTTCTCGTGGTGAACCTTGTGATCGCCGCCGTGTCCAGGGTTCTTGCGGCGGCGACTGCGCAAAAAGGCGGCAACGAACGCACCAACAACACTCAGCAATGTCAAAACCAACGAATACAACCCAATCAAAAAGGCCAAAACCTCGGCGGTCTCGTGCAGAGGCGGCCGGGCAAAGTCCAAGGGAACAACCGTCAACTCGGAGCAGACGATGGTAACCACCAACAGAACCGCCAAAACGACGGCCCACGGGATGTTCCACAGACTGAATCGCGCCGGCGCCGTCGTCCTGCTCCTGTACCGGTGCTGAACCGACCTTGTCTCGCTGTGGTGGAGACACGCCAGAATCTCCTGCGTGTGCCGGCCGCGGGCCTTGTGCGAAAACCCTCGCGAGGCGCGCGGGTCGTGGACGTGGTCGCCCGGGCCAGCCTCGATTGATTTTTTCTTGTTGCTCCCGCGCCGCCAGGGCTGAAGACCGACGACGGCTGGCCCGAGTACGCTGACGGTGAGGATAAAAATCCCCATGGCGGTGGTCAAGACGGCAACGATGCACACCCCCACCGTCCACACCCTCAGGAATGTGGTGAACCCGGGGTCAACGAAGGGCTTCTTGGGTGCGAGGACAAAGTAGACGGTCGGGACGGCGTCGCAGGCTCCGCCGGGCTTGCTTCCATTGTGTAGGAGGGGCCAGTTCAGCGCAGCCGTCCCGAACATGAAGGCGGACCAGATGAGGAGACCGACGGCGGCCGTCAGTTGGTCCTTGTAGCTGGTCGTGAGGAGGAAGTGGCGGAGGGATTGTTTCGGGGCTCGCGTGCGTCGCCTGATGCGCAGTTCTTCGGACGCGATGAGCGCGACTTCTTGCTCGGTGGCTCGCGCCTCGGCGACGGTCTGTTGCGAGTGAACCAGCGCTGCAACGTAGAGGTCGCGGGAGCTTGTCGATGTCGGCGCGCGTCGGGGCCGCCGTGATCTCCTCAAATCAATTCGGTGTTGTAGACCGTGGTCACGGCACCGCCATCGATCTGCACGTCTTCGCTTTGGGCGGCCGTCGCGGAACCTCGATTTGCTCGTGCCAGTGTGAGACGTAGTGTTGGACTGCGCGGCCGAGGGCCACTTGCGCCGCGTCGTGGTCGCGCTTCTGCTTCTTCGGCTGCCGCGTAAAGGGCGAAGGCCTTGAGGACCTCGGAGTAAGAGCGCGCTCGGGTCAAGTCAAGCTGCGTGACTGCGCCCTTGCGGCATTGTTGAAGACGTTCCTGGTACTCGCCGTCGGCCTTGGATTGGTTTTTCCCATCGACGACGAGGGCTTGGCGGAATAAGACCGTGAAGACGAAATAAACCGGGTACCAGAGGACGAGTTGGATCAAGACGGCGTAGTCGATGATGATCAAGTTGTAATCCACCACGTTTAGGAGCATGGTGGTGAAGAGCGACAAGGTGAGAATGCCCCATGCTCCGTGCCAGAAACGGAACTGCTTGTCGACGCCGAACAGCACGGCAATAATGGCGGCGGCATACAGCAGATAAAACCCGACGCGGATGCCGGTGCCGATGAGCCTCTGGTCACCAAAGATGTGACAGGGCATGTATGAGGTCACAGCACTCAGCTCGCCGGTACCGACGAAGCCGGTGTTGGTGACACCCACAAACTTTCCCATCGTGTCGGGTATTCTCCTCTTGGAGATCTAGTTGATGATGGTCCGATGGATCTTGTCAGGGCAGCGAAATCTGCGCATCCACGACAGCTATCATTGAGCTTGGAAAAAACACCAAAGACCCAGGCGGAGGCCAAATACCTGTGGACCGTAGCCAAGGTATGAAAAAGCCAAACACAATAAGGACGGCGGAGACGTCGAGGAACAGACGCCACTGAGGGGACGTGGCTCGACAAGGGCATTAATGAAGTGCATGACTAGGCGCAAGGCTTCAATAAGTGCCGGCGTCGTAGCGATTCCTGGTTTTGCATTCTCCAACCACAAGGCGGGGAGAAGTGACAACGTGCTATGTGACATCTGCAGCCCAATGCGACGCCGATGTAGGTAGGTGACGGCGGGGATTGAGTTGCATGCGCCAGAGCCATGATTGGGCATCGAGACAATAGACTCACATGGCTTAGCGTGATATTGCCCGATCGGCCGAGTGCCCAACCAGTCGAGTGCCAGTCTGGCAACCGGAAATGGTGAACAACTCACCGCTGGTGAAAATTTGGGGCGTTCCTGCCATGCTCGAGTTTTCATGTAGCCTATCAAAGGTCGCCACGGAAGACGCCTGTCAGGCACTGGGAACATGACGGTTCTCGGCTCAAGGAGTCAAGAGTGCAACCAACCTCTTGGAACTGGGGAAGCCCTGAATTTATCAAGTATCCTTCCTGTTCCTGGCAGGTTTCCATCTCCCCCTCGCTCCTGCTTGATGCATCTCTCCGAAAAGAAAAATAAAAAAAACATCAAAGTAAGAAAATGTGGAGCCAAAAATTGACGATTTCGGTTGGGGCTCTCCAGCTGCTGCTGGCTCTGGGTTCAGCTTCGGAGCAACAAGTCTTCAAAAACACACCTCGAGTCAATTTGGAGGCCGGTCATGTTCACCGCCGTCAATCAACATCAACACCTCCTGGTTATAGCCCCGACTTTGGGCTGTGCGGCACTGGAACAACTTGCCAAGACGCCTGCGGACCGAATTGGGAATCCTGCGAGGCGTCGACGACTCTCTCGCTCTTTTGCTACAATAAAGTCGATTTGAAGCAGACGTGCTGTGAGAATGGGTCAGGGCGTGGGTTATATCGATTCCCGAGTTGCTCGACGCCAATGCTAACGTGAGCCAATAGGTGCCTGCGAGGAAGGCTACTACTGCGCTTGGCAAGAGTTTGGAGGGAAGGTTTGGTGTTGCGAGGATGTAAGTGTGTTCCGCCGATTTCTGTCCCAGCTCGTACTAATTTTTTCCAAGGGCCAAAGTTTGGAAGAATGTGGCGTGCCACAGACGAGCTCATCAGCAACGGGCTCCCCGACATCCCCTAGCGGGCCGTCTTCCCAGACACCCGGTTCTTCGACCTCCACAAAGTCCAGCCGAACAGTGACCGGGAGTGGTACGTTGTCTTTAACCAGCTCACAATGCCCTGCGACAACCGTGACTTCATGGGCAACAACAACCGTGGTTTCAACGGTCAGCATCGCGGCCACCACTGTGACGGTAGTAGGACCGGGTGGTGGATGTTACTCCGAGTCGTCAACCTCTTTGTCGGCCAGCGAACCTTCTTCGGACATTTCACTTTCGGGCACCATCACTCAGCCCCCGTTGTCATCCTCGACATCTTATGGGCTACCAGTGAGTTTCTACTGCAGGCAATTTTGTGTTCGGTCAAAACTGACGTTTTTCTAGACTCTGAACACTACAACCACGGGAGGAATCGCGACAGCAGGCGCTTGGGGGCTTCACGTCAATCTGCCATATTTTGCCTTGGTTTTGCTCCCACTTCTTTGGCTTTGAGATTTCTGTCTGCTGAGGTAAATAATGACACGGAATGCGAACTGGGGCGTTGGTGGTGGTGGTGGTGGCGGCGGCGATCTTCTTTTTTTCCATTTCTTTTTCCTTTTTCTTTTCCTTTTTTTCTTTCTTTCTTCTTCTTCCGTTTTAATTTTTTTTTTTTTTTCTTTTTTTTTCCTTTTCGCCACACTTGGATACCCTTTATCTGGTTCTATATGAGTTGCCCTGTTTCCTTTATCGTAATCTCTATAAACAACCCTGAAGGCGGCAAGACAAGTACCATGTCTCGTAACTCCTCGTAGGGATGGACCCCTTGGTTAAAGACGGAAGCTTGTCACGGGCTTGTAGAGCACGGAATAGCCGCAATAAGCTACAAACATGTTGGTTATTCATCGTGCTACATGCGTAAACTGGGAGTGAATCACGTTGTATAAAAACACAACATGGATTGGACTGACGATGATTCGCAGGAGTTCAACAGTTTCCCTACCCTAGACTTTCAGGCACCCCCGAGCACACACCATAGCGGCATCGAAGACCCATCACATTGCAAATTACAAGCGCCATACCATGGGTAGAAGTAACAAGTGGCAAGATATGGACGAAGCGGACCGACTGCCGCATGGTGTGACGCGGACCGGATATGACCATACGAGCCAGCAATATACGTTCACGACTGCCGAGGGCGAGGAACTTCAGGGTCAGCCTGGGCGGCGATTTGGCGAATTGAGACGGCTGGGCCCTTCTTGTCGGTCGGCAACTGCTCCCGCGGCGTTTACCTCGGGGTGGTCGGAGACGCAGTACGGCGTGCGACCCCAGACATCAGGAGTGTCACTCGCGTCTTCTTACGTCACCATGTATGCTGAGAGCATTGACCAAGAGTCATCTCCAAGGCGGCCCTCGGACCCAGCCATCGGAGCTGGTGGTGAGGCCTTGTTCGTCTGTATACTCGGAGGTCAGCCCTGTTTCCACAAGGCGAAGGGGGTCCTTCTCGGGTTCCACGTCATCTCCTCCCAACGTATCTCCCTTATCCAGCGTCAGCCCGTCTCTCCCGTTTTCGCGCCGCCCCGTCCCCATCTACGGCCTCCCAACAATCACCACCCCGGCCCCGAGGCCGCTGACTCCGATTCCGGCCGACAATAACCGCAACCTCCCCAACCTCCCCCTCTCCAACAACGCAAATCCGCAGGGAAACCGGGCTGGAAACCTGATAAGGCCACCTGGCATCCGGACGACCACATATCCGTGCCGATCCCGCTGCACCGGCCGTCACAGCAGCCGGATGCAGCAGCGCCCGTCTTTGCCACTACCATCCGGAGCGACGGCTCCCGCCCCAGAGCTGGCACAGTGGGAGGAGCCGCGGCTGCCAGGAACATCTGGAACCGCAGCAGCAACAGCAAGAGCAACAGCCCCAGCCCCAGCCCCAGCCCCCAGCCTGTATTCCGTGCCCGTGGGAGGAGGAGGAGTCCCAAGGGGTTGCGGGGGGCGGTTGAGAGAGGGTGAATGGGTTTAGGGGAGATCGCGGTGAGATGGCTGAGGCTGAGCCTAGAGGCATGTGTGTGTTTGTGGATGCAGCAAAAACAGAGAGACACAGCAGCAGGAACAAGAGATTGAACCGCAGGTGCCGGGGGTGATGGGTCAGCAGGGTTTGGCGCGGGCGTCGGTTGTTCGAGTGCCGTTGAAGAAGGTCACGATGGGGATGGCGGCGAAGGAACTGTGGCGTGATACGGTGGCGTATTTCAATCATCTGCTGACGTCGGCGCTGCGCAGGTCGTCGCAGGCGTTGAAGCGGAAGAATGAGAAGCGGCTTGCGAGGTTGCATCGGGAGGAGGAGAAAGGGACACTCGGAGTTTTTGGAGTGGTTGGAGGCGGCGAACAGTCGGATGCAAAAGAGGGATCTGGGGGATAAAAAGGTTCAATCTTAGAGGGCACCAGGGGATGCATCATGGGGGCGTACATATATACATCGAAACGATGAGAAGGCAAACAAACCTTCCAAGGCGTAAACGGGATGGTGTTTGACATGGAGTGAGTACCAGTTTTGACTCGCACCTAACACCTACTAATTATATATTATTATTATTCATACTCCGCTATGCCCTAGAGGCGTGCCGGACCCTCAGCTTTTTAGTGTACAGGAAAACCGTGCCCTCCCGGGCCGGGTAAAAAACCCATACCAACAATCAAGGAGCGATGCGTTCTGGTGAGTCTGCGTATACAAAGAGAGGAGGCCTCCTGGCCTCCGAACGGGGGCGCTTCAGGCCGCCGCTTCCAGCTCAAGCCTCCTGGCTAAGTTGTACATCGGCAGCTTCCCCGAGTCCATCAGCCAGTCGAGAACTCTCCTCGCGAGCCGTGCAGTCGTGGGATTGATGCCGTGTAGAACAGAGTAAAAGTCCCGTCGTGTCCGAATTCCAGTTCTCTCCCATCTTCTAGTCAACGGTGGGGCCAAACACCACACTACCAGGTGTTCGGCAGTCTCTCGTCCCTCGCCACACTCGCAGGCAGGAGTCAGAACCTCCGGGACTCCCCGTGTAAACAAGAAGTCCCGTAAGCCTATTGCTCCCGTCCGGATTTGAATCAGCAGTGAGCTCTTTGCCTTGCTGAGACCGTCGTGCATCCTTAGGGTTTCGTTCCGGAATAGCGTCTCCTGCTGATGGTCAAAGTCGTCTGCCGGCCTGGTGATTGCCCTGCCGTCCCGTTCCTTTAACCACCTGGCTTTCCAAGCCTCTTCTACTACCCTGTTCGTATCAACGGTTCCCCCCGTCCAGCGCATGACCGTGCCCGCGGCTCTCTCCACCGCCGTAGGCCCTTGAGGTCCCAAGGTTCGCGGTCGGCCCCTGTTGCCCCTCCTCGAGCTGAGTCTCTGCTGAATCTTGCGGCAGGCGGTGAGGACAACGCTCGCCGCCGTCTTCTTGCCGCCTCGACCGTCGTCCAGATCGGGTCGTTGGAGTCGGTTTTCGAAATCGGCAAGCCGTTTGTTTAGGTACAAGTCTAATGGTGGTATCCATGTCTCTGTCTCGAGGTTACGGATGGGGGTAGACTTAAAGGCTCCCGCCACAATCCGCAAGCTCTTGTTCTGGGCCTTCCCGAGGGCCTTAGTGATGCCTTTCTTTACCGGCTCGCCTCCCACATCCGTGGGGATGTGAAACGATGATGCGCCATAGGCCAGTGCCGACCGGATGCACTTTGTGTACACTTCTCGCGCTTTGGCTAGCCCCATCCCCCATGTCTTTGCCACGATCCTCGACAGGGCATAGCTCTGGGTCCTCAGCTTCTTCTCCACCGCCACCAGGTGAGCCTTCCAGTTGAGTTTCCAGTCCACCCAGACCCCCAGGAACCTAGCAGACCCTTCTGGTTTAACGGGGCTAGTGCCTCCCCCTAGGTTGGCAAGGTTTACCTGTTCAGTCCACTGCCGTCGCCCTTTGTTGAAATGGATGAGTTCGCTCTTTTCCGGGGCGAACTTCATCCCCCGACTGTCCGCCCATCGTATACACGTTTCCCACGCCGCCTCTAGTTGCCGGGCATTGGCCTCGGGGTTTCGACCAAATACCAGGAGGTTGGTGTCATCCGCAAACCCTGTTATAGCCAAGTGAGGGTGCTCGTCTTTTAGCCGCTTGTATAATGAGGAGATGTAGAGGATGAAGAGAACAGGGGAAAGGGGTGAGCCTTGGGAGACCCCCGCCCGGATTGCCGTCGGTGCCGCCGTCTTGCCGTCGAAAAGAAGGGTGGCCTCTCGACCGGTCAGCCAATCTCTCGTCCAGAGGACCAGCCACCTCGGGAAGCCCATTCCCCGCAAAGTTGCTAGCAGTCGGGTATGGTTGACCGTATCAAAGGTTCCTGAGATGTCCAGTTGCAATAGGGATGCCGCACCCTTCTGTCTCCACGCCTCCTGGACCTGGGCTACTACCAGCCGGACAGCCAGCTCTGTGGAACGGTGTGCCCTGTTCCCCATTTGTTCATCTGGTAAGAGGCCGTTGACTTCTGCAGCTTGAGTGACCTTCCTTGCGACCACTGACTCTATTACCTTCCCCAGGGTACCTACTAAATATAATCGCGTTCACTTCTTGCAATGCTCACGAAATGCATTTGATGACAACTAGTGCCCAACGTGAAGCTCATCGACTCATGGTAAGCAATTGAGTGGGCCAAAGATGAAGTGTTATAAGTTTTAACATGTGATGAAGTCGTATATTTTTGAAAATCCATGGTATCGTAGTAGAGGTAGGCATGAGGTTATTGTAGGGCACTACGAGTTAAAGATTTAGTCTGCCTATATGTGTAGAGAGAGCTTCTCTCGAGTCATTCGGTTGGAATGTGTTTTTGCTAAGATGAAAACTACCTCACATAAGCTTTAGGCGCTCAGAGCCAGATTCTGGTTAAAATTCGAAACTCAGCAGACTTCGTCGGTCTGAAGATCGACGAGAACGGCGAGGGCTAGGCAAACGCGCAGTGGGTTTTTCGAAGCATGTGCCAAGCAAGTTTTTATATCAGTTCGAGCTCAGTCTGAGCGCAGCATGTGATTTAGCATTACGCAACTGAGGAGGAGTTCCACTCTGCGGAATAAACCAATACAGCAGCACTTATTCGACAGCTCCGTGGTAATATTCGAAGGCCGTAAAGAAGGAGAGGAGTTCCTGTTGGTCCTATCGTTCCCCAATTGAAACGCCTGGAATAGATCATTTAGGTAGGTGCCAAGTCGTTCTCTAACCTCAGCCGCTTCTATAACCACAGGATGGGCGCGAATAGGTACTTTTTCAGTTTATTGTTCAGTTTATTTTGGCTGGGATACCGGCATTGTCATTGACCACGTCGAGATTAAAGCGATTTCCCATAGGGTGTCGTTGTTGCACTGTGGTTGAAAAAACAGCGAATGTTACCTAGTAGTCTGACAGCGTATAGTTATTATTTGACTATTACCTACGAGTTCTTCTGGCAACTTCTTTTTCTTTCCCCGGTCTCCCAGGTTTTTGAATTGCAATTTTGAGTCTCTGTGTGCTCGACGATCTCGACCTAGGTTGGGGGTTGCCGGTTGCCTCACACGTTTCCCGGTGCCTCAAACGTGAAGCGCTCAGACATCACGAAACCGGTGACCAAGTGTTTTAAGGCAACTCACCTAGAATTACATCATCTGCATGTCGATAGTTTCACGTATTGACATCAAGGCAACAGTTTTCAAATTAGAAAACGCTCTGACCTCTGAAAGTCCGTCTATTTAACCCCCTCCCCCCCCCCAAATCGCTCCTGCCTCCCCCATCCACTTGCCTGACAAGCGACTTTTCCGCTGATTCTGGCTCACTTTACTTCAACCCAATCCACTTCTACCACCAATTCTGGTCTCATTATTGCCTCTAATGGCACTCAATCTTTCTCTCTACTAGAATTGAACCCATTGACAATTGTTGTTCTGGGAATTCCAACATCGAACACCTGTCTACCCAATCAACCACAATCACACACTGGTTGTCACAATGCAGTCTCCTCCTGCTCTGAAGCCGCTTTTGGCTTTCCCGACCATTGAAGAATTCGCTGCGCGTCATAAAGGCGGCACCGAAGCCGAGTTTGCGGCTGTCCAGAAGTTCATCGACGAGACGAATAAAGAAGACAACAAGTTTCGGGCTTGGATTATCTCGACAGTTCGCCAAACCACCAAGCGGACCGAATACCTCATTGCCGTCCAGCCAGGCAAAATCGGGGAGCAGAAGATGCCTCAACTGGGGGAGCCCGCTAAGATGAGAATCATCTTCGGTGACGATGCGTCTACTAGATTTTGGGATTGTTTCCGCATCGAGACCCTCTTGCCTCCAGAGGTTGCCATCACCGCGTCCGCCAGGGGACTCGCTACCTTCAGAGTGACCGCCCATGTTGCCGACTCTTACGAAGGCATCGTGCCTCTCATCCAACACCAGACCAAGTTGTTCCAGGTCCCGGCATTGATCGACTCTTCGGACTGCCCCCAAGCCGCCAACGGCCGCATCACCAAAGCATCTAGCAACAGCGATACCGACAGTGGAATCGGTGATTGCGCCAGCGATCGTTCAACCGCCGAGCGAGCAAACGGCCACATCGTCCTTACCACTGAGAACGCCGTCCGGGCCAACTTTCTCTTGACCGCTTCCGAAGCAACCAAAAATGCCGAGCTCAATGCCCTGGATAAGCTGTGCGGCAGACATGTCAAGGTCAGCGAGCGCCAGCTATGGGCATTCCAATACTTCGTCACCCTCCGGAACCCGGACTTCTTTGTCGATTTGCATGAGGAAATCCCTCATTTGACCACCGCCATGAAGCAGCCCTCGTGGCCTGGGTCCCCTCTGGCCAAGAAGTTCGACAGGCTCAACCCACAGCAAAAGGCCGCCTACATGCACGGCTTCCGCAAACTGGACTGCGGTATCGGAATTTTGCCTGGCGGTCCCGGTGCTGGCAAAACCCATTTCAATCTTTTTACAATAGCCATGGCCCAGTCACAGCAGTTGCCGCGTCCCGTCTTGATTAAGGGCCGGCTGGAAAGGCGGTGCCCAAGAGTTCTGTTCATCGTGGACATGAACTCCCCTATTGACGATGTGGCGAACAGAATGGTGGCGCTGTATAAGGAGTTGGGCATGAAAAAGAAGATCATCCGCATGAAGGGGTGGGGCACCGAAGTCAATGCCAGTGACCGTCTCAACGCCGCCGAGGATGCGGCTTCGAATGGTGTGATGCCCGCCGTGGACTTCACCAACCAGTTCCTCAACGCCCGCAATCCCATGAAACAGAGACAGGTTGGGACCTGCCACGCCCCCAGCCTCGACGAAGCGGCCTGGCAACTCTACGACGAGCACAAGCTCACCCGCTACAGTGACCTCACTGAGTACCTGTCTGGTGACCTGTGGGAGGAAAGCCAGGTGGTCCCTATGCGTTTACGCCGCCTGGTGTACAACTTGTACCGGGACACACTCGCCGAAACTGACTTCATTGCGACAACACCGGTGGCAGCCAGTAACCACTTCAATGGCATGTTCAGGCCAGAGTTGGTTTACTTCGACGAAGCCCCTCACGCAAGAGAGCTGGCAAACCTGGTCGCCATTGCGAACTTCGAGCCCATTGCCTGGATCTTTTGTGGCGACCACCGCCAAACCGTGCCCTACGTCGGTTCGGCGACTCCGGAGTGCGTCAATATCTACCGGGAACAGATGCAAGTCTCTATGATGAAGCGCGCCTCTGTCGCCAACGTCATCCGGTACGAACTCCTAATGAACCATCGTTCCTTCGGTGGCCTTCATCAACTGGCCTCGACAATGTGGTACGACGGTCGGATGGTCAGTGGCAATACCCACACGCCGGCGGCGCTGACGCACATGAGATCATATCTGGGCAGCTTCAAGAACGGCCAGGTCTGTATTGTCCCACGTCTCGTCGTCCACCTGAAGAACTGCGGGCAGGAGAGCCACGAGGGCACCTCGGCGTGGAATCCCACCCATACCGCCTGGGTCATGAAGCGTGTTGTCGAACTTCTCAACGACAAGCAATTTAAGCACGCCGAGCGCGACGAGCCTGGAGTCATCTTAATCATGTCGCCATACAAGAAGGCCTTCAACGAATACAAAAAGGAGATCAAGAAGCTGCCCCTGTCGGCCCAGAAGCGGGTCGAAACCCGGACGGTTGACGTCGCACAAGGTCACGAAGCCGACTTTGTCTTCCTCGACCTGGCAAAAAGCAACTCCACCCGGTTCCTAGACAACCCCAACCGGCTCTGCGTTGCCCTCACCCGCGCTAGACTCGGCGAGATCATCATGATGCACCCTGCCATGGTGCGGTCCAAGGCGTTCCGTGCAAACTCACCCAACCTGTGCCGGATCTACAGTCTGTGCACCCAAGGCGCCCAAGTCGCCCACGTCGACCCGACCGCCACCGGCAAATCATCCAACGGCAGTCTGCCCCTGCCCAAGCCAGTCCAGCCCGTGGCCGCCCACAAGGCGGCATCCACGGTTAGCGAGGCGGTGCCCACGGTGAGCACAGTGGACTCTGTTTACGGTGATGTTAGCGTGCTGGAGGATGTTGATGGTTGGTGGGACAGGGTAATGGGTGGTGGTAAGAGCGCGAGTGTTCAGGAGGATGTGAAGGATAACCTGGCCAGGAAGCCTGAGAAAGAGGTGCCGAAGCACGAAGAAGGGGAGCAGGAGACTGTGAATTTGGTGAATGCCATGTTTGAACTGAAGTTCTGAACGTTTGCTGATGTCTTGGGGCATGGTCTTGTGGTGCGGAATTGGTGGATTTTGTGCTGGCAAAGATTTGTTTATGGTTTGTGGGTTTGGTGACATTTCAAATGGGGTTGGTTCTCTGCATCTACCAGACGGGGTTCTGTGTACTAAGGCGGCGATGGCAGCAGCGGAATTGCATTTGGTGTTCATGTAAGATGGGGATGATTTGATGAGCTGAGTGGTTAGGCATAAATTGCCTCTTCGAATGAAGATAAAATAGAGTATGGGCGGAGTTTACTGTAATGATAGAATCTCTTAAACATCCAATGTGCCATGCAGAACATGCTGTTGTGTCTGTCCCGTGTGCGCACCCGCGCCCGTCGTATAAATAGAAGTTTCCTCTCCGACCTCTCCAGCCTCCTTAGCTTTGGGCCGTCGGCTCTCCCAATGTTTAAAGTACTTCAACTTGCAGTCTAGGTATTATTCGAATCTCTACTCTCTTTACTACTCTCACCCGGGACATTCTCAGCCTTTTGGCGGTGCATGCATTCATCAGTTGCAACTTCTGACTCAATTCCAGCCCGAACTCAAGCTTTTCCTTCGTTTAGAGTCTCTCAAAGACCCCCTTGGTTCAATTATTTTCTCCCTTGGCCCGTTCTCTCACCTGACCTGCCGCGGTGCCTCCTTTCCCGTGGGATTGGGATCCACATTTCCCTGGTAGCGCCCACGTTTCCCCTGTGAAAGGATCTTGAGCTACGAGTCGCCTTGGGCTACAAGGTTGTCTGAGGCCCGCTGGTCCTGGGGAGTAAAGAGCTCCTGCGGAAGCCGTAGTTCTACGTAGATGTCTCATAATCCCTATCCCGACTCCCCTGGGACGTACCAACTCTGGATGTGGCCTTGCCGGAGAGGCCAGAACGGCCTGGGGCTTGCCAACTGTGATGGCATGCCTTGGTGGTTGCCGTGGGGTTGACGTGGACGGCGTGAGGCCCCTCCCCCTGCTCGCTTTTCGTTCAAACTAGCGTAATTCAAACGAGTCATGACTGATGTATTCACCACATCAGACTTGGCCAAAACCGGCAGTCCATCTCGATTCCAACCATCGCCCACCAGATGCCTTGCCTTTTGGGGTTTGTGGGGCACACCATGGCCGGACTGGCCGCGCAATGCTTTTCTTATAACACGGCTCTTTGACCCTTTGTCCCATCGATCAGACAATGCCTGCCCGTATGGCCAGCCGAATCCCAGACAAAGAAGCCGAGATCAGATTTACCACTAACTCCATTATGGCTGAGCTTCTAAACCAACGGTAACAGATACACAAGCCCTTCTTGGCAGCAATTATCATCAGGCTCACCACACACACACACACACATACACATACATACACATACACACACCCTAAAAAAAAAGTAACAGACAGAAAACAGACAACGACGTGAGATCATCAACCATGCCTCTCACAAAACAACCCACCCCAGCGCAACTCGAACGCCACAGGAAACGGATGCTCAAAAGGGGGATACAGATCGGGAACTATCACAGCAGCGGTAGCGGCGGTGGCGGCGACGGTGGCATCGGCAGCTTCTCGAAGGAGCGCCTGGACCGGATTCGTGATAGCATGCAGCCGATTCTGACCAAGCACGCGACCGATGAGGAGATTAAGAGTCTCTTTAAGGATGGAGATGGGGATGCGGATGGGTTGGGGGTGGGTGGGCAGTGGCGGCGTGGGTTGGGGGAGTGGGTGCGGAGGTTGGTTCGGCGGCTTAAATTTTCATGGGTACGGGAACCCGGTGAGGTGGGGGGTTGAGCTTATTTTGAAGGAGTGGTGAAGGGCTGGTGCTGAGTGCTCTGTGGGATGGCTAATGGGGATCATTGAGGGGGTGATGGGTTGCGTACCACTGGTACGTAAGCCTCGCCTCCATGGCGTGCTCCTCCGCCTACGCTAAGAGACAGTGAACAGTCTAGGCGAGGAGGATTCGGCCGTCGAGACCCTGGCGTAACATCATTTCCCCTAAGCTCAGGAGGTTCTTGGGATGTCTGAATTCGAGAATCACAAAATTGATGGTGTTGCCCCATGTGGTTTGGGCGCGCGCGCGCGTGCGTGTGTGTACGTTAAGTCTCGGCCCTACCCAGCCTCGAGTCAGCCCTTCCAAGGCATATCCAAAAGTGTCACTAGCTGAAAACTGGCGGCCTACTTTTTCTTCTTGTCTTTTTTCTTATTTTTTTCTTTTTTTCCTTTTCGTCTGCCGTAGTCGACTAGTTTATTCACACGTAATCCTCCGTACCTTCTCCTCTCTCCCCACACCCGAGTCTGACTCGTGCGGTACCTTCGTCGTCATGGGCGGAGAGTCAGGCGGAGAGTCAGATACATATGCCAGGTTGAAATCGATGACCATGATCCGCTTCAGTTCGTCGTTCCAGATCTATACCCTCGGGTATGTGGGGCTTGAGGCTCGTCCCCGCCCACGACATTAGCATCATGTGGGTGACGACAGCTAAGCTTTGCGTGTAGTACGGCACGACGAGTTCGATAGCGCCGAGGTGAACCGGTATGTAGACGCCCTGGAAACGCCTGCAATGTGAATAGATGGCAGCTTCCGCCACGAGGGCGTGTGCATCCTCGACCTGAACTCCCTTCGCAACCAGGGTGTATCCATACGCCAACAAGGTGATCTTGAACAAAACACCCGTCTCGCCAAACATGCCGTACCTGTCCAGGCATTCGCAACCGTGGTCGAGGTCGTAAGCGAACTGGGACCGGAAAAGTGAGCACAGCTCAGCCTTAGAAATGGTGTGGTACGGCGCGCGGTCTTGTCGAGTATGGCGCGGTGTGTTGGGGCAGCGTGGATCCAGAGCACCGCCAGAGCTGAGCCCGAGCAAGCAGGCTTGAGTACAGTAAGGGACAGCCGATATGGGGCGTATCCACCCCACCCACGGTTCCGCTCCTCTCCCTCTTCCCTGGTCCGTTTGGTGGGGTGTCGATTCTGTGGCGATTGGCGCGAGCTCGGAGTTCCTCCTTGTTTGTCATTATCGCCAGATAGTGATGGCGGCGGGAGTGTGGCGGGCGGCCAAGGGGGAGGGGGAGGTTGAGGAGGTGGGGGGAGTGAGGATGGCCCTCCTGTGCCCAGGCTTTGTGAACTTGACCCCGTTCCGCTGGATGGCCACCGCGGGAGGGCTGCAAGGGCTTCTTGGATCCATTTCTGAGGCCGGATGTCTGCCTCCAATGCGAGAAGGGTCAGGGTTGTGAATGCGGCAGCAGGCGTGCATTTTACGGTGTCGGCAGTCGGCACGTCTTCTTCGATATCTGCCAAACTGGAAACAAAATCGAAATACAAAACGTTGGCGGCATCTTTGATAACCAGAACAACAAGACATTCTCCCGATGCAACGTAACCCTACGATAACCTGCTAGTAACCATGTAGTGATACGCTTGACAGAGGGCGACTGCTAACTGATCCTGGGCAAGAGTAGACGAGGGGTTTACTTGAATGGCCAAGGGGTCTTGAGTGGCCGGGGGCTTTCGCCCAGTGTTTAGGCGGTTAACGCAGTCCACGAACAACGAATTCGTAAGATAAGCATGATTATCCAGGACATGGCTGACCTGCTGCGCCCTGGCTTTGTGGGCAGCCTTGTACTCTCCGATTAGCACGGCCGTAGAGACCTTACGATCTGTAACACGGACTCCCCACCGGTCTGGGGCCAGGCTCGATGGTATTTCGGGTAACTGCTGCTCTCCTGGCGGCTGGTCCTCGTCGCGGGACATCGACGGCGTATTGTGCCTGAGGCCATAGGCGTTATTTCTGAGCTCGAGGGCGACCGTCGAGGAGCCCTGGTGTGCCTTGAAGTAGGCATTTACGATCTTTCGGGCCGGTGATTCTACGTGGACCCGAATAAAGGGCCGTACGTCTTGCTCGTCGAATCTTGGGGTGGGTGAGAGATCCCGCAGGGTGGAGCGGACATCGACTATCGAGGGGAAGAGCTTCGAGTCTCCAAGTGCGTCAAGAACAAGCCCGAATCGGGCGTCGTGGAGTGCGGGGAATTCGGCCCATGGACGGAGGATGGAGGGATAGACTTTGTTGCCGACATTCGTATCATCCTTGGCGACTTTGGAACTGGTGTCGCTTTCCGCGACAAGGGCCGGGGAAATGGTGACATGGACGTTATAAAGGCACTGGAGGAAATCGGTGCGTTGCATCTGGGCTTCTGCGAGGTCATTTCTTTCCTTGAGTTGCGCCAGTTCCTCCTTCCCTGGTCAACCCTCACCTCGTATCGGTCAGCCCTCGCCTGGTATTGGTCGGCCCGTGTCCTCGTTTGCTCCAGCTCCCTCTCAAGCCACTCCAGCTTGCGCTGTATATCGTCCTCATCCATGGCGATACAGGAGGAACCGAAGAAGGCGTGTGCGAGTTCCCCGGGCCTTGAGTTGTTCAGATTCGTTTTTTGGTTGGCGACACAACCCGCTGCAGTTTCCATGACCCATGCATGACCCACAAATCGAACGCCACTCGCGTTCTGGCCAAAAAAGGCCTGGAAATGTAATTAATAAGAAATCGAGAAAAAGGAAGAAATGACAAGAAAACAAGAAAAAGAGATAACACTGAAGAAACTGCGAGTGGGAGGAGAAGTAAATACACCAAATAACTACAGAGTTCTGTTTGTTTTATTTTTTTTGTTGAATTTCGTTGTTCTTTTCCCCAACTTTTGGATCGTTTTCGTTTCGTTTCTTTCCCACAGTCGAGGTCTGGCCAACCTCCGTTTTGTCCAGCCAACACCTCCTTCCATCGAATTGTCCAGCGCAAATCGGCAAGTGCTATTGAACTGGCAAATGACCAGGCATCACCCAAGTCACCCAACCACTGGATGGAATTAACGTTGGCCGAGGATATCAATCTTGTTGTCTAACCGTGCATTTGCATGTCCATCTTTTCAAACTCTTTCCAATCTTGTGGCGGCCCGAGTCCGGTAAAAATTACTGCGAAAGGTGTGTGAGATGCCATTGACTGGGCAAGTTACCAACCCCGCCCGGCGATGCTCCATGTGAATGATGTGATGTGATACGGCAGCTCCCGCCCCAGAAAATGACTGAAAGAAGCAGTAAACTGCGACGCCCCAGGTTGTATCGTTGGTTCTGCAACTCAAACTTGAGACGGCCAAAAAAAACGCCATGAAACGGGTGACTGACCGTCCACCGAGACGGGCTAAACGCGGCGCTCGAGGTGCTGTGCCGTCCAGGCCGGCCAAAGAGACCGCCCGCCCGTGGACAGAACTCGGAAAATCCCCGGTTTCCTGGGTGTGCCGTTAATCGCGGGCCCGCGGGGCCTGGGGGTGGGTGAAGGAATTACTCGGCATCTAACTGTCATCCTTCAGATCCGTCGTCTACAAGGATACGGAACCCGAGTCACTGCAGTGCTAAATGATGGTTTAACAAACAGCAGATAAATTATGGTCCCAACTAGAAATCCAGGTACTCATCAATTCATCGATCTGAGCTTGAGATTAGCCCAATGGGCTCCCGGCGACCCGGCCTCAAAATCGAAGCTGAAAGCTACGGCAGACTATCGCCCCCGAGGAAGCATTCAAAACGTGGGATGGTGTTACACAGCGCTCGTCTCTGGTCAACGCTCAGTTCTACTCCTATCCCCGCGGGGGCACTGTGGAGGCCAGATCCTCGGATCCGAGATAACGGGATAAATGGCCAAACCGACGGCCAACCTCCACTGTGCCGCTGGCAGGACCAGGCAATCGATCCACCGGTGATAGACCATTGCACGCTCAATCTAGTCTAACGGAATGATGTACCAGGGAATGGTCAGATACTGCGCGTGGCTTGAATCCTTAACATCACTAAGCCCCTGGGATGCCCGACACCAAAATAATCTGTCAATTACACGCAGTCAGGTAGCGAACAATGCAGACCGAAAGCTTCGCACCTCCGGCCTTGTGCAACATGGGCCGTCTTGTTTAATCCCAAACAGCACCGAATCCGACCTCCTTCTGAAATCGCCCCCAACAATGCCATAAAATGGGTAAAGGGGTGGGCCGATATAAGGCGGCCACCCACCTCTGTTGGCTTCCGCTCCATGTACCCGCCGCAGACGGGACCAACTTAAAATATTGAGGAGATGAAGCAACCCGAACCCCACGACCTGCCCTTTGGTTTATGACCCCAGTCTGAGGCAGGCGCCGACGGCCACCCAGCTGCCTCCCTGGGCCGCAACCTCCCCATACCTATCCCCCAGCAAGCCAACAAGGGGCATCTCTTTCGTCAAGTTACACAGACTGATAGCACGCTGAGGAATAAGTACAAGACTCACAAGATTCCCCAGGCAGATCCATCCTCCCCAAATAGCTTGTCACGGTCCTTTCGACGCCTTCTTCCCTCGCTTTACAAACACGGACTTCTAAACACGTTCTTTACTGCTTTACATCCCCTCGTTATTCGGACACCATGCCTGAACATATCCAGATTCAGCAGCACGAATGGCAGGACGGCCTCTGCGGCTTCTGCAGCGGTGGGCATTGCCTCATGGGCTGGTGCTGCCCGTGCGTGCGTAAGTAGACGGGATCCGACCTGCCTCCCGCCAGCAGCTGACTGACCATGGCTCCCAGTGGTCAACAAGACGGCCGAGCTGATCGATGACCCCGACGAGAAGGACCCCAGCGGGTGTGGCTGGACGGGCTGCGGCTGGTGCGTTATCAACATGGCCACTGGTGGCTTCGGCTGCATGTAAGCTCCCCTTGCCTTATGTTCCGACATGAAGTCATCTGCAACATCACATCTAACGGCCTCTTTAGTATCAGCTTGCTGCAGCGCAAGGAAATCCGCAAAATGCACGGCATCGAAGGTGGCATGTGCGGCGACCTGTGCTCTAACTGGTGCTGCCCATGCTGCGCCGTCATCCAGCAGTACAAGGAGGTGGAGATGCGCCGTGATGCCCGGGTGAACAAGACGGGCTACCAGCAACAGGCCCCCATGCGCCACTGATTGTTGCCAGGTACGAATGGCAACGCCAGTAAGGGCAGGAGTTGTGAGTTAACTTGGGATGCACAGAGCATACTTTGTAAGAGTAGCAGGCGCCATATTTTGATCTTTCATTGAGAGGCGATACCGAATAGACCTCACCATCATTCCTCCCCCCGCCTGACCGCGAACCGATACTCATCTCCGCGGTTCAGATACACCACCTTGTCTCCCAACCCAGCAGCATCCACTTCCTTCTTGAAGTCGTCGAGCGGCGAGCAAAACACATCGTAGTCGTCAAAGTGAATCGGCACCGTCACATCCGGATGTATCAGCTGCATCAGCTGCACTCCCTGCTCCCCATCCATCGTAACCATCAACAACGGCATCTTGGGGCCAGGAATCGTCGTGCCGCCCAAATGCACCAGCATCAAATCAATCTTCTCCCCCCTCAACCGCTCCGGAATCTCCTTCAGCTCATCCACCATCAGCGTATCCCCCGAAATATAAACCCGATACCCCGTCTCAAACCGCTCCTCCGTCCTCTCCTCCCCCCTCGTCCACCCCAACTCCACCAACCACCCATTCGTCGGCGGCACCGCCCCCAACCACTCATTCGCCACCCCCACCACCCCCGGCGGCACATGCTTCCCGGGCAACCCCGTCACCCTCACCGCCGCCACCCTCCCATCTATACTCGAAACCTCCTCCGCCACGGGCATAAAAACCCCCTCCCACTCCCCGACCCCCACCACGGCCCTAAACGCCCCCCCCTCCACCCCCTCCCTCTCCAAACACCCCTTCGCATGCCGCGTCGTCACAATGGGCACATCCCTCCCCAACACCCGCTGCACCTCGCGATCGAAATGATCCTCGTGGTAATGCGACACCAGCAGCGCGTCGACGGGGGGCAGGGAGGCGAGGTCGGGCACGGCGGGGTCGGTCAGGCGGGTGGCGTGCACGCCGGGGCCGAGGTGGATGTGGGAGCCGGAGTGTAGGAAGTTGGGGTCGGTTAGGAGGCGGAGCGGGGGGTGGCTGATGAGGGTGGTGGCGGTGCCGATGAAGTAGATGGAGGCGGAGGCGGGGTCGGAGGTGGTGTTAGGAGGGTGGTGTTGGGGGTGTTGGGGGTGGTGTTTGCTGTGGGTGATGGGAAGGGTCGGTTCTGGGGAGGGATGGTGGGTGGAGGTTTGGAGGAGGGGGACGCGTTTGAGGGGGTTGAGAACCAGAGGGGGTTGCGTGGTTTGGCGGAGGGGTTTGGGACTGTTCATTTTGGAGTAGCCGCTCGTATTGCTGCCGACTCATTCGAGGTTGTCGGAAATGTCGGGGTTTTATGGTCTGTTCAGCTTGTTGAGTCTCTTGAGCTTGCTCGGTCTGTTGTTGTGAAGGGGCTTGGTTGGTACTGTGCAACTTCTCAAGTCGTTGCTGCTCGAGTCTGCGCTCGTGTTCCTCCTGGGACATGAAATACTCCATTTTTGCGTGGTCAAGTTTTCTTTTGCCTTGTTGCAGATCATGGCGTATCTATGTCGCTGCTACTGGCCGCCGGGTTATAATGTGGGCATGAAAAAGACTCATTGTCGTCATCGATCGAAGCTCTGACCACGCTTCAACCATACCATCACCTGATTCTCGGGTTTCAACCAACAATATTCCTACATTGTAGCATGGTGGGTTATCATACACGTACTCGTCCCCTTAGTGACGTCAACCTAACAACCTAAAACTGCAAAGTCTGACTCGAAAGTTGAAGCTCGCATTTCTAACCTCAATAAAACCTTGATGGCTTCGCCTTACTCCTTGCTTGGCCATAAAGCATCTGTCGGTTGAAAACTGCGTCTAGTTGGTGCTAACAGCCAACAACCATTGACGGCAGACCTTGTTCCAAGTTTGGTGGAGTGACACACCAAACTTGAGTCTATAATTAGCCCTGCCGTGTTGGTATCTGCAAGAGCTTTTAAAGGGAGACGAAATTCCGGCTGGGCTTCACTGGACCAAACCTTTCCGGTCGCCCGGAAGAAGCCAAGAGATACTGTCATACTGATTGCTGCCCGACCAGGAGCCAACACCTCGTGCCACCACTGCCGGGCTTGGGTGGTAATATCTGGGGTGCAGATGACCGGATAATGTCGTGCTCCCGTGGCAATCAACCGTGACCGAGTGTGAAGGCACAGGGCATCGCAAGCAACACGAACCAGGGCTCCACCGCGCTGCTCTTCACGAAGAGAGAAGGGTCAGGGGTCTGATCGGTAAGTGTCATTGTCCGCATCTGAAGGGTCGCGAAGACAAAATTACAGATCGATTTTTGATCCCACAACCGCCATCACCATATCTCAGCCCTGCCAAACATTCGGCCCAGGAGCCTTGTAGCTCGTCCGCACGGGATAATATGACCACAGCAGGCCGGGATCATTCGTGCCGTACGCACCCGGGAACGAAACCAGCGGCCCCGGAGAGCCATTTCCGCCATTCGTCAGCTCGATCTGAGCACACGAGAGATAGATCTGGGCGCCGCCCGGGTTTTGGGCTTGGTGCAGCGCAATGCTCTCCACACGGACGAGGTACTTGCCGCTGGGGACGCTTTTGGGGACGGTGAACTCGACGGTTTGCTTGTCTGTGCGGATTCAAATTAGCATCTTTTGTTCTTGTTTAAAAAAGTGGGAGCATAGAACGTACTGTACGCAGGCCAGGTCGCTTCCCCTGAAGTGAGACCTCCGGCGCCCGCCACGGCCGAGATCTCGGCGACCTTAAACCACACGTTTCCTGCCGCTTCCCAGGTGTTGATGTTGGCCCCCTCAGGCACGCGGGCCATGTAAAAGGAGACGGGGCCGAAATGGGTGATGGATGACATGGCGACGAACCCCAGCTTCTCGCCGGCCTTGACGGTGGCGGTCGACGTTCCGGGCTTCATCTGGAAGCAGCGGATGTCCTGGGAGTTGACGTCGGTCACGCCAAAGTTGCCCTGGTAGTTCTTGGTCTGGCGGACTGAGATCCATTCCCTCGTCTCGGCAACGCCGTTGACGATGAGCTTGGAGAAGCGATCTGCTAAGGTTAGTTGATGTTGTGGGGATGGAAGTAACGGCGCTTACAGTGGGCATCGGCAGTGGCTGCCATGAGTAGCAAGGAAGGGAGGACCTTCATGTTGGGCGTGAGTGTCGAAAGTGAGATGGTGTTTGGAAGCAGGATGGCTTGATGGTCAAAACCCCGAGAACAACTCAAGGCTTACCGGGGAACATATAACCTCGTGGCCCACGAGCCAAACCAGGCACGGCGTCAATGTTTGACTACTACCGGAATCAAATAAAAGCCAAGAATATAGACAGTACCTGCAATCACATGGACCAATTCCATGCGGCCCATTGACAGATTGTGACCCTGGGCCCCTTTAGCCTGTTTGTGTGAATGAACCAGTTGATGATGCGACTAAACAGCACCATGGCGACCGTGGATGGATGGATTATGGATCCAGCTCGGCATTGTTTGGGGGGCATGGAGATGCTAAATAGAGCGAGGGACCCAGTGTCCACCACCTCGCACTTCTGTGTGGTCCCTTGGCACTGAGGATTCTGCGTTTCTTGTTGTGTGGTCACTTGACCTCTGACTTCACCATGAACCTTTTACCACAGTGCGAGGCGAAGACTCAATTGTCTATCTATGCCTAGGTTCCTAATGGAAGAGCACACCTGTGAGGACACCATGCGCCACCGCAATCCCTAATCTTCTCGTTCAACAACATGGCGGAAGAAGTACACGATAGTGGGGTTGGTGTTTTAGGAAGTCCATGGGTGTGATTTTTGACGAGCGTGAGATGCGCCAAGACAACACACCATAAAAAAGAGAAACAGGTCCAATTCAGAAGACAAGGGCTGAACATGATGAGCCATTCATCCACGACTCCAAGAGACAGGCGCATGTTGACTTGACCACGCTCCCACGCACCACCGGAAAGAAGGCGGGATTTTCCGAGGCCCGAGCCGCCGGCATCGCTTTGACGCTCGGGCCACCTTGTGTACGCTAGACCGAAAAGGGAAGATCAACTTTTTTTAACGCAACGGACCGGCCAGCTGCCACGACCGAATTCCACTCACCAAGACCACTTCAGGTTCCTTTTGCCGTGTTGATTTCTCTCCACTACCTTTTTCTGCCTCTTTAGTAACCTCGAGCTTTACTACGGTCACTACTTTCAAGATGTTCATGGCCTCCAGGATCCAGACCCGCGCCTTCTCGGCGTCGGCGAGAAACGTAAGCACTCCCCATTCTTTCCGATTTCCGGGGTGCTTTGGCCTCACGAGCTAGACTAGCCCCGGGCCCTGCACTGCACAGGCTGGCTCCTGGGCCGGGGTCGATACAATTGAAGCCATTGAAGGCATTGGCGCCGTTTGTATGCAGCTACTGACCGTCTCCGCGCTTTCCAGCTCTCCAAGGTCACCGTCCTCGGTGCCGCCGGTGGCATCGGCCAGCCGCTGTCCCTCCTCTTGAAGCTCAACCCCAGAGTGACCGAGCTCGCCCTCTACGACATCCGTGGTGCCCCTGGTACGTCGCCCGCATGGTAGTACACATTTCTCCAGAGTTACTGACACACCTCCCCTCGGCGCAGGCGTTGCCGCCGATGTGTCGCACGTCAACACCAAGTCCAACGTCAAGGGCTACGAGCCGACCGCCAGCGGCCTGGCTAGCGCGCTCAAGGATGCCGAGATCGTCCTGATCCCCGCTGGCGTGCCCCGCAAGCCCGGCATGACCCGCGACGACCTGTTCAACACCAACGCCTCCATCGTGCGCGACCTGGCCAAGGCCTGTGCCGAGTCGGCCCCCAACGCCAACATCCTAGTCATCAGCAACCCGGTCAACTCGACCGTGCCCATCTGCGCCGAGGTGTTCAAGGCCCGCGGCGTCTACAACCCCAAGCGCCTCTTCGGCGTCACCACCCTCGACGTCGTGCGCGCCTCGCGCTTCGTCAGCGAGATCAAGAAGACCGACCCGGCCGACGAGAAGATCACCGTCGTCGGCGGCCACAGCGGCGTGACCATTGTGCCGCTCTTCAGCCAGAGCAACCACCCGGACCTCTCCTCCAACGCCGAGCTGGTCAAGCGCGTGCAGTTTGGCGGCGACGAGGTCGTCAAGGCCAAGGACGGCGCCGGCTCCGCCACCCTGTCCATGGCCATGGCCGGCGCCCGCATGGCCGAGTCGCTGCTCCGCGCCTCCCAGGGCGAGAAGGGCGTCACCGAGCCCACCTTTGTCGACAGCCCGCTCTACAAGGACCAGGGCATCGACTTCTTCAGCTCCCAGGTCGAGCTGGGCCCCAACGGCGTCGAGAAGATCCTGCCCATCGGCAAGGTCGACGCCGTCGAGGAGAAGCTGATCGAGGCCTGCCTGGCGGACCTCAAGGGCAACATCGAGAAGGGCAAGAAATTCGTTGCTGAGAACCCCGGCAACTAAGTTGTTGGAGAGGAGAGTGGGCAGAATTCGACATTGCGGATGGCCACCCAAGCTTGCTTCAAGCCTGGGTTTGCGTCTCCTACCGCTTACATTATGAACAAGCAAGGGGCGCATGCTTTGTGATGTATAACTAACAACGCGATCTAAAATTTATTGCTGGGAGACGAGATGAGGAACCATGTCTGTCTGTCTTGATGTCTTGATGTATCACCCACGCTCGCCATGCCACATCACGCCATGCCGTATACATACATAAATGCACACCGACCACACGATCCTTTCTTTTCCTTACTATCTATACACAACATAATCAACACAGAACAAATCAAACGGACCAAAAAACAACACCATCCATTCATTGCCTTCTATCAACAACCGTACCCTTCTAATTAATCCACCACCCCTCTCCACCCTCTCTCTATCCCATGGACATGACATCCCCCCTCACGCCGGCGCCTGCACGCCAAACCTCGCCCTGACCGCAGCCTGCTTCTCCTGCACGCGCCGCTCAAACTCGGCCACCTTCTCCTGGGCCTTGCGCTCCTCCTCCTCCGCCTTCTTGAGCGCCTCAGCCGCCTTCCGTACCCGCTCCCGCTCGAGCTGTTCGGGCCTGCGGTCGGCGATGTCGCGCGCCTTGAGGTCGCTGAACAGGAACTTGAGGACGATCTCGATGAGGTAGCAGGCGACGTAGTCGAGCACCATGACGCCCGTCATGGTGGTCTTGAACTCGGCGGTGAAGGGCACCAGCTTCATGGCCTCGTTGAGCTCCGGGATGAGCTCGGTCGAGCAGGCAAAGGCGATGCCCGTCACGCCGAGGATGCCGTAGAACATGCCCTTGTTTTCGGAGAGGGATTCGCGGAAGGGGCGGCCCTGGTAGTTGACGGCGAAGGTGGAGATTTGTTGGATTAGCTGGAGGAGGTAGACGGCCGAGTTAAGGAGGGAGGGGGCGAACTCGGCTTCGAGGTCGGGGGATTCGGACCGCCTGTGGGGAGATGTATTAGTAACTTGCATGATCTTGCCAGGGAAAGGGGGGGGTGGGGGGTGACATACGGAGCAAGCCGCTCGCAGAAGCGAGCAATGTAGATCAGCGTCGCCACGTGCACCGCAAACTGGCCCAGGATGGACCCGATGATGTAAAAGTTAAAGATGTTCGGCTGCGGCCGCTCCTTGGACAGGCCTTCGACTGACTTGGCACGCGAGATGGACAGGAAGCATACGCTCATGAGCATACCGCTGATAGTGATCTGCCCGTCGCCGAACTTGATGCCCTCCAGGTATAGCACGCTCAGACTGTACGCGCTGATCAGGCAGTTGAGCGCCAGGATCTTGTACATCTGGATCGTCGCCACCAATGTGCACCGGCCCTGGCGGATAATGTTGGGGATGGCGATGACGTTGCGCAGCTTCGAGGTGAACGGGGCCGCCACGGACGCGTCGCCCAGCTTCAACGAGGGCGGCTCGTCGTCCATCTCGGCGTCCATCATCGACTGCGTTAGCCTGTCGGCCAAACCGGCCGCTTTCTGTTGTGCGGGGTTCTGCTGGGCGCCGCGGGGGTCCGCGTTGATGAGCTGCTGGGCAGCAGGAGAAGTGACCGTTTCGATGTTGGTGCCGTTGGCCCGCGCCAGCTGCTCGACCGTGACGCCCTTCTTCTGGGCTTCGCGCTCCATGGCCTTCTCGTAGTGCGGGTTGGTGGGTCCAGGGGGGTACATGTGGGCGATCATGGCGGGGACGGGCGGGGCGGGCTGGTTCCAGCGCTGCATCAGTTCAACTTGCTTCTGGTAGAGTCCCTTCATCTTGGTGTTCCGCGCGTGCTCCGCAATCCGGGTGAGGTCCTCCTGGGTACCGTTGAGCAGGGCAACGCCAATGTGGGCCTGCTTTAGGGCGCCAACGTCGTTGGTGCCGTCGCCTGCCATGAGCGTGTAGTATCCCATATCCTTCAATCCCAAAAGAATGTCCTCCTTTTGCTTGGGCGAGACGCGGGCATACACCCACGTGTAGCGAAGAAGCGACTTCCAACCGACCTGGCCCTGGAACTTCTTGAGCGCATAGCCAGTAACACAGAGATCCTTGTTCTTGATGATGTCGGGGTCGATGGGCAGAGTGGGGTCGACATCGATCCGGACCTTGTCATCAACGCTACGCCAGACGAGCGATTCCTCTCCGTGCGCGCTGTGTTCAGGGGCATCCAAGATGAGAACATCACGATCAACAATCTCGACCTCTCTGGCGACGTGGACGGCGGTGAGCGGGTTGTCACCGGTGATCATAACCACACGGTGGCTGCTTTCGTTGAGCATCCGGACAGCCTCCTTGGCGTCGTCCTTGAGCGGGCACTGGAGCACGAGGAAACCGGCAAAGTGGAGTTCAGCCTCGACCTTCTCGCGCTTGAGGTCGTTAATCCTGCTCGCACCCAGCTCGCCCTCGGTGGTAAGGTGCTTATAAGCCAGGGCGAGAACTCTGGAACCGCGGCGGGTGAAGTACTTGAAAGTCTCCTCGTAATCCTTGGGGATAGTAACCAGCATCTTCATGATGGTCTCGGGCGCACCCTTGACAGCGACAAACGTGCCTCTCAGCTTCCGGCCAGTCTTAGCGTCGGTAGCATTGATAGTGGCAACGGAGCTCTGGCGCTTGAGGGCGGACGAGAATTGGAAACGACGCTTAACCTGAACAGTACCCATAGTTCCAGCAGCTGCCGCAGTAGCCGGCTTGTTCGTCAGGGTGTCATTCTTCCCGAGGCTCCAACCCAAGGCGGAAAGTGTGGCCTTCTCCATCGGGTCACCCACGATGTCACCTTCGTCAAGTTTCACTAGGGCATGAGCGGATGCGAGGACCAGGGTTGTTTCCATTCCGGCGTCGTGAACCGGGGTCATGCGGCTGTGGGCGCCATCGGAATCCTGGGGCGTATCCGTGCCAGAGTGACCGAGGCCGAGGCCGGCAATACCCTCAACAACCAGGTCCTCCCCAGTCAGGGTACCGGTCTTGTCGAAGCAAGCCACATCGATGCGACCAGCGAAGGGGATTCTGAAAGGCTCGGTGCAGAAAATGGCGAACTTGGCGAGGGCGGCCAAACTAGTGTTGACGGCCAAGCTGAGTTCCATGGGCAGCTCGGGAGGGACGACGCTCGTAACGATGAGGATGCAGTCCAGTAGCAGCTTGGAGCGCTTGCGGTCCTTGCGGACACCCTCATCCCAAACATACCACGACGCGGCCAGGGCGAAGATGAGGAGGAACAGGATGAAGAGCAGGGCCTCGACGTTGTTGGCCGACACGCGCTCTGTCGAGTAGATCATGGTCCGCACGAGGCTGCCCTGAGAAGTCTCGAATCCGGTCTTGGTAACGATAGCCATAGCGCCGTTGTCGGGGGGTGGGGGAACGCCCGAGGCGAGCTTTGGCCTCTCCTCCTCGGCATTGCCATGGGTGATCTGGAGAATCTTGGTGCCGCCCCACAAAAACGAGTTTTTGTCCAAGCCGTCAGTGTCGATCATGGCCTCGCCAGGACGGAGCTGGATGGAATCCTTCAGAAGGGGTGTGCTCTCGCCAGAAAGCATGGCCTCATTGACAATGGCCGTCCCCTCCACCAAGAGCATGTCACAGGCCACACCGCCATCCTCCTTTGTCCGCGTAACAGACGCCAGGTCACCCGGCAGCAGCTTGTCGCTCTGAACTTCGATCCACTTGCCCAGGCGATAGACGTAGATATTGTATGGCTTAATGCTCATGCTCCGGAACTCGATGAGGGTACGCTGGCGCTGCCACACGACGGTGCTCTCGAACATGACGAGCATGAACAGGGTGAAGAGCGAATAGTACCAGTACTCGTCCAGCAGCCACAGCCCGACGCAGAAGATCTGGAAGACGAAGAAGGGTGCCACGGCGTGCTCCTTGAAGAGCTCGGTGAAGGTGGGGACGGGGATGTCGAACGTGTTGGTGCCATAGTGCTGCTCGAGGCGTTCCAGCTCGGCGGCAGTCGTGATACCCCTGGAGGTCTGGAATTTTTCGAGCTTTGACTTCGGCTCGGCGTCGATATCGTAGACAAGGGTGCCAAAGGTCTTTGACTCGGGATTGTAGAGGAACCGACGCTTCTGGAAGAGGAAGGAGAGGTTGGTCTTGGCTCCGGCCTACTCAGGTTGGTCTCGTTAGTATTCGGTACAAGACGGGAAGGAGGAAGAACGACTGAGGCTCACCTTGTCGCGCACCAGCTTGCAGATATCAGGCGAACCGGCATTCGCGGCCGGGATCACCTTGATCAGCGACGCATCCTCAACAGAGCGTGCCTTCTTGGCGGTGAAGGTAGCGTTGAGGTTGACACTCCAGTGGGTGCAGAGCCAAACTAGGGTCTGGCATGTGATGATTGTGCCGACCCAGACGAAGGTCCATTCCGAGGCCTGGATGTATTGATCATAGAGTTCGGGGGTCAAGTAGTATCGCAAGAAGATGGGCCAGATAACGGCAAACGGCCAGACATAGGCGTGCTGGTACAGGGGTAACGGGCGCAGAAGTTCGGCGCTCAATATCTGCGCGTTATCGACGAGCGGCGCCATGGCTGGTCGAGCGGAAAGAAATTATAGGGGAATCGTCTATAATGCCCTCATTGAAGAAGAAGGCGGCCGGGCCAGGACGATACGAATCGGCGCTGATGAAAACCCAAAAGAAAACAAAAAGGGGTACGGTGGCCGATAGAAAAATGTCCAGAAGGGAATGACGACGGGGAGCCGGGAGCGCGGCGGATTGGATGCGTGGGATGGATGCCATTTTTGGCCCCAATTGGCTGGGTGGCATCTTCTTGGCGCAGCGGCCCTCGCCGCCTCAGCTGCCTGCCTGGAATTGTGCTGCTGTGGCAGCTGTCGCCACGCCATGTGGACCTCGTTGACGTCCATGGATTTGTTCCATGATTTCCATCGAACCTCCCACCCCATCCCATCACCTGGCGTGCCTGGTTCGCGAAACACTTTCCATTTTCAACTGTATAATCCCCGCCTGTTTTTCACTGTGTTAGATGGATGATTCTAAAATAGATTCTCTGTTTGACATGGTTTAAACAACAATTTGTTACGTTCTGTCTCTCCTCCCATCATTCATATCGTTTCTCACTGTTTCAGATCTACTCTTCAAGCGACTGTCGAACGCAACTCTCCTTGGAGTAGGTAACGTTCTTCCGATAGATTCCGAAT
>NT_165979.1:4461205-4533253 GCF_000143365.1 Chaetomium globosum CBS 148.51
CACCCGGCCGGAAGACAGCAGCGGGACAGCGATCTGGTTTCGTGTTAACCTCGTGGTGCCCTGACTGAAGCCTCCTTCTCTGAGCCATCACCGAATTCTTCCCTCAGGTGCGTACCACAAATTCCATACGTCAAGAGGGTGTCGGGAAAAGGGGACACAACATTTGTAATCCAAAACATCACAGCGGGCCGGCTTCTGGTGACAGGTTTAACACACCAAAGCCAACAGACCGTTCAGATGCCCCCCTAAGTGACAAGGGGAAAATGGCATCAAATCTCTATGGACGACACTGCAAATTACGGTCTGCGCGGTCATCTCATGGAAATATGCCTATTCAGCAACAACACGGGGTTCTCCCGCTGCGCTGCCGCCCTGATTGGTGAACCAAGTGGCTACTACCGCCACAGCTCCTACTGCTCTGTCTCTCAATCCTACTATCACCACCATCGCACCTCAGTCGTAACGGGTGGAAATGCAGGAGTGTGGGCATGACCGCGAGGGAGGCAGTCGTCCGGATGCATATAACGAACTAGGTCAACGCCTATATGAAATCCATACCCCCCCCCCGCCCCCCGCCCCCCGCCATCGGATTGTACCGACAGGCGCCGAGTTGATCAACATGTATGTTGGGATGCTAGGTAGAGGGGGGCTGAGGCTACCGAACAAACTAAGGGGTATGCAACGCTCAAGTGGGCTCGATATGTGTCTTCTGTTGATGATGGTAGACGATGGCCCACGAGGGGAAGTGGGAATGCCTTTGTGGATCACAATTCAGGGAGGAATCAGGATAGTCTGAGTTTAGTTAGAGGCAGCTTGTAATTTAGCTCTATAATTATCAACGAGTCATCCGTCGTATACACTCCGTAGTTTCTCGTTTATCTCAGTCACTTCCTCTCCCTCAACCGACACCTAATCAACTCATATTCCATAATAAACGATATTGCCCGTTTTCGCCGCCTGCTTCCTCTGCTGCACCTACGTCAACCTGGTATTATCTCTCGCTGAAAATGCACCACCAGCTTATCAAGAGGCACACCTACGTGTGGTACAACGGCCCCCTTTTCCGGCGCACGTTTTCGATGACGCGACTCAGTCGTAAAAACCTTAATGGTTAACAATAACTAATCCAAATTTACACTATACAAGTTCCTACACCCACACTGTCACCGCCTCCTCCCAATTGAACTAAACACCGGTTTGGCCCAACGGTATTGGGAGGAGGACCGGTTGGACACCAATCGAAAGAGGACCGGTTCGACTTCCCCTCGCGGCGTAAAACTCTAAAAAAAAGAGTTTTCGTAGCCACCAACCTCCATTCCACCGGGGAATGGGGCTTGGTGGTGAGCTTTTTGTTTATCTGCGTAAAAACCCCCGTTGAATGTCAAATTTATTCTTCATTTCTTCTTTACCACGCCATAATAATACCGACATATCCAACGACTTCTTCACAGCGAATTCACAGCCCTCTTCAATCCTCACGTATGAATTATGCAAGCAACCCTTGAGGCTCCAAAATCTTTCATTCCGACGGCGCTGGGACGAATTCTTCGCCGCTCGTGTTGAGATCAAACAAGCGGACCATCTGCCCGAACGGCTGGAGGGTTTCCCTCGGGGTAATGGCGGAGTCGATGTCGATGTCCACACGGCGAAGCGCGGGTGTGGCTTCCGAGATGTGTTGTATCAGTTCACGCTAAAGGTTGGCGCCGAAGGGTACGTCGGGCAAGACGGGGTCAAGGCACGCTGCGAGAGACCGGCCTTGGTGAGGTAGATTTAGTCGTTCTTCTAAGCTAGGCTTAGTTCCAGATGGCGGAGACGTTGGAGGGGGTTCGAGACTCTCCACGGCAGTACAAAGAAGCAGCCATACGCATCGGCCGATGAACTGAGTACAGTGGGACTGCCTCAAACAGAATCTGGGACGAGTGGGCGTCCCTAGGGGGTTCATCACTATCAGCTCAGATTACCACAACCTCTTCCATTTGTTACGGGGGTATCGTGGCTAAAGTAGGCACGGCCACGGCCCCAGGACCCGGGCTGCATAGGCCGTTCTTGGCCACGGTAGTGCCTGTTTATATTTGCTACCCGACGCGGAGTGGGCTACCGATATAAGGTGCTGACAGGGCCGCCGCCAGCCCGTGAGTGAAAGGATATATTTGCCTAACCCAACGCCGTCTCCAAATGCAGGTCATCCAACACAACGTAAAAGAGACGCAGGATGAAAAGCGCTCCATGACCGTTCCAAGAAGTTGAAACCCTGTATATGTGATTGAAAAGAAACGTCGTGAACCTTCTGCCCATGACATACTCGCTTAGCCAGGGCAACCAGTCCCTTGCAACGTACAGCTCCGCGGGTCCTTAAGAACCCACGACCCCCGTGTCGTCCTGACGCCCCCGCCCTACGACCGGCAACTCGATCTCGCCATCGGAATCCGAGTCCCCGTCGGCGGCGGCCCTGTCCAGCATGCGGTCAATCTCGTCATCGGCCAGCGCCTGCCTCGGTTTCGACGATACGGTTAGGCCCGTTGAAACCGGTAGTTGTTTCAACCTCGGAGTTGGTGCTGGCGCGGGTGCTTGAGCATGGGCGTGGTGGTCACCGTTCATCTTCCTTCGTGGCGTGCCCCTTGTCACCGACATGGGTGAGCCGCCCACGAACGGGGGTTCGTCAATATCCATGGCTGACGGGGACTTGTCGAAGACGACGCGCTTTTGGGTATGCGGCTGAGAATGGGATTGCGAGCGGGCGTGATGCGGCGGCCGTCCCGTGGGTAGGCTCTTCCGTGGTTGTGAAGTCGGGAGAGCGGTTCGCTGCGGTGCCATGTGACTTGACGGTAGGGGTTGAGAGGCAGAGCTGGGGAACGCGTGCATGAGGTTGGCCGAGTTGCCTGGGCTACTCATGAAAAGGAGTGATTCGATTGCGTCTTGTTCACGGACGTTGGTGTGCGGCGAAACGAGCATGGCGTCCGTGGTGGCGCTCCTGTGTCGGCCCGGGGCGGGATAGGGGCGGCTGTGTAGCCCTGCACCCGGTGAGGTATGGCGGGAAAGGAACGGGGGAATCTGTCGTGGGTTGGGTTCCCTCCGGGGATTCCCTAAGTGCTGTGACGGCTGGATGCTTACGGGCGGTGCAAGGCCATGGCTGCTTTTCACCAGAGATGTTGAGTCTCCCCGGGAGGTGGATTGCGGGGACGTCCTCCACTGGGGATCCCCGGGGTGGCCAAGTGGGTGATGCTGTGGACCCGTGGCTGGGGTCGTGTTATTGCTGCCACGATGCGAGACAGTGGAAAGTTGTGGGCTTGCTGAGGAGCCGTTCCTCAGGTGTATCGTTGACCCGGAAGATGCAGGGGAGGGCGCCTGTGAAGCTAATGTCTCAACCTGCTCTATGGAGTGAGACTGCCATCCATGGTCGACCTTGACCATGGCGTACGACAGGCGCGCTTTCAGTTCGGCGGACAACTGGGGATGAGTTAGCACGCTGAGCGACCCTTCATTTCCGGCTGGAATCGTACCTCTCCAATTCGGCTTCCTGCCGTGGATGCCACGCTGACGGTGCTGGTATTCCTCGAGTGGCCGACCATTTGCCGCGGGGACACGTTCGACTTGTCGCGCGTATGCTTCACCACGCCATCGGCCATCCGCTTTTTTGACGCGCCGTGGCCCATGTCGGTCGCGTCCTCGGGTATCCTCGCTTGGGCTGCGGCGACCTGAGAAAGTTGGTGTAATTGAGACCCCTGGCTCGAGCCCTGGGCGGTGCTAGTGCCGGGGCTCAACCTCCCTCCACTCGCGGGCGGGGTAAACACGGGGTCGGCGCCGTTGGTGGTGTTGGTGCCCTGCGAATTGCTCCGAGAAAGTGGTAATGGGTGTCGACTTGGTATTTGCGGCGGATAGCTGTTTTCGGTTGGGGGACGGTGTTCGAAGGTGGACGATGTGGAATAGGTGTTTGGTCGGGAGTCCCAGCCGCCGCGAGCTGTCCCGGCATGGTCGACGCGACTCAATAAAATGCCGCCTGAAGGGATGGTGGGAAAGCGAGGCGCGTCGTCTCCGGCAGAATGGCGTGTTTCGAGGGCAGCTCCCCTCGGTACAGCGGCGAATTGGCTCATATTGGCTGAGTGCGACCCAGAGCCAGTGTAGGTGTAGGGCGCTGTGCGCGACACGATTGTTGACCCTTTGTCCCCGACGAGCCCGGAATCGAGTCGATGCGGAACCGTAGTTGGTTCCGGGTCTGTCATTGCGCGAGAAGTTGTGATGTGTGCCCCCAAAATCGGCGAGCGGGAGTACCTGGTAGTCAATGTTCTGGTGGGAGGTAACTGTAGTGGGGTGGTCCGATTGGCGGAGGGCTGGTTTGGGACAAGCAAGTTGGGAGATTTGGCGAATTTGGTGGTGGATGTGCAGGCCAGTTGGTTACGCGGTTTGCGCGACGCCGCCGCGGCTCAGCAAGCGGACAGCAGTGGGCGTGCTGTGCACAGACAGGATTGGAGACGGGCCCCGGAACCAAGCCCCACCCACCAACCAGCAGCCCTGAGAATGAGTCTACGCGGCCCCGTTCTACCCGACGTCACGGAGAGAAGGCCCGACCAGCAGCCACTTGACGTCTGCCGCGTTCAATTTTGAAGACTTTTAAGGTTGCAGACACGGGGCATGCGAACTGCGGGAGAAGCATGATAGCTAGATCCAGGCATGTTGAATTGATTCCATGTTCCAAGGATAACCTAGACCCATCCCAACTTGCGAAACAGCATTTCTGTCGCAAGCACATCTTAGGTAAGATAGGTAGGTGGCTAGTTATCTGGCTCGTTAATTCATGTCGCAAAGCCCCATGGAAGTCAGAGAACGGACCTTTTCTGACCAACTGGTTGGCAGAGGCGAGTCGGTTTTTGGATGAGGACGCGAAGTCACGTGGCTTGGTTGGTGGACAACGCGCTGCAAGCCATCGAGAACAACCCTGGAAAGGGCTTGTTTTTATTTTGACAGAGCAGCCGTTTTAGGCAGGGCTTGGGTGAGTTCGCGCCTGCCGTCCACATGGCACCCACTGAACGCAATGGCAAGGCGGGCGATCAACGATGCGATGCACAATGCCATTCATCACTCCTTTGCACCTCGGATTCTCGTCAGAATTTACACAGTAATCGTTTCTGGCTCCATCATCGGTGGGGCTCCAGGACCCCGACTCTGAGACGCACGGGTGCCAACGAAAACTCCCGATCCGGCTAGGACGCGTTTCCAACTTTATTCTTGCCCGAATCTCGGGCCGGGCCTTTTACTGGAATGTGTTATGCACACTCTCCGACTATCCGGAAGAATATGACCCGATCAAGGATTCTATCATCAACTCTGACCCGAGCCGTTCGTGGTATTCTCTATTCTCGAAAGCCCAAGCGAGCACCTTGGCTTCTTCCTCGACTTCAACTTCCAAACCCTGTATTGGGGGGGGGGGGGGGGATCATATGAAACTCGACAATACCTATGTAAACGGACGGGAAGTGCAAAAGCCGCGTGAGGCCGGGTGATAAGTTGTATTTCGGGAGCAGATGAGTTTCCCTTGGATAGGTCGGAACCGGCTGGCGTTGACCGAGTGCCCGTGCTCTCAGAAGTTGAACTTGTGGTCGCGCCCAACGGCGAGTTGAGCTTTATCAAAAGCCAACCCCCTCCGCATCCCGGGGTCCTGGGCCTTCTCCTGTCTCACAAACACGTGGGCGCCGACAGGATGGCACCAAAACTTAAATCATCAAAATCGACACCCCACGCTGCAGCATTGATATTTGATACTCGAAATGCCGATGAAAACCGTTGGCCGTGAATCCTGGCCGCGGCAGTGTGTGCGGATGCTGCCGTAATTCTTGGCCGTGAGCACGACATCGGCGGACTCGACCGGTTTGTGAACGCCCAGGCCGACCGCTGACGACCTTCCCGTTTTGGCGCTTGCAGGCGATCATGGCGGCCTGCCGTTGGCCCCGCGGGGGCCCTGATCAAGCAGTTGACAGCCTCCCCTGTGCTGGTTACCGCAACGGACCGAATCATGGCTGTCATGTTGAAAATATTTCCTCAAGCAGCACCGACCCCCAAGGCATCCTTCACGACATGAAATACCAGGGTCCAATCAGCTCATCGGGTTTGGCTCCCAAAAGAAGATGCCGAGCTGTGCTTGACGAGATCAAAGGTCCGAGATGACCCTCTATGCAGCCTGTATCTCGGAAAGCCCGACCGTGACTTGCCTTGTGGCGCCAGGATCCAACCAGGCAAAAACGAGGTTCAAATCCGAGAATGCTGAGGGTGCATACCAAGACGCCGAGGGGATTTGCCACCGATGGCGCCAGTGTCGTGTGCGTGTCACGTCACGTCGCACCAGGGAACTTTGTCTCTGGGACTGCGATGAACCTTAAAAACAGCGCGGGGGCAGTATCCTGCAGGCTGGGCTTCATATAAGATCGGCGCGACTGCTGCAACCCCGGGCTGCCATCTCTTCACGCAGCTTCTCCCTCCACTTCGGTTCCAAGGCAATTCGCAACCATGGGCGCCGACAACTCCTCCAACGAGGAGGTGGCCCCTAAGGAGGTTCACGTCCATGATGACTCCAAGACGAAAACAGGCGACGATGTCGAGGTCGGCGAGATCAAGGAAGAGAACAAGTATGCGTATGACGACTCGCAAAAGCTGGGTATCACGGGTGCCGTGTTCCTCATTCTCAACAAGATGATTGGCACGGGTATCTTTTCGACACCCTCGAGCATTTTCGCAGCGACGGGATCTGTCGGTGTGTGTTTGATGTTGTGGGTTATTGGTACGTCGCCATTAACCCCCTAGCCTTGTCTCGGATGATCCCCCGTATTGGTTGCTGACAAGCCGAATAGGCGGTTTCCTCACCTTCTGCGGCCTCAGCGTGTGGCTCGAATTCGGCCTGGCCATTCCCCGGTCCGGCGGCGAGAAGAACTATCTGGAATACATCTACCGCCATCCCAAGTACCTCGCGACCTGCATGCTCGCCTCGCAGATGATCCTGCTCGGCTTCTCATCCGGCAACTCGCTCGCCTTTGGCCGTTATATCCTCTACGCGGCCAAGGGCGAGCTCAAAGATACCTACGCGGCGCGCGGCATCGGCGTTGCCTGCGCCACCTTCGCCGTCGTGCTGCACGCCATAGCGCCGAAGTGGGGTATCCGGTTGTTCAACGTCCTGGGTATCTTCAAGGTGGCCGTGTTGATCTTCATCGTCTTCTCCGGCTTTGCTGCGCTAGCAGGCCGCCGCCTGGTGCCGGACCCCGGTAACTTCGAGAACGCCTTCGCTATCGAGAGCGGCGAGGGATACGGAGGCGGCGGCGCGTATGCCTACTCCAACGCCCTGCTCAACATCGTCTACAGCTACAAGGGCTGGGAAAACGCAAACTATGTGCTCAGCGAGATCAAGAACCCGAAGCGGACCCTGACTATCGCTGCACCCCTCGCGGTCGGCGGCGTGACCATCCTGTACGTCCTCGCCAACGTGGCCTACTTTGCCGCCATCCCGAAATCCGACCTGGCGACCTCGGAGGTGATTGTGGCGGGTCTCTTCTTCCGGAACGTCTTTGGCGACAGTGCCGGCGCCCGTACCCTGCCCGCTTTTGTCGCGCTCAGCAACCTAGGTAACGTCCTAGCCGTCAGTTTCGCCCACGCGCGGTTGAACCAGGAGCTCGGAAAGGAGGGTCTGCTCCCACTGAGCCGGGTGTGGGGCTCTAACAAGCCGTTCAACTCGCCCGCTGCTGCTGTAAGTTTCACTCTGGCTGTGCAGCCCCCTCAAACACAATAACTGACCACGATACAGCTGTTCCTCCATTGGATCGTGACCATCATCGTGCTGCTCGCGCCGCCCCCCGGACCGGCATACAACTTCATCGTCAACCTGTACACGTACCCAGGCGCGTGGATCAACAGCTTCGTGGCGGCGGGGCTCATCTACCTGCAGTTTCAGAAGAAGGAGCCGTGGAACCCGGGGTGGCGCACCTTTTTGCCCGTCACCATCATCTTCTTGCTGTGCAACGCCTTCCTGGCTATCGTGCCCTTCATCCCGCCGTCAGACGGCGACTTCTGGGCGGACGGCTACCCGTACTACGTGTTCCCTGTGGTGGGTGTGGGTGTTTTGCTGCTGGGCGCCGTGTACTGGTCGCTGTGGACCAAGTTCTGGCCGGCGGTGCGCGGGCACAAGGTGGTGGCGGAGCGGATTATTGATGAGACGAATGGGGAGGAGGTCATTCGGTATCGCAAGGTCAAGACACATGTTGCTTGAACGGGTTTGTTTGTATGTGCAAATCTGGTGTTTCCGGGGGTAGTAGGGGGTTGGTGGATGGGATAGTGACAGTATACCCGGTGGTTTCATTACTCGGAGGATGAATCTTGATGCATTGGTGTCTTGGAGGATGAGGCAAATTACTGCTGTTCAGTGAACTTGTATCCCACCCCTGTCCAACGATGTTGACATCGTCACCGTCTGTACTTTGGGAGATCTCGATTGATGACCCCATCATATGGGTTGCGTCTCATGGCTCCCTCGATCTGGGCTGACTCTTCGTCTCAAGGCTGAAGAAAAGTTGCCCCAAATCGCACAGTGCTGTGGGCAAATCTGGAGATGGTCTAGATTGGCCTGAAGCTCGCGAATGGCCCCACCAAATTCGATGTGGGACCCACTAACCAACCCCCGTCGTACTTTGCGCCACGACTCCAGATGCCAGCTTGCAGGCGCGATCATGACCGCATCGAGCCAAATTCACAAAATTTACAGACGATATTTAGCATAGACTTCGTGGCGTAGAGATACCACCAACACTTCCACCCTCTGCGATTTGATCGTCATACCTTTCGATACTATCACTCCGAATTCTCTGGATGACGCACACATAGCAGCAACATGGTGAGCTTTTCCCGTCGCATTCGCAGTCCCCCTTTCCATCACGGATCGTACGGACTCTCAACTTACCATCCCAAACCAACCCTCCAGAACACAACCTTCAACTCGGCGCTCAAACAGCGCACCACCATCCGCAAAGACCTCTCCGCCCTCTCCGCCCACCTCCCAACAGCCAGCAACAGCAACCATGACCCCCACCAGCCCCAACCAGCAGCACCACTCACCCCCGCGGCCCTGGGCTCGCTCTCCGCCTCGCTCACCGCCTTCGCCCGCACCGTGGACGAGTACAACGCGCTCGCCAAGCAGGAGCTCAACGCGACCAAGCAGGACAAGGCCTTCGAGCGGATCCGCGACTTCCGCGCCGAGCTGGCCGACTTCCGCGCCCGCTTCGACGCCCTCAAGGCCGCGCGCGACGACGCCGCCCACGCCGACAACCGCGCCGAGCTGCTGGGGCGGCGGCCGTTTGCGGCGGCGACGCCCGAGAATCCGTACGCGAATGTTGGTGGTGGGGGTGGTGGTGGTGGTGGTGGTGCGCTGGGGGTGGCGTCGTCTGCGTCGGGATATGGGATGAGTGGCAGGGGTCATGCGCGCACGACAAGTAGTGCGGAGGCTGGATCGGGGGGGTTGGGCATGGGCAGTGGCGATGTCACGCGCGAGGGCCATGCCCTAAGGGAGCAGCAGTTCTTTGCGAATACCCACTCGGCGCTGGACGACTACATTGCGCGCGGACAGGCCGTGCTGGGCGACCTGGGCCAGCAGCGCGAGATGCTGAAATCGACGCAGCGCAGGCTGTACTCGGTGGGCAACACGCTGGGGATTTCCGGCGATACCATCCGCATGATTGAGCGGAGGGCGAAGCAGGATAAGTGGATTTTTGGGGCCGGCGTGGTGGTCTTTTTCCTGTTTTGCTGGCTGGTTCTGCATTTCCTGCGGTAGCCTGCCTCGAGTGTAAGTGTGGGTGTTAGAGGAATGCTTGCTTGGTCATCTAGCGCGGAGTTTGGGCGTAGTCGGTGGTATTTGCTGGTTAATTGAAGTCTATCTGGCAGTTGATGCCAACCATCTTGCCATCCTCCAGCCCATGCTTTCTCTTTGTACAGTATGCAATCCATCCCCGACCAACAAGATACTTTAATCCCTTTTCCCACAACCCTTTCTCACCACCCCCACCCCCTTACGCATGCCGCAACGCAATAGTAAACAGCACCTCCTCCGTAGTCTCCACCTCCACCACCTCCGTCGTCGGCAAGACATGATTACTCGTGCTCACCCTTCCCCCAAACCGCGTCTCCCAATCCTGCACATCCCACTCCAACCCCCTCGTGGTAATCCGACTGGCCGCGCCCACCGGCAGGATCCCCACATGCTTGCCAAACACATCCCCACCACCATTCCCACCGCCACCACCGCCAGACACCACGCTGCCCTCCTCCCTCACCCGGATGCGGTGCCGCCCCGCCTTGAGCAGGAAGGTCAGGCTCTCCCCGCTGAAGAGATACATGCGCCCGTCGGCGTAGTGGGCGTCGGTCTGGAACAGGTACAGGTGGTGCAGCTGGCTCAGGCCCTGGTCGACGCGCCCGCCCAGGCCGCCGATGGCGACGATGTCGAGGGGTTTGGGAGTGGCGTGGTGGTGGTGGGGATGGGAGTTGGGGATGCTGGTAGTGGTGTGATAGTGTTGGCGGATGTAGGCTACCGCCTTGCCAAAGTCGGTGGACTCCTGGTCTGGGTCGCGGATGACGAGCGTCTGGGGGCCGCTGGTCTTCTGGGACGCGTAGTACGAGTGTACGGCAGGGGTGAGGGAGTCGAGATCGCCGATGATCATGGCGAGGTCATCCTGGGAAGCGGTTAGAGGGGCAGAGTCAGACGAGATAGGTGTGCTTTACGAAACATGAGTCGCCGTGCTGGCCGGCTGCCTCGTAGAGGGCGTTTGCCCCACCATCTGCCGCGATGCGGACTTGGGCTACTACGTCGTTAGGGATGATGCCTTTTTCTCCTGTTGTTTGGTTTGCGCGGTGGACTGACCGTTCTCCCACAACCTCCGCGTCACATCGAGATAATGGAGGGGCTGGTTGAGCACGATCAGAGCGAATTGGTCTGAAGTTGTTTTGTCGTCGATCTGTGAACGGGCCTGGATCAAATCTGCCGGATTCCACTCGAATGATCTAGATCGCTGATTCGCGATAGCGTCGTCGTGATGTTCGATCATGATGCGTATGAAGACCCAAGTGGGGCGTGGGGGATGGGATGGATCGAGTTCTTTGTTCTCTGTTGAGCACTTTCTAAGCTTTTTGAGACTGACTTAACACAGCTAGCAGCTATTTAGCAAGTGGGGCTGCAAGGAAGCCGCCACAGTCTGTTGTGTGAGTTCGGATTGTATCAGCCAACACACAGCAATAAGTGAATAGTGACCTCGCCAACGTCATGAAGTAGTGTCCGTAACAGTGTTTGTTCGTCTGGACAGATGTACTGTATACGTCACATAATTCGGCCACAGTAAACACAACAGCCCATGGCCACATCATAGCTATACATGTGCCTCACGCCAGGGCCCCATCAACACCCCATTCACCCTGGTGGGAACGGTCGTCATATCTGATCTTTGACTTCGTAGCTCTCGGTGACCAGGAATGTAGCTGGCTAGACTCATGATGGACCGTGAACTGGACGCCAGTGACTTCCGTACCTATAAATTCCTGTCCATCCACCACCGCACCCCGTTCCTTCCTTCCCCATCTTGTCATCTTCGCTTCCCCTTTGTCGTTTCCATTCTCTCGTCCATAGTCCCTCAAGTAACTCGACTCTTGGACGACACACAATGCCCATGGAACAGCACAGGGATGCAGCGCAGGAAGTCTACCGCTTCCTCGAGGCCTCATGGCAGGGGGCCATCCGGGTGGGCCAAACCACCGTCCGGGTGAGCCGAACTACCATCCGGACCGCGCGGCGCCTGCACGCCGTGCTGACCGAGACCCACGGGGCCACCGACGACCTCGCCAGCTGGGAAGTCGCCCTCCGCACCTCGCTGCAAGAGGCAGGGCGGCTGGGTCGGGTCGCCCTCTATCGCGCACACCAGATCCGCCTCGCGCTGGCCCAGAACCCGCCGCAGCCCACCGACGAAAGGTGGGAGATGGTCAGCGAGGGCGACGCGACCAGCAGCGTGGGTGATGCGGCCGAGCTCGACGATCGTTGGGACGATAACGGCGCGCTCTTCGACGACGAGCCCCTCGCCGGCGGCTACACCCTGGCGGACCTGCTGTCCGACTCCGACAGCGACTCCGCCGGCGACGGTCACCCCTCTTCCTGCTCCTCCTCCTCCTCTTCCCTTCTGCCCCTCGTCAACGGTCCATCGTGGCCGTTGCCTGCCCCCCAAGCCTCCGTATGGCGTGGCGCCTCACTACACCGCTGGCGCAACTCCTCCGCCGCGGGCGCCGCCAGACCCTCAGCAACGCCCGAACCCGCACCGCACGCGCCCCACCCCCACGGCCACCAGTCCGACGACCGCGGCACGCCGTCCACGGCGCACAACCAGCCGCCGCCCGCGCCCACGGCAGCGCGTCAAACCACACCACCGTCGCCGCCGTCACAGCAGCCGGCCCCGCGGCAGACCCCACCACCCGCAGCATCCACAACGTCTGCCATTACCGACGGAGACGCCGCCCCGGCCGGCCGGCCACCCACCAACCCCCGCGCCTACGACGACGAGTGCGTCTCGCCAGCACCGGCCTCGGGACAAGGCAGCGGCGGCGGCGGTCCATCATCAGCACCCACAACCGGGCCACAACCGCCGTCGTCCACGCGGCCGCCTTCGATCCGCGACAGGCTGGTGCCGACACGGATTCGCGAGGCCAGGTCCCGGGAAGGGAAAGGGGCAGGGGCAGGGGCAGAGGCAGGCGGGCCGAGCCGCGCACGCTCTGGATCGGGATCGTCGGGACAGACGCCCGCGCCCGCGTGGACGCCAGAGGCGGGGTATGACCGGGTCGATGGCGAGGTGAGGGCGAGGATTGCGGATGTCGTGCGGCGGGCGCGTCGTGGTGGTGGTGGGGAGTAGGTAGGGCGGCGGAGCGCGGAGAGTATCGCGTGTGCATGGGGTAGGGGGGGGCTGAGATCTGAGCTCTCTGTTGGCGCGATGGGGTTGTGAGGGAGATATCTCTGGGTAGCTGATGCGGGCCAGGAGGGTGCGTGTATTGGTGGTAGTTGTCAGTATGGAGAACCTTGGTCGTGGAGGCTGGGCGCGGTGCGGAAGGCTGTTGGGTCGGGGCTGGCGTCTTTCTGGCCGTTTATTGTCTTTAGAGAGCATGACAGGTTTGTCAAGGCGGCGTTTTGGTTAAAGGAAGATACCCCGGGTACGGATACCAAGCAAGCAAATGAAAGTGTTTGTTAATCGCATGTGAATGGGTCTTCTGTGATCAGTCAGTTGTGGGTGATCTTGAATCCCACCGCCAGTAACGGACGGGTCGACACGAATAATAATATCGAGATTGGGATGGAAAATAAGAACAAGGTCGACTTTGACACTGGAGCTCGACGCCCGTGTGCCGCTCTTCTAGTTCAACTCGCGCTCCTCGTCAAGTTCGTCATCCACCAAGCCCTGCGCCGGATGCCGGATGCATCGACCACCAAAGACCGAATATCGATCGGGCGTTCCGGGCTGTCTTACTGTTCGACTTCCTTCATACTCCATTCGGAAATGATGCCAATAAGAGAGTTCTGTTCTGTAGCCATATCAGGTAGGTTTGGGCAGGTCACGCTAGAAAGCTCGAAACTACATCGTTTCCGTTGATGTAGTCGATAACTGGGCCTGAGGCGGGAGAGAAAAAAATATCGCCTGCCAAGCACGGTATCACACGCAGCTCTTTCTTCTTTGATGAAGTTGTACTCGATCGGAAAGATGGCGGGCGACGACCATGAGCTCAAGCTGCATTTTTACAACTCTGCTCATTGTGTAATGTAATGTAGGTAATGCAGGAGCCTGGCTTGTGCTCATTCATGTCTGGGAATCTTGGGCGAGCACAGCTTGAATGGGTGGCTGCTTTGGGAAAGTGGGGCTCTACTACCCCAGTCATTGGCCAATCCCCCAGCCCGGGAAATCCCCGGTTTGGCGGCGACAGCCTCGCCAGAAATTTTGGCGGCATCCGAAGCTGCTTACAAAACAACTGGGAGGGTTGTGGCGGCCACCTTCGTTTCGCGTTTCGTGTTTCTGTCTCGTTGCCATTTGCTGTTGCATCTTTTACGGCTTCTTGTTCCTGGAATTTGGTCGAAAATGTACCGCACAGCCCTGAGGTCAGCGCCCAGCGCGTTGCGCGCAGCAAGGCCGACGCTTTCTTCCGGCTCCCGGCGCTTCGCATCGACTACCGCCCAGACCAGCAAGAAAGGAACATGGAAGGGCACCGGGTTCCGATGGGGTCTCGCCGTCGCTGCAGTCTACTTCTACAACACCAGCCCCATCTTCGCTGATGAGCTGCCTCGTGCGTCACATTCGCCCTGACCAGCTTGCTCTCCCTCCCCATACTAACCAAACCCAGCCCAAGTCGGCCCTGCGCCCGCCCACTTCTCCGATGCCGACCTTCCCACCATCGAGGCCATGATTGAGGAAAAGCGTCGCCAAGGTAGCCGCCGGCCGCCCCGCCATCACCCCCACCCAAAGCCGACGCAGCCGGTAGAAGCGAAAGCTAGACGAAGCGAAGTCGGAGACGACCCAGGAAAAGAAGGCCCCAGTAACGGAGAAAAAGGCGGGATGCGGCGGAAGTACCGGGTCCGGCGGAGGCTCCGGAACCCGGCTCGCCCGAGGCGTTGGAGCAAGAGGCTGCGCAACAGGGCGCCTTCGACCCGGAGACAGGGGGAGATTAACTGGGGCTGCCCGTGCTTAGGTGGCATGGCTGATGGCCCTTGTGGCGAGGAGTTCAAGGCGGCCTTTAGCTGCTTCGTCTACTCCAAGGACGAGCCCAAGGGGATGGACTGCGTTGACAAGTTCCCAGTACGTATCCGGTGAGCAGAGATGGCCGAGCCCAACCGTTGGCTAACATATCATTTTCTAGACACATGCAGGACTGCTTCCGGAAGTACCCCGAGATCTACGGCTCCGAACTGACCGAAGACGACGAGGAGGAGAATGCCCAGGCTCAGGAGGTCGCCAAGGAGATCAAAACAAACGAGGAGACAGCAACTCCGCCTCAGAAGGCAGCAGATGTCTCCCCGAAGGAAGCCGCAGATGCGACCGATGCGAACAAGGGGAAGAAGCAATAAATAATACTAAAGGCAACGTCCCTGGACGTACGACAACCCGGATGCGGTCCGGGCGAAGCAGCAGACCGGTGTTGAGCTGGGGTTGCGTGAGCTTTGATCATAGCCCGCATGACGCTTATGTACTTTATACCATGTAAAACCGTTAGAGCCGTTGCTGCATAGACTCCTCTTCAGTTTCTGTCATCAGCTATCATGATCAGGCTTAGCGTGTCTTTACTCGGGTAGAGGACTCTTGTATCCATCCGCAGCACCTAGAAACATGGGTAGGTAGGTACCTAGGTAGGTAGTGTAATCCGTACGAGTCACAACACAAGACTTCGGGCGTCAACGGTTTTCCCCAGATCGATATTCAGGGGAGACCTCCACGCCCACGCGAGCCATGGTAAAACCCTCGAAAAAGCATCTCACTTGGCTCTTGGCATTCGGCTTCTCAGAGCTTGCGAGCGCGCTAAGCCAGCCGCCGACGTCATTATTACTGGGGTTTTCGTGGCAGCCCCGCTCGACAACTCAGAGCCTTGGCTGCAACCATCTTGGTGGTGCGAGGGGTCGAGTGTTATCTATTAGGTGCTCTGAGGTCACCGGCCGGGCAGGCAGTCGGGTTCGGGTCAGTGGGTAGGGCAGCTGGTACCCAAGCCCGGTTTTCGGTTTTATCCATCACATGTGGCCGTCAGTCACCCGCCTATTTCTTTCGTTTTGTTCGGTTGAACACCGTGACCTTGCCCAATCCCATCACGAAATCACGAAATCTCGAAACCTCGAAACCGATTGATCATCGAGTCCGTGCAACAAAACATTTGTTGCATTTCCATCGGTTTGCGAATTCCTTGATCGCAGGCATCAACAAGACAATAAATAATACAGAGCCATCCAATCTCTCCTCCCAAAAAAATTAGCAAAAGTAAGTCAGGCACCGATTCCCAGAGTTCCGAATTTGCATTGGCGGTGTTTACACTTCCTTGTGTCTGCGTTTACTACCAACAACAAACCCACTAACACACCAACCCCTCACAGTGTCTTACGCCGAGGTTGCGTCTAAGGGAGCCAAGCAGTCGGCAGAGGAGGTAAGCCTACACTAGCCCATCTAGCCCTTAACCGTTCCTGTCCATTCCCTACCTACCTACCCAGGTAGTCCCCCCCCATGCTCTCCACCCCGTTCCTTAACACTGACTCTTTTGTGCCCCATCATCCAGGCCGCCGCCCCCCAACCGCCGCAAGTGCAAGTCGACGCGGGTGTGGCCTCGTCCACGGGCTCGCTGATCGACGTCGACACGCCCTCGGTGCACACGGTGCCGTCGGACTTTGAGTCGCAGGAGATCAAGACGGAGACGCAGGCGTCGCGCGTCGAGCGCGAGGCCGAGCAGGAGGCCGCCGCCGCCCGCGCCCGCGCCGAGGCCGAGGCCGCCAGCAAGAAGAAGAAGCGCGTCGCCGAGGAGGCCGCCGCCAAGAAGCGGAGGGCCGAGGGCTGGTTGGCGAGGCACTTGGATGGGATGAAGGCGGGTGGTGCCGGTGCCGCGGTGTCGCTGGCGAATATTGTGGCGGTGGTGGGCTTGAGTGGTTGGTTGGGGTTCCGCGCGTGGGGTTTGTATGATCGTGGTCGGTTGGGGTGGAAGGAGGCTGGTGTTGGGCTCGGAGTGTTGAGCGCTGTGGGCGTGGTGGAGGGCGTGTTTCTGAAGTGAGTTCTCCGTCTCCGATTTCTTTCTTCTTTTCTGTTTTGTGCGTTTCAGGTTCGTGAACCTTTCTTTTCGAGGTTGAGGCTAACAGTTCGGTGTAGCTACTTCTCCAAAGCCAAGGGCAAGGACCACTAGTCGCGGCAGAGCCTACCGACACAACCGCCCTTCTCGATGAAGATGACGAATAAGGATAGTTTATACCAGTGACCGTTCGTTCGGTTTCCTGGGTTCGGCCGACGGCGGCGCGGATTACGAATATCTCTTCTCCGACACTCTCACCTCTTCCCGGGCGTTTTGTTATTTCCGTCTTCAGCCGTGTATCTACCCTCGCATCGTGGCGTTGTTAAGCTCGGAATTTGACTTCTTACATGTCCCACAACACGTGCATGCTCCGAGGATGGATGCGAAGCAGGCTGTGTTCTAGGCCCCCCACATCCGACCTCATCGGGTAGGAGCTCGAGCAGGGAAATGTCGTGCCACCATGCGGATTACATGGAGATGCTGATCTGGTCCATTAATAAACCCACCTAGGTCGATTCCAGGCACTGGAGGATGATCTCTAGGTGCTCCTAAGGCACGGACCTTTCGACACAAGACCAACCTCTATCGCCGACACCAAGCTCAACTATTTGTCCTCGCACTCAACTCTTAAGTCCTCCCATTAACATGGGGAAACCGAGTCAGGGACGAGGAACTTTTACACGTCAGCTCGGCCCCCATCTCACCCGGCACGGCACTACAACATCGCCACCGGTGCCACGGCCCCGGTGCCGGTCATGAAAAGGTCCCTAGATCGACAAGATAATTGCTTGAAATGGTTGTTTAACGTGTTTGTTAGTAATCATTAACTAATGGTTCCTTACTGCGTTCATCGGACTCGCATCTGACACTTCAATACGCGTTGCCAAGATCTCTGCCATGAATTAGATATGGTTTAATACGATAGGTCTTGTTGACACCTGCGCGAAGGATCAAAAAGAGCGGCACTGAGACACTGTTTGCTTCCACTGAGTGGTGACACATTGTTCTATGATGACAGAACCGCACTTCAACAAGGGCGGTAATGGAACACAAACAGCGGCAACCACGCGGCGCGGCCCTGAAACTCTCCGGGAAACTCAGCATGCCACGCCCGCCGTTTTGGTAGTACGACCGGGGGTTTCTCTGTGAACTAAATTGGGTACGAATAAGTTGAGTGGCTGGAGCCAAGTCGGCGGCTTTGTCGCCTGGGCGTGCATGAGGGGATGAGGGGATGAGGGGATTGATGACCACCATCTCTAATTCGCTGAGTGATAAACGGAGCTACCGCAGCCAAGGGCGCTCTTTTTCTCCGAGGCTTTGAATCTCTTGTATGATTCTGGCAAGAAAAAGCTGGGAACGAGAAGTAGAAGTCCGCCTTCGGTATATTAGCGAATGGCCTATTGTTCGCGCTGATGTCCGTTTTGGGCTCTCAGGGGTGGCGGATGGTCGTCTGCACCGCTACGGTTAGTGTTGTATGAACATGCAGCAAGGGGAGCTACTTGGGTTCGAGCGCAACCCTAAAGGGGGCTTCCCATTGAAACGCGGTGTGCCCGAGGGGGGTAAACCCGCAGGCGCCAGTTCTCGGCGGACGCGGTTCCGGACAAATCATTCGTTTCCTACACGGCAACTGCCGAATAAGACAGCTCTTCCACCGGGTCAGAGACATCCAGAGGCGCATGCGGCCGAATCCACGGGCCCGTCGCTCTCAGCCCTATGGGGCAGGAGGCGGAGCCAGAGGACGATTCCGTTTGCGCTCGGTATTAGCACACCCCCTGGCTCGGTCATCGCTTTCTCTTCCCCACGAATCATATTGGTACGGTGTCATTGCGTGGCATGTATGTCTTATAGGCCCACGCGGGCTCTCTTTTCAGTTCTGATGGTTCCCCGGACTAGACATGGATTCACAAATTCTTGTCCTGTTGTTCGCCAGCAACCACCCCGGACACGATGTCTACGGAGAAGCCTTCCCGTCCTCTCATACGCCCTATGGCCGAGAGACGAAAACGATCATGCAGCGAGTGCCGGCGGAGAAAGCAAAAGGTTGGTACCACTACTCAGGCAGCCTCCGCGGACAGCACCGGTCCACATTCCTCTGCAGCTGCCCGTTGACACGACTCACTAGTGTGATCAACGACAACCCTGCCGGAACTGCTCTCGGCGAATGCCACGGCCGATCTGCTACTACGAAGGCGCCCCGTATGGCCCTTGATTGATTCGAACCTTTGATTCGGGTCAAATCTAACACAGGCCGTTATAGCCTCCATGGGAAACCTCCATGCCCTACCCCGAAACTCGAACGGTTTGCTCCAGAAGAGCCTTTTATTTCCCCGACTACCACAGTTCTGTCTCCTAGTACGTCGGGGCACTTGGATGGCCAGCTATGCTACATGCCCACGACACCTGGTAAAAGCTGCGACGAGGATACATCCACCAGCCCCTTGATGACAATGCCAACACTTCCTTTCCATCCAATCCAACTCGACGACGTTGTACCTTATGCGAATAACTGGTTCCCATTCTTATCAGGCACCCCCACCAGCCCCTGCCCGTTAATATGTACGTTCCCAAATTCCTCTTATCAACAATGGATTGCGAGAGCGCTGATGGGAAATCAACAAGTCATAGAAGCATGTCAACGAAGTACGAAGGCGCTGAGCAGGAACGAGATTCTCGCAGCACGGTGCGCTGCTATTCAGGGGCTGCACAAGATGATTGCCGACCCGGCCACCGCGACCAGCGACGAGGGCATCACAGCGGTCGTGACCCTGGTTCTCAACGACCTATGCTTCGGGGAGACCCAGGCACTGCGGGTCCATGTCGACGGCGCTCGTGAGATGGTCATGGCACGCGGCGGCCTGGCGGCTTTGGGCCAACAAGACCTAGCCAAGATGGTGCTTGTGTAGGTTTACCCACCCGACCAGCTGCTTGATGGTCTGCAAGATGCCCTAACAACGCACAGCGCCGACCTCGCCACGGCCGTGGCCGTTGACACGACACCCTCCTTCTCCGAAGCCGATCTCTCGGCATACAGGCAGTCCCTCGGTGCCTCTTCCGCGCCCACACTCAACGGAGCAAGCCCTCCAAATCCAGCAGCCCCAAGACCAACGCCCCGAAGGTCAGCACTCTTCCGAAGCAACAATTTAACCCTCATCACTGTGCACCCGCCGCGCAACCCAACCCTCGACCTCCTCACCACCGCCATGCTCGCCGACACCAACTTCCTTCTCGACACAGTCCTCAACCTCCCTCCGAACTCGCCCCGAGCCCAACTGCACAAAGTCCTCGTCATGTCCAACTGGCTGCAGGGGCGCCTCTCCGCCGCAGCAGCCGTCGCCTCATATCCATCCTACGACCAACCCAACAGCCACTATCACAACCCACTCAACCATGGCCAACCCAACCAGCCCCCCAAACACCAACCCAACCACCAACCCCACCCACCCAAACCCAAACAGGCCAAACCCAAATCCAAACCTAACCCCCAACCAAGCCCTCCACCGCGCAATCCTCCTCTCCTCCCAGCTCTACTGCCGCGCCATCCAGACCCGCCAACCCCTAGCAAGTGTGGCACGGATTCAAGACGCGCTGGACCTGCTCGAGGCCGTGCGGGCCGTGCCGTGGGGCGTGTGGGAACAGGGCCGGGGCCGGGGCCGCTCGGGGACTGGAGAAGGGGAGGGGGATGGAGAGGGGATGCTGCAGACGTTGGTGGCGGTGTTGGTGGTGGTGTTGCCTGTGATGATGAGGGTGGGGATGGGGGGCGGTGATGATGGTGGTGGCGGTGGTGGGGGGCACAACAACAACAACGGGTTAAACTCGGGGGGGTATGGGTTTGGGTTTGGGTCTGGGTCTGGGTCTGGGTCTGAGTATGGGTATGGGCATGGGTATGGGGGAAGGGGGATGGTGGTGGCAGCTGTGGTGAGGCTTGCGTTGATGGACTGGGAGGGCGCGGTGCGGATGTTGGGGAGGGTAGTTAGGTTGCAGGCGTGGCTTCGCGGTGTAGGCAACAGGTGATGGTGAGACTAAAGGGGGGTTGCGGTGTGACTTACTTAGAGAGTGGCCCCTTTTGTCAATAGCCAATGCTTGTTGACAACCTTGTTGATAACAAACAATGTACTTGAGCTCTCCCGGATCAGACGCCATGACTCCCTTTAGTTCTCATGCTCACACAAATTGTTCAGCCATGCTGCTGTTCAAGCTTCTTCACACTCTTCGCCTCTAAACCTATAATCGTCGTCTTCGGTGACGTCTGCGGACTCTCAAGCCGCCTGTGAAAGCTTCTTGACTGGCTTCCTTCCAGGTTGTCTCAGGCCTCCTCTTTGGCCTTACTAATGTTTCCATACTACAATAGCTCCGACAGCAGATTAAGTTCACCTAAGTTAAAACCAAAGCACTGGGCATGCCTGTCTAAGGTAGTCACGTCAAAGTTGCCGCCGAATAGAAAAAGGACAAAAGAAAAAAACAAAAAAAAAGAAAGGGAAGAAAAGGAAGAAAATGAAAATATATAATTTAAAAAAGCCCAGAAGTGCGAGCTAATTTACTTCAACAAAGGCCGGAAGCAGTGGGAGGACTCTGTAGCTCTCGCCCACCCAGGGGGCAACGGAGGCTATAGTACGGTTAAGCCAGTGGGCTCGGCCCGGGTCGTAGGGGTCTGGCTAGACTGGAAGCTATCATGGAGGGCTCACTGCCAGGCAGTTGAACGGAAGCTAAGGACCCAGGACTTTGCCCTGTCAAGGATTGCGGCCAAGACATGGGGCCCGAGCCTTGCCCAGGCCCGAGAGGTGTACACCAAGTGCATTCGCAGTGCTATAGCCTACGGAGCCTCTAGCTACCACCAGCCAGCAGCTCCAGGGGGGACCAACAAGCCAAAAGGGATCGCAAAGGTTCTGTCGAAAGCTCAGAACAGGAGCCTCCGCATAGTGGTTGGAGCTTATAAACCGGCCCCTATTAGGTGCCTAGAGACGGAGGCTTGGGTGCCACCACTGGACCTCTACCTCAACAAACGGCTTGCCGACTTCGAAGACCGGCTACGCAAAGAGACCCTACAAACAGGGGCGGGACCAGAAGCCCCAAAGACTACCCCGCGGCACTTGATCACAGAGGCTTGCAACAGAGTCTACCGCAGGTTTAGAAAGAAGAAGAAGGGCCGAGGACAGAAGCCCCGTCATGGCCGCAGGCCCCAACACCCACCGAGAAAGCCACTATTATAGTGGGCCGGTGGGCTAGCCAGAGGTGGAAGACAGGAAAAAAGAGAGGCAAGAAGTTGAAAACCGACGAAGTGATGGAACTAGCCTGGCAGGCCCGGTGGGAGCAACAGAGACCAAGGCAAGAGGGGGTTGGTAGAAGGATGGCCGATAAGACCCCCCAGCTCTTCTTTTCACGAAAAGAGCCCTACAGAGTTACGAGGGCCTTACGAAGGCCCAGAGTACCCTCCTTTCCCAGGCTCGTATAGCAAGCACCCCCATTTGGAACGGCCCACATTTGGAACGCTGGGCAAATCTTGGCCCCTGGACCCACCCATCATCTTCAACACCATCTATTACAGTCTAATCACACCACCACAATACAGAAAGCACCTGATTCAGACCTTTCTGACCCGCTATCTTCAGCTATAGAGTCCTCTATACGGCCCACTTCAATCTGGGCCCGGTGGACCTGTTCAATCGAAGCGAACTGCTTGTTCGGATCCGGGACCACCCTCTTCCTTCTCGACGGCCGGGCTGCCTCCAACTGGACTTTTAGAGCCTCGTTCTTCTGTTGCAGGCGAGCCAATTGGAAGTCATTCTCGTCAAAAGCCTTCTCAACCTTCTTGAATAAAAGCCGCCGTGTAGAAAGATCTTGGCGTCGGATAGCCAGATTGGTCAGGTGACCCCGAAGGTCTGTCTTCTTGCGTGGAGTCTGAAATTCGACCTCCTTAGCTGTAGTAGTGGGCTGGCTAGGTAGCCTGGATACTGGGGTCTGTGGTAGGCGTAGTAGATCATCATCCTCAGGCGCCCGGTTTGAATTTTCCAGCAAGAGAGGGCTCATTAGTGGTTTGGCCATACGAAGAGGCCACAACCCAGATGCCTTCCACCCAGCTTTGATGTTGTGGGCCGTAATTGCCTTCCTCCGAGCCTTGACGAGGCACCTAAACATCAACTGCTTGCCCAATACCGTGGTTTCTGACCAACTGGTCAACTGGTTGAGGAGCTTGCGATAGGTGTGCTTCAGGGGAGAGAACACTGATAGATCCAACGGCTGGAGGACGTGTGAGGTGTGGGCTGGTGAAAAGAGCAGTTGGATATTGTTGCTGAAGCACTCCCACATAAATTCAGTGCTTGTGTGGCTGTCATGACCGTCCAGGATCAACAGGCGCCTCTGGGTAGGATCTTGCGGCTGGGTCTGGGGGATGAAGACCAGGAGCGGGGCGTCGCCGCCCGCTGCGCAAGAGAATGAAAGTGACTAGGGCGATGGAGTCAATTCTACAAAAAGAAGATATGAATTGTGAGGAAGAAAACGACAATGAGGAAATACCGAGAAATCACAAGAATCGCACCATCCAGGTTGCAGCAGTCGACGAGGCGAGCGAAGAGACCCGAGGCCTGGAGCAAGCCATGGATCATAAACTCAACAACAAGTTGGATATCATCAACGCAGAAGTTCTCATAGAGTTCAGAAAGTTGAAGGACTACATGGCAGAGGAGGTCGCAAAAATAACGGCCCAGTTGACTCAAGAGTTGCCGCAAGCGCGAGAGGAGCTCACTCAAGCACACCAGACTGCAGCTAGACGCCATGATGAGAGTTCAAGAAACCACATCAGGTCGACCAGCATATACGGACATCGCCAGACTGACCCTTCCAGTTAGCATTCACACCCCGGCCTCCTCCACGGGTCGGGTAACGACGCCGGAACCTGCGTTCTGCACGGTGGATACGTCTAGGGTTCCATAGGAACACAACGGAGAGACTACACCAGTAGCACTTCGAAAGCTCACTGAGAATGAAATGCAAACGCCTGGCAACCAGCCTAGCTGGCGGTGTGTTGCCGTTACCAGAGATAGAGGAAGCATCAACTGCATTAGAATCATTGGCAGGAACGAAGAGGAGGTAAAGAAAATCAAGGATATCGTCGAAGCAAAGAAGACACCGGGTGCAAGAGTCCTTCGAGACCAGCTGTACCCAGTCAAAGTCGACAACGTCAACCGTACGGTTGTCATCGACCACGAAGGAAAGATCCTTCCTGGAGCCGCAGAAGCCCTGGGCGAGGAAAACGACGTGCAGATTGCCAAGCTGACCTAGTTGAGCCGAAGGGACGCCGCAAAAGAATATGGATCCATGGTAGTATACGTCACGAAACTCGGCGACGCTAGGAGGCTGCTCAACGAGAGCTCGATGTACGGGCTTCATGAGACGAGGATCCATATTAGGATAACTATTATTATTATTCATACTCCGCTATGCCCTAGGGCGTGCCGGACCCTCTGCTATTTAGTGTACAGGAAAACCGTGCCCTCCCGGGCCGGGTGAAAAACCCATACCAACAATCAAGGAACGATGCGTTCTGGTGAGCCTACATATACAAAGAGAGGAGGCCTCCTGGCCTCCGAACGGGGGCGCTTCAGGCCGCCGTTTCCAGCTCGAGCCTCCTGGCTAAGCTGTACATCGGCAGCTTCCCCGTGTCCATCAGCCAGTCGAGGATCCTCCTCTCGAGCCGTGCAGTCGTGGGATTGATACCGTGTAGAACAGAGTAAAAGTCCGTGTCGTGTCCGAATTCCAGTCCTCTCCCATCTTCGAGCCAACGGTGGGGCCAAACACCACACTACTAGGTGTTCGGCAGTCTCTCGTCCCTCGCCACACTCGCAGGCAGGAGTCAGAACCTCCGGGACTCCCCGTGTGAACAAGAAGTCCCGTAGGCCTATTGCTCCCGTCCGGATTTGATATTGGGATAACTATGTATTAGTAAATTGCATGATAGTTGCCCTTTCGGGTTAGGCCCGCTGGGCGGAATAAATTGTGTGTGTGTGTGTGTGTGTGTGTGTGTATGAAATCCCTAGAAGGATCTAGAAGAGAAGAAATGACTATATAAATGAGCGGTCCCCCAGGCCCTTTCTGTGTCATGCTACGACAGAAAAACATAGAATATAATAAATTAATTCACTGAATTTAGCAGTTTGACAACCGCCGTTCTCCCTCCCGCTATAGCCCGTGATAGCGGCGTTTGGCCATCTCCGTCCGGACAGTCTTGCTGAGCATGATAATCTAGGAGTCCAACAATCGTTTCGTCCCCTATTTCCGCAGCATGCGACAGAGGGGTCTGACCATTTTGTTAATAATAAGATCTAACTATTCACTGTAGTTGAAGTTACTTACTCTCTAATTATAGTTGGTGAAAGAGGCTAGTGTTAACCATCAATTCGCCTCTCCTCAGCCCGGGCCGGATTCACTTACTCTCTATAGTAGCGAAAAGGGCTAGTGTTAGCCATCAATTCACCTCTCGTTAGCCCGGGTCGGATTCACTTACAAGCTACATTAGCGAAAAGGGCGAGTGTTAGCCATCAATTCGCCTCTCCTTAACCGCGTCGGATTCACTTACAGACTACAGCAGCGAAAAGGGCCAGTGTTAGCCATCAATTCGCCTCTCCTTAGCCTGTGTAGGATTCACTTACAAGCCGGTAACTGCAGTCCACATTAGCCCCCCTTCGAGCAGCAGTTTGACAGCCGCCGTTCTCCGTCCCGCTATAACCCGTGATAGCGGCGTTTGGCCATCTCCGTCCGGATAGTCTTGTTGAGCATGATGGTCTAGAAGGAGTCCAACAATCGTTTCGTCCCTTATTTCCGCAGCATGCGACAGAGGGGTCTGACCATTTTGTTAATAATAAGATCTATTCACTGTAGTTGAAGTTACTTACAAACTACGTTAGCGAAAAGGGCCAGTGTTAGCCATCAATTCGCCTCTCCTTAGCCTGTGTAGGATTCACTTACAAGCCGGTAACTGCAGTCCACATTAGCCCCCCTTTCGAGCAGCAGTTTGACAACCGCCGTTCTCCCTCCCGCAATAGCCCAAGAAAGCGGCGTCCGGCCCGTGTGATCGGGCGAATCCACACCATGGCCATTGTTGATTAGAGCCTCTGTTACATTTGCCAGCCCGAAATACGCTGCCAGATGGAGCCCTGCCATGGTCCTTTCGATCTTGAAACCGTAGTAGAGCATTGCTTGGCTCGACGCTTCGACCTTCGGAGCGGTCTCGAGGAAGGATATGATCAACGCCTCGACCTTGGCTCTATCCTCTTGATACTCCGCAACCGATTGATTCGATGTCAGAGCCTCACGAGCATAATGCCCCCAGTTTTGCGCCGCATACTTGTAGAGTGGGTTTGATCGTAGGCGCTGTTCAAATTCCGCGTGTGTTGGGCAGGACCCGTTTTGGAACGTATCGAACGAGAGATATGTGACGCATCTTGTCGCGATGTCGGCCACTGCCCCCAAAACCCACTGTTTCTGGGATTGCTGAAAGTATTCCTGGGTGGTGTAGTGAGCCAGCCGGATGACGCTGCTTTCTTCATCGATAGTAACTAGTCCAGCACACAGAGACAACATGACCTCAGCGGTTGGAATGAAATCTGTATCTAGGGCCGCCGTATTTGCCTGCACAGCAAGAGCGTGCTGGAGCTCCAGGACAGAGAGAGGCCTTTTCGAGTGGACGATCCATGTTAGAATTTGCTTGGCGCGGTCCGCATGGTCGCGTCCCTGACGTTCAATTCTCTCCATGGCCTGGTCGTAAGTTTTTTCCAATCCTTCCATTCCCTTGCCGAGTGACTGCAAGGCCCGCTTCAAATCCCCCTTTGTTAACTGAGATAAAAGCATATCTATGTGGAGCTGCGCAAGGAGGAACCTGAATCCGACGTTAGCCTACGCATGCTCTCACATCTAGCAAACAGGACAACCCACATCCCATCAGCGGCATCAACGACCCGCTTCCTGATCATATCTCGCATTTCACTGTCCATAATGTCGGAATTTCGGAGCGAGATTTTGGCGTCCAGATACTTCTCGATATCTCCATCAGCCGCAGTGATCGTCCGAGACAGGCCTTTGCTGAAAAAGTCCGAGATCTCCTTACTGGGCCTAGAAGTAGCAAAGACGTTGGCTACAACATTGTCTTGAAGTTTGAAAATCTCTTTCAGGAGCCTTATTCGGTCGAATGATATCCGGCATTCATCAAGCGCATCAACGATAATGAAGACTCTCGAATATGTGGCAGCCACGAGAGAGAGAGTGCTCGAGATCTCGTCAAATGAAGGTGTCGTCCGGTCTTTCTTATGTCGCTTGTGAAGATCTTCCACGCTCCTGGGCAGCGAAGACTGTCTCTGAGCCAGCTGTTTCAACAAGCTTACGAGCAAGTCTTCGGGCTTCTGCCCGTCTTGCCGCTGGAAATTGCAGTAGATGTACGCGATGCCGGTGCTCTGGTCATCTCGAAATCTCGACTGAAGATGATTGATCACGATTGCCGTGATGAGTGTCTTCCCTGCTCCGGGAATGCCGGGGCAAAAGAGTGTCTGCTTGTCGGTGTTGAGCCATGCTTGGAACTCGGCCGAGTCCAATAGCCATTGTCCGGTTCCTTCCTGTCGCCGGCGGATGAAGTCGTTGTGCTGGTCGGCATAATCAACCGACGTGAGCCAATTAAGAGTATGAAGTTCTTCTTTTGTTTTCATTTTCGCTGTCACCACAGCCACGCTTTCTTGAATCTTGGACACTAAATTCATTGTTAAAAAACTGCTCAAAGCTTAGCTCAAACATTACTGACCCTGGGCTAGTATATCCTTCACCGGGCGCTCTCCGTCGACGTCACTTGTCTGTACGTATCCCAGAAGCTCCTTCGCAAACGCCGCAGCCACGGCCGCTGCGTGCTCCTGCCAGTCCTTATTCTTGTGCGAGTCCGCGTAGGCACAGATGCCTCGAATGACGAGGCACGGGAAGTTGTTCATCAGTCCTGCCGCTTCCATTTCAACGCAGAGAACACTGCCACCAAGATCCATATTGAGCCTGCCCCGGAAGGTAGCGTCCTTGATCACTTGGTTACCCGATGCAATCAGGCCATAGTGCACACGCATTTCTCTGGGCTTCCTCTTCACGATCTTGGCCCTATCGCAGAACCGGCAGCTCTCTTCCTCTTCGTCCTCGTCATCACTGTCCAAGGTGACGTCGCAATCCGAGCTGCGCTCGCTGACGTGGTCGTAATCCGCCCTGAATAACACATCCTCAAGCGAGCCGGACCGCAGATACTTTGGTGCCAGCCTTGGCCATTTCTCTTTGAGCTCGTCTAAGTACTCCGGTATCTTGGACCCGCTCAACTCGTTCTCCGTCTCCAGTTTCGTCAAAGCTGTGCGGAGTGATGTGGGCGGGTTATTGAGCGACCCGGTCCGTTCGAATTTGGCCCCTTCCATCGCCTTGCCGAAATCCCACTGGACCACCCCAGGAAACTGGCCTACGGGTGAGCTGACCACGACATCGCCAAGCCGAACCTTGGGTGGAATACCGTCGCCGATGCCGACCATGAGACCGACCTTGACTGATGGAAAGGTGCCGACCATCCGCGCAGCGACGGCGGCAGCTGAACTTGTTCCGGTCTCGCCTTTGGGCAGGCAGGCTATGACGATATTATGCTTACCGATGGATCCCAGGGTGTACGTGTTGTCGTCGTTGGGCGGCTTCGGAAGATCAGGATGCCTGTCATCCAGCATGGCCGTCGCCGCAGTCTGTTCTTTGGGAAGAGCGCAAACCCATCCCACCGTGTATCGACTATGGGTTCTGAGCTCGGTCACCGTCTGGGCAGCCATTGAGAGACAATCGGGTGCGTCCTCGGGAGGACGGGTGCGAAGTTGGATGTCAACGGTTGCGGCGGTTCGCCGGATCGCGGGTTCTCGTGGAGGCTTGTGAGGCCTGAAAGACAACCTGGCCGAGAGGCGGATGTCGAGCATTCTGCTCACAGGCGGTATGCCGGTGTCTTGGGCAGCAACCCCGCGCACGGCTTCAGCGGCGCGGCATCCCGCGCACCCACAGCTACTGTGTGCGGCAAACGCCAGGGCCGTCTTGGCGCGTTTTTTGTGCTGGCGCATCACGCAAAATTTGCGGGCGCGTGCCTGGGCGGTAAGAATCAGTAGACGGCGCCATCAAATGCCACAACAGGCCGCAATTGAGGCTATTCGCATCGCTGTGGCGATTGATTTTGACTGTTTTGTTGTTGTTTCTGTTTTTTGACTGATCTTGACCGCCTGCGGGCGCGCGCGCGCTGTTAAGATGGTCCGTTACCTCAACGCCGACCAACCCGCTATTATCCTCCTGATACTTGACGCTGGCGAGCCTCTTGTTGATATCGCCTACGCCACTGGGTGTTCAATACGGCACTGTCGTCGTCTGAAACAGCGGCACGATGTATCCGGGGAACCGTTTGCGCAATCGAATAGTCGTTTCAATGCGGTAACGCTGGAGCCGTGGGTGGTGGAAGTATGTGCGCGCCCCTGAATCCGCCTCTGGACACGACCCCTGAATAGACTTGTCAAACTAACGCACTTGTGGCTGCAGAAGTTGAAAGAGCACCTCGAAACGAAGCCCGACTTATATATCGACGAAATGCAAGTCTTCCTAGTCGAAGAGTATCAAGTATTCGTTAGCCACACGACGATCCGAAAGCGATTGAAACAAGCGGGCTGGACCAACAAGAAACTCGCCCGCAAGCCCTCTCAACGCAGCGAACCACTTCGCCTCGACTGGTGCCGTAAGATATCGCAGTTTACCGCCGAGATGTTCGTGTTTTGCGATGAATCTGGAACAGATAGGCGGGATGGAATGCGGCGTACTGGGTGGGCACCGAAGGGTATTACGCCGTACGTAAACTTGATGGATCGCGGTAAACGCTTCCACACAGGAGTGACCGTGCCCGCGCGCAGCGGGCACGCCAAAGGAGCCTGGAGGAACTTGCCGGCTGCAGATAGGCCCCATAGCGGAGTCAACGATGTAATTGTCATTTTTTCCATTTCATGATGGTTATTGACGAATGCTGAGAAAGTAAGGAAATGTGGTTTCTCCAGTCAGACTAGCGTCTAATCGTACAGTCGCGCCCTCTTTTTTCCCGCTGTAGACCTTTTGCTTCGGATCGGCTCCGGAGAAGTTTGCTTCTTTCTCTTTCTTGTTGGAGTGGTGTCCACCGGAGCGAGTTGATCTTCCAACAACTGCTCTGCGTTTGAACCGTCGTCGGTGTGATCGGTATCTTGTTGGTGGTTAGCTCAGTTAGCTAGCTCGAGGGAAGCCATACCTGGGCTTGAAATTGTAAGCACTGGCTCGGCGTGGGTTGTGGCCGAGTTCGGCGGTGCTTCAAGGGTGGCCGGTGGCTCGGTTGCCTCATGATCCGGATGCTTCCGGGGCTGTGCCGGGTTTTTTTCTTTATTTGCCAATGAGTTTTGGCCGCCAACGGGTGAGGAGAATGGGTTCCAGCTTGTGATTCCTCGTGGACCGGTTGAGCGTGGTGTTGTGGGCACTGTGCTAGGTCGTATGGGTGTCGTGTTGTGAGCGGCTAAACTGCTTTGTCGAATAGACTCCCAGTCGTCTGGAAGAACTACTGGGATGCGAACGCTTGTGTCGACGAGTTGAGGGCCTTGGATGAGGTTTCGATCGAGAACTCCTAGGAGGCGACCGTTGCATGCGATCCAGGATCCTCTTGGAAATGGGTTGACAGCTGTTCGCATCCAGCCGGCTAACGACTTCCACGGTTGTTGTTCAACGGGAAAGACGAAGGACAGCAGCGTGACGGCAACTATCCGGGGCAGGCAAGCGAATCTGTCTTCTGCGCATGACGATGGGCGTCATGGGAGCCCACAGCGGCACATTCACAGAGACGGAGGGTCAGCGGACGAAGTCGGTCTGGGCGGACACATGCAGCTCGAGTTGGGCCGTTATGCGACGTACGTCGATGTCGCCTTTGGGCTTACGAGGCACTGGACCCTAAACAAGCTCCAGTCGCTGGCGGTATTGATACCAGCAGCATTCCTTGACGACCGCGGCACGCGGCTGCAGGAAGAGGGGGGCTGGCAGCACTTCCAGTACGTCGGCGGCGAGGGCGGCACGGGCAAATCTCGCGTCATTCATGCAATTCACGATGGGAAGCCTTAGCAAGCACACCACCACCACTATCAAGCACACCGCTATTCCTGACTGGGAAAAGCGAATATGTCACACTGCAGCAGTACAAACTAAATTCCTTTGACAGCTGCCAGGCCAGCCGCAGCCCGCCACAGTGCCAGCAGCAACCACAACAGCATCAACCGAACAAATCGTAGATAACGCAATTCTGCTGTATTTCTGCTGTTCTGAAATATGCTAACGATTCATCAAAGCATCAGCCGCGTCTGCCGCCGGCTGGCTAATTCCCCAAAGCAACAGCATCTTCCTGATCCTCGCGGGCAGCTACTTCGGCTGCCGCTAGCGCCCGATCATGGTCATCTTCAATGTCGGGATCCAGGGCATCTAGGCCATCGATGAATCGACTGGAGGCCCGCGGTGCCGCTGTGCCGGGTTCGTACGAGTCTCTCCCAACCTGGCGCAGGCGCTGCAGACCGAGTTTTGTACTTGTAACCATGGAATTGGCTGTGGCGCCTTTGACCGAGGTCATGGCGACCACAATACAGTCCTCAATGCGGTCCTCAACGGAAGTCTGCGTTTGGGCGCTCCACTCGGCATCACGGCGCCGACCCCGAAGTCCCTGCTGAACTTGCTCTATCCTGCTGCTGCCCTCAATAGCTCGGCCCTGCCCTAATCCCAATGCTGCTGGCGCTGTTGATGGCGGCGGCGGCGCTGGCCCGAATCGCTTCGTTGAGGCCGCGCCGGCCTGTTGCTGCTGCTGCTGCTGCTTCGGCGCCGGTACTGCCGTGGTTAGTTCGTCTTCGATGTTGTATTCGAATGCTGACGGCAGCCGCTTGGTGCTGTTGACGCCAGCGCCCTTCTTCCTGGAAGCAGCAGAGGTAGTGGCAATTGCCCCAACAGGGCGGCCCTTGCCCTTCACCTGACGAGGATCCAACGGGATGTCTGGCATCGGCATAATCCCAACCACTTCAACATTGGGATTTCTACTGTCATCATCGCCAACATGCTGTTGTTCCTGCGGCCGCCACAACCACCAATGCTTGTGAATCTGCTGTATGGTCACTGGCTCGTCGCCAGTCAGATGTCGGTATAGAATATGCCGACAAGGGAGCCCGTGAGTGGCCTGGATTGTACAGGTACAGCTTGTAGTCAGGGGACCATTGTTTGCTGGAAGAGAGCTGACTTCATTCGCTAATAGCTGCAGAGCGGTCGGCGAGACTTGCCCACGAATCCAACTGAAGACAACACTTGTTAGGTCAACCCTGACCTTGTTGGTGGCTTGGGCATGTTCAATATCAAAACTGGCGCGCTGTTGTTGCTAGAACAGCATTAGACGCCCGAATACGCTCTTGAGGTCGGCCCTAGAAGAAACAAGGTATTTCTTGATCGCAGCATGGGAGGATTCCACTGCTTGAGTAGTGGTGTGGCCCATGTGTGGTACTTGGTTAACCCAAAACGTGACCAACTTCTCCTGTAGGGCGTTAGCGACCGTCAACAACACCATAGGCACCCAAAGACCACGCTACCAACCTTCCAAGGTTCGATCCATGTTGCTACAGCGTAATCTACAGCTGCATCTGGATGCCGGCCCGGTGTTCTGAACTTGGCCAGGTTCTTGTTGAAGTCATCCTCTGTAACGGAAGCAAGGAGAGCATTCCATTCTTTCAGGAATGTCTTAAAGGTCGGATGATAATTAGAATCAGGGTCTGAAAGCATACCTGACAGGTTCAGCGGCAGCAGGCCGTTAATTGGAAGCGGAAAGTTAATGCTGTGGCAGTAACACTGCTGTGAAGATGGCTTTGGGGAAGAATTCAATTGCGCTGTTGGCCCACCTGGCAGCTGTCAAAGAATTCAGCTTGTACTGCTGCAGTGGGGCACACGCGCTTTTCTTAGTCAGGAATAGCGGTGTGCTTGATAGTGGTGGTGGTGTGCTTGCTAAGGCTTCCCTTCACGATATGTTCCGGTTGAAGGATGGTCTCCACACCCTGCTCTTAACGGGCGCCAGCGGCAACGCGGCGGCGCTGATCGGCGGGGTGACGCTGCACTCGGCGACGAACATTGGATTCGAGGGCAAGAACGAGGTGGCAAGAAACGTTTCGGAAGAAGAGAAGCTGCGTTGGAAAAATATGGTCATGTTGATCGTCGACGAGATCAGCCAGGTGGGCGGACTCACGCTCGCGGCGGTAGACAACCGTCTGCGGCAGTACAGGGAAGACCAGTATCGCCCGTTTGGCGGGATCCCAATGGTCTTGTTCTTCGGCGACTTCTTCCAATTCGATCCCGTTCTGCAGACCAGCCTCCTCTTGCCAATGCCTAGGGACCGCGGCGGACAGAGATCAGAGAGGGCTGCAAGGCACCTAGCTGCGCACAAGCTGTTCCTCCAGTTCACGGCCGTCGTCATCCTCCGCGAACAGGTCCGCGCGGCCGGCTGCCCAAGGCTGCGGGGCTTCCTCCGGCGCCTGCGCAATGGCGATCAGACCGAGCAGGACTTCCAGCGGCTGAGCCAACGCCTCTATACACCGTCGTGTAAGTCCCCCTTCGTAGATGGACTGAGAGCCATCACGCCCTTGAACCAAGACCGGTGGGACCTGAACATGGCAGCCGTCGTCCAGTGGGCTCGTGCCCACGGCAAACACATCTCCATCTTTGTGGCTAAGCATGACACCGAATCGGGGAAGCGGCTGCGCGTCGAAGAGCTGGGGGACGTACTCCGCCACGGAGACGACTCACAGCTGCCGACCCCTGGCCTCTTCTTTTACGCCTAAGGCATGCCGGTCGTGGTGACTCGCAACCAGTTTGTCGGGCTGAAGGTCGTCAACGGGTCAACGGGGCACCTTTCATGGCCGTCGACATCTTCCCCGACCTCGCGTTTGGCACCATCGCCCTCACTAGTGACGTGACTCTCCATCTCGGACCGCCGGTGGCCGTCCTCCTCCAGTCGGACGATAGCGCGGACCTCGCCATACCCGGGCTCCCCAACGGCACCATCTTAGTCAAGAGCAAGACGGTCGCCATCCTGTCACGGTTATGGTCGCGTACCACGCCCCGATGAGGGCACGCGCGGGAAGCGTTCCCAGCCAATCATTAAGAATGGGTCTCAGACCAATCAGCAGAGGAACGAAGGGAACGGCTACCGTTCCCAGGATCCAGTTGGAACGAGAGGAACGATCACCGTTCCTCACGTTCCCAGCAAAAGGTACGCCGGTACCTAGGAAGCCTAGATAGTATATAGTCGCCCGTTCTGGAGAGCTCTGGGAGTTCTCCAGTTAGCAATCACAACTACAGTTCGCTACAAGCTCGAAAGCCTACTGTTGAGACAAGTCTTTGTTGTGCACCCTTTGGCTGCACCGAACCTAAGCACCCTTGAGAGATTACCTTCAACCGAAGCTGAACCCTAACAGGACAGGGTCCTGAAGTAGGTTCGTCACACAAGACCACAGGCACGAGCCGTGGTTTCAGGAATGGGATGCCATGGCCGAATCAGTGCAGGCCACTGAAGCAGCTGACGAAGAAGCGGTTGCGTCGCTCTAGTAGTAATAGTCAACCCATAATAGGTGTCGACCCTGAACACCTCATTTTCGCCACTTTTTGACAGAAATTTGATTTCTTGGTTCGTGATTGTCGAGGATTGCGCGACGGAGGCACAAAGGCACGAGCGAAGCAGCGAGTCACAGGGGCCCTGATGCCAAAGTGCGGGTAAGCGGCTTTTTTCCGGCGATTTGATTGGCCAGAAGAAAGCAACAACGGTCCGTGCACCTCCACCGCCAAGACCAACTGCGAGATGCCAATTCGACGAAGCAGAATGCAGATGACGCCAGACTTCGAGATGCTATCGAGAGGTCGAAAAGGGGAAAAAAGCCAAAATTCTACAGTGAGAAGTCGACAGTACAGGTTAGAAATGACACCTTTTTTTGGGTTTTTTTTATGGAGACAAGAGGGACCGTGCCCGCTGCGCGCGGGCCCGCCAAAGGAAGCCTGGAGGAACGCGCCGGCGCAGCTAGCTTGCGGCCGCAATACAATGCTGTCGTGCGATTAGTTTCAGGCCGCTTGAGGAATGTTGAGAAAGCAAGCAAAGGCAGTTGTTTGGTCAATCTCAAAATCTAGTCATACAGCCGCGCCTTCTTTCTTCCCGCTGTGGATCTCTTGCTTCTGGCCGGTTCCGGAGAGCTTGGTTCCTTCCTTTTCTTTGTCGGGGTACTGCTGCTCGAGACGAGTTGAGCGTCCAATAGCTCCTCTGTGTCCGAACCATCGTTCGAGTCATCGCCATCTGGATCAACGGTTAGGTGAGCCGTGGGTCTGGTAGGCGGCGATACAACCTGAAGATGGACCTGTGGGCATCTGATCGGGATCGGCCGTGATCGAGTCTAGCTGTGCTCCAGGGCTGGATGGTGGTTCGATCGCTTCGCGTTCTGCGGTTTCTGGGGCAACCGGCGAGGAAGATGGATTCTGAGGCGAGGAAGTGGGATTTTGAGCACGGCCTAGTGAAGAGAACGGGTTTCTGCTTGCGACTGCTCCGGGGCCAGCCGATCGTGGTGTCGTTGGTAAGTTGCCGACAGGGTCCGATGATTTCGGCGTGGGTGTATTGTTGGTTGACGGGGAATTCTGCCGAATGAGTTCCCAACTGTCGGCGAGAATCACCAGAATTCGAACAGTGGGATCGGCTTTCCGAGGGCCTTGGATCAGGTCGCGGTCTAGGACCCCCAGGAGTCGACCACTGCACGCGATCCACGATCCCTTGGGAAAGGGGTTCGCGGCGGTTCGCATCCACCCGGCCAGAGACTTCCAGGGTTGCTGGTCGACGGGGAAGAGAACGAGGACGTGGCATATGTGTATGCCCTCGCGAGGAGGGCGGTCGTTCTCTGACTGCAAGTAAGACCCGAGTTTGACGAACACCGAAGTCTTGACCAGCGGCCTCGGCCAGACTCCTTGCTTGATATGGAAGGTATCTAGATCGACGGGCCGGGCAAAGGACACATGTGCTGAAGTGCTTGGCCACGGAGCTGTCTGGTCGGGACCACCGAGCTGGCGGGGGATGACACTTAGAAGTGTTAGCAGCCAGGTCCTGCTCCCGTGCAAAATGATGGGGCGTACGGAGTCAAGCCGTCATCGCGCGGCAGTGCCAGTGCCACCTGTGCAGATTGCGATTCGTCTGTCTCCCACCCGCTGAATCCTACGCCTTGGAATGTGAGTTTGTTTGGGAAAAGTCGGGCGACGATACTGAACCATTTCCCTTCCCAATCCTCTTCCAGGGTTTCTATTTTTGCTTCGGCGTTCAACATGGAGAGTATCAAGGAAGTCCCGATGTCTCCTCGTCTTCGGTACTCAGGAGGCGCGGGTAGAGCTCTTGGATAAAAGCGGGTTGGATGAATGATAGGAAGGTCCCGGCTTTGAAGTTTCCTGCACTCGTGTATCGAGAGCCAGATGGGAGGATGTCGCACTGGGCCAAGTCGGAGTGGTAGGTGACGATGAGATCCGAACCGATTGTCCCTTGGTCTCGTTTGTTTGGCCGTGGGGGGATCGGGTAGACGGCAGAGACGGAAGAAGCCATGGCGGCGTTAGTAGCGTTCCAGCTTCTATCAATAACGAATTGAGTTCTAGGAGAAAGGCTGGAGGGACAGAGAATGTCGAGTGCTGTTCCTTGAAGAATAAATGCTGAACTCACTGTGGGGAAATCAATTACTGCTTTTGGTAACGATCTAACCTTGCCTTCCATATAACACGCCGCGACACTAAGCGGGGTTCTGAAACGCAATCTAGCAAGCCATATCGTCATATCAGGTATCGAATCGGCAGACTTGGTAAGGATTCTCGCTCGAGAGGTGATGACACAGACGGAGTGTGTTTCGAGAATATCTTCACAAACGCGATAGGTTTGGTTTTGAGGGCGGAGACGCTACAATCCGTAGGTCTTTGCTTATGTGACACTAACAACAGCGACTGATGCTGTTTCGAGAATCAATCTGGAGGCTGTGATCCGCATTGACATGCATTGTGAAGAGGGTTCTTTGGAGCGGCTTGTCGCATACGTCTTGGGGTTATGTGGTAAGGCCTCCAACTATGTCTGTGGCTCCAAGAGAAAAAAAAGGGGGTGTTGAGAAGTGTGTGGAGCGGTGAACTGAGAGTTGGACGACGGATCTATATTTCCAGAGCAATATAATTATTATTATTCATACTCCGCTATGCCCTAGGGCGTGCCGGACCCTCTGCTATTTAGTGTACAGGAAAACCGTGCCCTCCCGGGCCGGGTGAAAAACCCATACCAACAATCAAGGAGCGATGCGTTCTGGTGAGTCTGCGTCTACAAAGAGAGGAGGCCTCCTAGCCTCCGAACGGGGGCGCTTCAGGCCGCCGCTTCCAGCTCGAGCCTCCTGGCTAAGTTGTACATCGGCAGCTTCCCCGAGTCCATCAGCCAGTCGAGAACTCTCCTCGCGAGCCGTGCAGTCGTGGGATTGATGCCGTGTAGAACAGAGTAAAAGTCCCGTCGTGTCCGAATTCCAGTTCTCTCCCATCTTCTAGTCAACGGTGGGGCCAAACACCACACTACCAGGTGTTCGGCAGTCTCTCGTCCCTCGCCACACTCGCAGGCAGGAGTCAGAACCTCCGGGACTCCCCGTGTAAACAAGAAGTCCCGTAAGCCTATTGCTCCCGTCCGGATTTGAATCAGCAGTGAGCTCTTTGCCTTGCTGAGACCGTCGTGCCTCCTTAGGGTTCCGTTCCGGAATAGCGTCTCCTGCTGATGGTCAAAGTCGTCCGCCGGCCTGGTGATTGCCCTGCCGTCCCGTTCCTTTAACCACCTCGCTTTCCAGGCGTTTTCTACTACCCTGTCCGTGTCTGCGATCCCCCCCGTCCAGCGCGCGATCCTACCCGCGGCTTTCTCCACCGCCGTGGGCTCCCGTAGCCCTACGGTTCGCGGCCGGCCCCTGTTGCCGCTCCTCGAGCGTAGCCTCTGCTGTATCTTGCTACAGGCGGTAAGAATAACGCTCCCTGCGGTCTTTTTGACACCCTGGCCGTCGTCCAGGTCGGTTCGCTGGAGCCTGGTCTCAAAGTCCGCAAGCCGTTTGTTGGAATATAGGTCCAACGGCGGCACCCATGTCTCCGTCTCGAGGTTGCGGATGGGAGTGTGCTTGTAGGCTCCCGCTACAATCCGCAAGCTTTTGTTCTGGGCCTTCCCGAGGGCCTTGGTGATGCCTTTCTTTACCGGCTCGCCTCCCACATCCGTGGGGATGTGGAACGACGATGCGCCATAGGCCAGCGCTGACCGGATGCACTTTTTGTACACTTCTCGCGCTTTGGCTAGCCCCAGTCCCCACGTCGACTCCGCTAGCCTCGACAAGGCATAGCTCTGGGTCCTCAGCTTCCTCTCCACCGCTGCAAGGTGGGCTTTCCAGTTGAGCTTCCGGTCCAGCCAGACTCCCAGGAACCTGGCAGACTCCTTCGGTCTGACGGGGCTGGTGCCTCTCCCTGGGCTGGTGAGTTCCAGCTGGTTTGACCACTGCCGTCGTCCCTTAGACCAACTTTTATATAGAACTCTAGTAACTAACTTGTTGTGTGGCGCTGTAAACTCAGATTGTAGGCTCTTACTTTCAAGTTTTGTGCTAACAAACAAACAGGGAGCGTACTCCGTACTATCCTCATTTCTGAAAGCTCGTTAGCCAGCCTCCGCAGCAACAACGAAACCAGCAGCATAGGACTCATAACGTTCTCCCCATCTTCCTACCCTCCCTCCCTACCACCACCTCTCCCCTATGTTCTCGCCCTTCCACTCAACCCCACCAAAAACACACCCGCATTCCCTCTGATCGGTTTTACCGTCATTCGTTCAGACTTTGCTTGCGTTTCAGTCCCGAGTCTTTCGATTTCCCCGCGTTGCCCGATGCCTGTGGCCCCTGTGGCCCCTGTGGTAGGTCTCTAACTAAAGTAATACCCAGCCAATCAGTGGCTGGATGGATGGATGGAATTTATTTCGCCCGGAGGCACTGGGCCTATAGGGCCTTAGCACGCTAACTACATCCGGATCAAATCGTTTTGCCTTTAACTCGTACAAGCGCGAAACGCAGATGGATGGATGGAATTTATTTCGCCCGGAGGCACTGGGCCTATAGGGCCTTAGCACGCTAACTACATCCGGATCAAATCGTTTTGCCTTTAACTCGTACAAGCCCCCTACTTCTTCCCTCTTTCTCGCTGCACCATTTACCTCTTGCCTTGGTCCAATCAGTGGCATTGGTACAGCGGCTCATGCTTCAAAAGGAAAATAAAGTTCCGCACAACATCCCTGCCGCCTTACATGCTGCACCTCACCTTGCAGGCGGCACCTTGCATCTTGACGGCGTGAGTGGGAGATAATCAAACAATCCTCCCGACGACGACTAGCGCCGCTTGCGATTGCCTATAAAATGGCCAGTCCCGAGCCGCCTTGTAAAAGCGTAAGCTTTCATCCGGCTGTCCAGTTTGACAGACCCCGAACTGCCCGACACCGTCCCAAAGCTCTCACGATAAGTACCGAAATCTTCAGGGAATTTCACTCCCACGACATTCCAGACACGGTCCTCATCCAGGCCGCCGAGCTCTTTAGTAACCACTACGGCATCTGGAACACGCCTGCCGGTAGCCCGGGTGGCAAGCTAGGTATGGTCGCTTTCACCTTCCAATGGATATCCTATAGGCTATGAACTTGGTTTGCTGATATAGTCATCGTTCGTCAGGGACTCGTATTAAATTGAACGTGTCTCGGCTGCGGATCCATAATTTGCCGCCTGGTGCCCGCTGCTCCTACGTCAGTGTCCATGTCGACGAAGCCCTTGCCGGAAATGTGTTTGCTTGCCGCTGGGAGTACCGAGGCCGACAGGTCTGCTGGATAACCCAACTTGTTGTCCACCGTGAGTATCGGGGGCGTGACGAACCTACTTCAGGACCCTGTCCTGTTAGGGTTCAGCTTCGGTTGAAGGTAATCTCTCAAGGGTGCTTGGGTTCGGTGCAGCCAAAAGGTGCACAACAAAGGCTTGTCTCAACAGTAGGCTTCCGAGCTTGTAGCGAACTGTAGTTGTGATTGCTAACTGGAGAACTCCCAGAGCTCTCCAGAACGGGTGACTATATACTTCCTAATTCCTGGGTGCTCAGTCTGCTCAGTCACTGAGCACACTGAGCACATTGCTCTCCTTGTTCAGTCGCTGAGCACACTCAGCACATTGCTCTCCTTGCTCAGTCGCTGAGCATACTGAGCACTCTGCTCATCCTGCTCAGTCACTGAGCATACTGATGCTCATCCTGCTCAGTCACTGAGCACACTAGCACATTGCTCACCTTGCTCAGTTGCTGATGGATGGATGGATGGAATTTATTTCGCCCGGAGGCACTGGGCCTATAGGGCCTTAGCACGCTAACTACATCCGGATCAAATCGGTTTGCCTTTAACTCGTACAAGCCCCCTACTTCTTCCCTCTTTCTCGCTGCACCATTTACCTCTTGCCTTGGTTGTTGTTAGCAGATCAACTTGGAGGCTACTTTCTCCAAGTGTTCAGCGTCCTATCTTCAGCAGCTAAAGCGGGACCTGCTGGTTAAGGCTCGTGGTTGAGGCTCGTGGTGTTGAGTGTCGGCTTCTTCTACTGTGACTGGTCTAGACTCTCCTCCTCATTCAGCTCCAGCCTTCCTGTTGCCATTGCGTATTTGATCGTCGCCCGGACTGCCTTCATATCTGGTGACCAATGCCTTGTATCTGATGGCGCTTTCCCTCCCAGATAGAACGAGAGGCTTCCTCGTCTTGCCACTGTGCATTGCAGCATGTCTTCCCTCAGAGCTGTCCATCTCACGCATCGGAAAAGAAAGTGTTCCACTGATTCCCTCGCTTGTCCACAGGCACAAAGGTCTGACTCGACCGCCCCAATCCTGCTCAAAAAACCGTTCAGTCTCGCCATTCCGGTTCGGAGCTGCGCCAATACGCAGGCCTCCCTTCGCTTCAGCTTGTCATAGAGATGGCGCGTGTGCTTGCCTGGTAGTGCTGCGTCCATGGCCTTTGAGAACTTGCCCACGCTTACAGGTAGAACTCTTGTCGCCCGTTGTCTTTCCATTGCCAGCCTCATCGCGGTAGACTTGGCCTGGGGTATTTGGGAGTCGGGTGTGCGTCCTTGCTTCGACGCTCTCTGGGCTGCTGCCTTGGCATCTGACCCCAGCGCGAAGTCAATCTCCGCTGGTATCCACAGAAAGTTGACCGAGTTCCCTCTTTGTCGGTGCAGCCTGGCCAAGTTCAGTCGCTGAGCGTACTGAGCAGCCGCTGATTGGCTGTACTAACGATTGGTCTGGGGCGTCCAGTGCCCCACTCTTGTGCATTCAGCATGGTGGTTTGTGGCAGGGGGCGCCGGCACGCGACTCGGCTCATCGAGAAACTCCGAGATATCGATGATGAGATCTTTGGCATCATGAGCTCCCATCCGGCCGCTTGCATTGCCGCTTCCAAAGCGTGTGCTGGTGAGCCAACTGATAGCCTCCTACCCCACTCCTCGTCGCCACCACGTTCTGACTCGAGCCATTAGACTTCCCCCTTCCGCAAATCTCACGCGAGTTCATCCAGCCTTGTGCGAAGGACGTCATGGCTAGCTCGCCCATTCCATACGTTCGAGATACCAAGCTCCGCGGCGCCCTCTTCAGCGACTCCGCGACAGATACCAAAGGGCTGGTCTCGGGCGCCGACACTGAGTTTTATGTCGACCACGAGGAGCCTCTCAGCGCTCTTGCCTGGATTCGCGTCTATACCGAATGGCCCCTTGGTGACTTACCCGACGGTCACGAATTTCTCATGTGTGAGTCAACGCGCCGTCATCGGCCGCGTTCTCTCCCTGGACGAACAGTCGATTTATTAGCATAAGAGGTGCACCCACCCACTGAGACGGCATGAAGAAAAAGGAACGAAAGCAAATAGTATACGTAATCCGGGCCAAGTACCACACTCGCATTAAACTATTCTTAGCCCTGGCAAAGCGACTGGCGACCCCAGACGCCCGCTTACCCCCTGGCGCCTCTTCCCCACGGGGAAGTTGAATCTATCGAAGCCACCCCCAACTCACATGACGACCCTTGGAAGCGTTGGTACAGTTGTATGGTCCACCCACGTGGATCCCCGCCTCGCCCGAGTTGTCACGCCAATGGTTTCTTTCCGAGAAACCTCTCCCGCGGGAGAGGCCCGAACCGGTACCAGGCATTGCTAACTTGAATGCCAGTTGGTTGGTTGATTTACGTAAATATGCCCACGGAACCTCAGGGATGGGCAAGCCACGAAAAGGACGTGTGGAACAGGCAACAAGAAGTAATATTCCCTTAAAACAGCGCGGTTGGTTCGGGTCACGGGAAGGGGTTGACGTTCTCGAGCTCTGGTCCCAAACCGAAGGTGACTGAAAACAACACGCGGTCCGGGCTGTCTTGGATCTCTAGGGGCTATTGGTGAGTATACCTTACCAAGACTCTGGTAGCGTCAATGTCAGTATCGTTATCTAATGCACCGGAGAAAGCGGGTTCGTGAGAGTTTCCATCTCCCCCAATGGATGCCATTTTCTCCAACAGCTGCAGCCAAGCTCAACTGCCGTGCAACCGAACAATCGACGATGGCATGGTTTCCGTTTACCTCATGCCTGCAGCCACATCCCTTTCCATCGCAGCCTCCTCAAGAGCATCCCCCAGACAGATTCCCGTTGGACATCGGCTAAGCCGGGTTCCGAGGTCCATCTTCCGCGCAGGACGGGGGTTCATTCCAAGTTCCAACCTCCAACACCCGGGCAGTTCCCGCCCACCAGCGAGCCAGTGATATGAACCCCAACCCCAACCAGACCAAACTCGATCAAGAACCAACCGAGAAGGGAAGTGGTTGTAAAGGGCAGGTCACAGAACACAAAAAAAAAAAAAAAAAAATAGATGCCGGTTCACCGGTCCCTCCCAGCAGCAGCATCCCCAACTCCAAAGTCCATGTGCCAAATAAGCGTCGGTGTCCACCCTCCAAGTCCGTCCTCCCACACCCCTGTATCACCACCGGGTCCCCACCCCCACACCCCAAAATATGCGCGTAAACTTGCTCGCCCGGGCACCGGGGTCCTGCGGCAGGGCGTCTGTGCAGGCCTTTGCCTGTCTGCCTTTTCATTCCCCCAACCCACCCGCCACGCCACGCCCACACCCACGTATCATGTATGTACCAACATGGCGAAGCGGGGCAACTCCTCTGGCGGGGGGGCATTTCGGGAGCCCACCGCGTGCGTGACAGATGGGGTGGGAAAGAAGGGGTTTGGCGTGGAACCTGGGTTGAGGTCAGCTGGCCCCTCTCTGGCGCCACCGTGGAAGGAGAGGGGGTGCTTCAGGGTGGTGGGGACGTTGAAGACTAGGGGGGAGAAGGGGGGAAGACCAGTGTAAGCGCTTAGAGACAGATAAGTAGTTAAATACTCCCGTGACCCCTCTCTCAGTTCCCGGATCTCTCTCTCTCTTATCTCTCATCTCGCAACAGACTCAGTCAGTATCTCAACAGCGAAAGCAACACTTACCAACCATCTACCCACCACCAACCCAAACAACCATCACCATGTGCGGAAACGGAGTTTGCAACTGCGGCGACAGCTGCTCGTGCACCGGCTGCTCCTCCCACCCCTAGAGGGGGTAGGCACCTCTCCACACAAAGGTATGCTCTCCCACCTCGGCTTCCTTTTGTAAGAGGCATTGAGATTGACATGTAAGCCCAGGTCAGGGTGGTTAAGTGTACGGCGGCGGCGGCAGGTTGAGGCGTTTGGTTCAGGTGAAGGCGGCTTTTTGGTGGGCGGCTGTTGTGATCGAGCATGAGAATACCTAGCATCAATCGAATTCGTTGACGCACCATTTCTGTCTGTTGTGAAAGTGGCAACGCAACATATGATGCGCCCATGCTGGACCGAGACATGACAGTGACAGGCAATCCACAACTCCCAACAAACCAGACAAGATCATGCCATTACTAGAAGCCGAGTCCATCCCAAACTTGCGGCCCAAGAGCGTATGAATACAGGTGGTATCAGAGCGACGCCGTGAAAGACAACCTTTGAAGAACAGAGAGAGCAACCCACAACACGCAGAAACAAGGGACCGAGTACGGCGCATCCACGTACATACCGGCCATCCCCCCCCCCCCCCGCCCCCTACCCCCGAGCAGAATACAAAGAGCACAGCACATCCCAGCCGGGGCGATTACCAGAGAGCCCATTAACGCCGCCATGCAAATCAGCAAAAACAGAGCTCCGGAGCAAGGTATCGTATCAAGCAGATAGTCCCAGTAACCAACCCACATCCACGTCTCTCACTCACCCCATGGTCATATCATCATCTCGCTCTCTCACTTCTCACTTCTCTCTTCTGTGCTTCAAACCCTCACTCTCTCACGCCCCTCTCACCACCCCAGCCAGCCCCCTCAACACCAACCTCACTCCACTCCCACCCCATTCAACACCATTCAAGCCCAGCCAACAAGCCAACCAGCCAACCAGCCCAGGCCAACCGCCCGAAAGGAGACTACGCAATCCTATTGTGCACCTCCCTCAGCCGCTTGACCCAGTGCCTTCGCAGGACATCGGGCATCTTGCAAAACACCATGGCCTTGTTCTCATCGGTAAGAACCTTCTCCGCAATCTTGAGCTGTAGGTCCATGTCCTCGGCGACAAAGTCACGGAAGAACATGTCCATGGCCTGCTCCTGCCACCCGGGGCTCGGCTTATTGGGCCCCCCGCGCCCCGCCGCGCCACCGCCGCCGCCGTTGTTGCTGTTGTTGCGCAGCGCTTCCGCGAGGAAGTGCAGCGCGTCGGCGAGCGCCGTTGAGCTCCCTCCGACGACGCCGGCTCCGCCTCCCCCTGTCCCGCCGGGGGTTGTGGTCGGTGGGAGTATCGAGGGGTTAATGGAGGACTGCGGGAGAGTCGTCGGGGTCGTGATGGTGTTTTGTTGAGGCGGTGGGGGTTGTTGTTGCTGCTGTTGTTGCTGTTGCTGTTGCTGTTGCTGCTGCTGCTGCTGCTGTTGTTGTTGTTGCTGCTGCTGCTGTTGCTGTTGAGTCAAGTCGAGGTAGCCCGGGGCAGCGGTACGACGGCGCTTGTCGGGGGGGTGACCGGCCGAGGAATTGCTATCTGGCGCCTGCAAGCGCTTGCGAGACTGAAGGGCCGTCTCCTCGGGCGGGGTTAGCGCCGAAGAGGAGGAGACCGAGGACCGCGCCGGTTGCGGTGGTGGCGGCATCGTATTCGCTGGGGCCCTGTGTTGTTGAGGCGGGGGGTGGACGCCCATCGGAGCGGTCATGGCGGGCTGCATCGGCGGTGGGATGTGCGTCTGGCTGGGGTTGATGTAGGCCGTGTCGGTGAGCAGGTCCATGATGGCAGTCCCTGGCGCCTCTGACTCTTCTGTCCCGTTGGCCGTGTCGGTCCCCTTCCGGCGCGGTTTCGTCAGTCGTTTCGGCGCGCCGCCGGAGCCGATGACGTCGGGAAACAGGATCTCGTAGTAATCTTCATGCTCGAATGGTCGGGCGCGGAGGGAGCGAGCGAGCGGCTCTTTCTGTAGTCACCAAACGTGGTTAGTCTTGGTCCCGTCCCCACGCCCACGGGGGTGCGGCGCGCTGCTGCTGCGTACCTGGAGGTGGCGCGACCATGCGTCATCGGTGGCCGTCACGGTGCGGGTTTGAGGATTGTAGTAGAATTCGGGGTCCTCGCGCAAGCCGCGCCAGAGGCGATACTTCTTCCGGGCATTGTCGGTCTTGTTGATGAGATGGCCCTTGTTGGCATATGCGTTGTGCTTCTCGATGAGGGCGGCCATGGCATGCTCCCACGCTTCGGGCTTGAAGGTACTACCATCACGCAGGCCGAGCGAGACAGACTCGCAGAGGGAGCGAAAGAAGGTGGCCTCGTACTGAGGATTCCAAGTGAACCGAGGCCCTCGATGCTTGCCCGGGCCAGCCACCCTACCGGTGCCTCCGCCGGCGGCCGAGAAGTCCTCGTCGGACATGGCAGTCCGCGCGGGTGGAACCCTCCGGGTCGGCGTGGAGGAGATCGCACGGTTTTTGGTTTTTAGTCGTGCGACTCGGAACGAAGGTGGACGGGTGTGGCCGTCGTAGCGGGCAATGGAGTTTGGCGACTGACTGGGGGGGCGGCACTCAGACTGAAGCGGAAGGGCGTGAAACGGAGGGGGCGATCCCCAACACTAAAAGTGAGTGCGCTGAACCAGAAGCAGTGCAGACCGCGATTTCCCGAGTTCCAAGCGAGAAAAAAAAGCCCCCAAAACTTGGTCTCTCTCGTCGCAATGGAAAGTGCGCCGACTCAGAATGACGCGATAAGAAATCTTCCTATGAAGGACATCTCCAGATTAGACATGTCTTTTCAGCGCCCGGCCGAGAAGTTGCAGGCTGAAAGGGACACCGTTTTTTTGTGGCACTGAGCATTGATGATGGCGCGGATCATTCGCAGAAAGGTTGGACGGTGAAGCGGGGACGCCCGTCTGCTCCGAAACGGACGGCCAGGCCACCACCCATTGAGGGCCTGCGAGAGTCACGTGTTAGACGCGCCATTGCAGTTGGGGGCGGGCGCGGGGTTGTCAGCGGCGAATGACGCGTTCTGCCAGGCTTTTTTTTTCCCCAATCCTTTCAACATGCGGGCAGCAATTTCCATCCTTTGGAAGAGTTGCAGAGTCTTACACAATTCTGTCGACCATCAAAGACTCAGTTTTGTGGCTGGGTCTTTTTGAGAAAAGCAGTGGGTCAATGACGTTCAAGAGGTAAGAGGAGTTCCTGCAGGTATCCCCGGCATCGTACATGTACCAATGTACCTGCATCTTTCCTTTGCGCTCCCGCACATCCATTCCCTGTGCTTGCTTGCTTGCTTGCTTAGCTTTGTGTCTGTCCCGTCCTGAAGCAATGCAATCCGGCAACAAGGTGGTAGCCTTCACTTTAGCACACCCCTCTGCTTTCTTGGCCATTCTTTCACCTGGCTGGGCACTTTCGAATTCTGGCTTTTTACATTCCGTCTTGTGACACGGGATCTCCTGATTAATCCACCACGCATTGATCTGTGATCCATTGATCTGTTGAGTCTTTTGACCTGCCCCAATGGTAGATTAGCTATGCTGGCATGCTGGAATTCTTGTGTAAGAGCCCGTGGAATGACGATGGGGAGAAGCCTGTTTGGGGAATCAATTCATTTTGTCTTTCGCGCTCAAGAAGTTGATCAAGAAGTTTTGATCTGATTTATCTGCTCCATTCTCACCTTCTTTTCCCCTTGGCTTTGTCCTTGGTGACTGCTTCTTCCGACCAACTCTCTCAACGCTCTTTCCAAAGGGCATTCATTCATTCTCCGTTCATCGCATCACCCAACCTGGAACTTGGGTGAATTCCGGACTCTCATGCCCATGCCTGTCACTCTTTGATGTGAATATGTGCCTATCCTCACCCTAATAATAGCCACCCCATTCCCTGCCCCTATTCTCCTTTGGCTGCCATGGCCATGTCGTTCTTTTTCATGAGATTCATTCTCATTTTGCTTTGGGCACCGTCCCTTCTCGCCGCACCCTCCGTCAAGAAACGGTCATTCAAGGTTGAAAGAGTCAAGAACCCCAACTTCAAACGCTACGATGGTCCGAGGGAGCTGTTGAAGACGTACCAGAAGTACCGGATGCCCATCCCGCAAGACTTGCTAGATTCCTTTGACGACCAGCCTGAGGATGGCGCCCCGTCTGATGACGCTCGCTCAGGGGTGGCCCCCCAGGCATTCAAGCTCACCCACGTGGATACCACTACTCGCCCGGTAGCCGCTGTCGGGTCGGTCTCAGCAACCCCTGCCAACGGGGGCATCGAATACATTTCGCCCATCGAGATAGGCGGCCAGATCGTCAACCTGGCACTCGACTCTGGGTCGGCCGACCTTTGGGTCTTCAGCACGCAACTCCCCACATCCTCCAGGGCCGGGCACCGCACGTACAACCACTTTCTCTCGCCCACATTCAAGCAGCTCCCCGGAGCCAACTTCTCTATCCTCTACGGCGACGGTACCAGCGCGTCCGGGAACGTGGGGACCGACATGGTCGACGTCGGCGGCGCCGTCGTGGCAAACCAGGCCGTCCAGATGGCTACCGCCGTGTCGCCCGAGTTCGTCGCGGACACCAACGTCGACGGGCTCCTGGGCCTCGCCTTTTCCCAACTCAGCACGGTCAAGCCGACCAAGCAAAGCACCTTCTTCGAGAACGTCATGCCTTCCCTTGCCCAGCCGCTCTTCACCGTCGACCTGCGCAAGGACACCACCGGCGCCTACGAGTTTGGCCGCATTGATGCTTCCAAGTTTGCGAGGGCGCTGTCATGGATCCCGGCCGACACAAAGAGGGGGTTCTGGCAGGTTTCGTCGACGGGCTTTGGGGTCGGCAGCACCTGGACACAAATGCCGGGTGCGCAGGCTATTGTTGATACCGGCACGACTCTCATGTTGGTCTCGAAGGAGTTGTCGGACGAGTACTACAGCCATGTGGCCGGCGCGAAGCGGAACCCGGCCGCCGGGGGGATGACGTTCCCGTGCAACAGCACGCTTCCGAATCTGTTGGTTGATGTCGGCGGTGTGTACACTGCTATAGTCAGGGGGCCGGATATCAACTTTGGGAGGTTCCAAGACGACGGTAGGCTAGGTATCCTCCCTTTCTGGTACAAGGTTGCTGACCTGAGAATAGAATGCTTCGGCGGCATCCAACGCACCATGTCACAATTTGAGATCTGGGGCGACATCTTTTTTCGATCGCAGTTTGTTGTGTTTCACGGGGGGAACCACTCGCTAGGCATGGCGCCCCATGTTTGACCTTTGGCTTTCTTTGAGTTATAACCTGCTCCAGCGTTGTTTTGCCCAACCCAAGCATGCATGCTTACAACGAAGTAATTTCCAATATCTGATCCATGGTCTCAGTGTCGTGACCTGCCGCTCTTCTCAACATGCCGCTCCCCTTCAACTTGCAAGCGCCCCATCAAATGATTGATTTCCTCCTCCCAGGTACCCAGGTAGATACGTAGCTACAGCTTCATGAACCCAACTTGCTTGAAAAGCTCATGGGCATGCTTCCCATGCAACGGGGTAATACCAAATATATTCCGGGGGTCGATGTCAAGCCCGTTCACGGTCCTCAGGAATTTCAAATCTCCAAGTCGCTAAATTCCACGGCCCAGTGCTCGGGGCTTACCTCCCAATCAGAGATGAGATGCTTGACGAGCTTCACGTTCCCCGACCTGTACGCTGAAAAGAGGACGACCCGGGTACACAAGTTCGCGTGGTCGTTGGTGATGCGGAACCACCGACGTTGTATTGCGTCAAGTTTGAGTTTGGCGACGTTGTCGTTTCCTCCCTGGGTTAGAACCCGGGCCAAATTGGGTAGTTCCCTGAAGAGGAAGTACGCAAACTCCCCTCTGTCGAGCTCGACGAACGGCATGCGGGAGACGGGGTCCCGCACTGCGTCGAAACCCAGCTTGGGGTGGAGACGGTCGTAGTGGTAAAGATAGCCAAAACCGCTATTGAAGACGAGCCATTTCCCCTCGGTTTTGTCGAGATGGAAATGCGAAGGGCTTGCGCTGGTGCTCTCCAGATACTGCTTCACGGAGAAGTGGGCGAAGGAGACTTTGTTGTCTTTCGCCCCCCAATCGTAATAGTTGTCGTCGTTCTCGATGATCACAAGGCCAGATAGGATGCGCTGAATCCACTCGACGCTGGGGAATCGGGTTTCGGGCTCCAACGAGACGTAGTAGTCATCATCGGGGACCGGGGAGCCTTCCGCCTTGCCGGCCCGTTCTTCCGCGTCAGGCGCCATTGTCACCACTGAGGTAAAACGTCGGAGCCAAGAGGGTTTATTGCGCAAAGGTGACGACGAGAGCGACACACGATAGTGCCTACTGCCCGGCTTAGGCTGGTGCTTGTGCTTTGCGGCCTCCAGCATGGCTATTTCGATGGCATCGTTGACTCGCGATCCGCTGAAGGATGCGCTCGTACGTTTCTTGGAGGTCCCCAGGGAGTTGCGAAAGGGCTCGGTCGATGTCTATCTCCCTTGGCTTCTCTCGGAGTTCTTCCAGTTGCAGACACGCCCAACGGAAGCTACCTCCGGCACGGCTGCTGAGGGCGTTAACAACCTTGGTTTGCTGATTCGAACTCCAACTGCGGTAAGGCTCGCGCCTCATGTTCTCAAGGATGTGGTTTTTGATGTCCTTGTCGATCTCCACCTGCACAGAGGCAAGGGAGAGGGTCGTGACCGTGCCACCCGGGAGACCGCGGATTGCAGTGTCGATGTCCCCCTCCCGGCGGCTGGTCATCAAGACGTGGATATTTGGTTGTGGGCCATGAGAGAGCGAGGCTAGGAGGGATATCACATCGGCCCGGTCCGAGGGCGACGGGCATTCGTCCATGGCATCAATGAAGATATAGGTCTCGGCCGATTCCCCGAGTACCTTGGCCAATGTCTTGTCCAAGTCTTCCAGAGTCGGATGGCCCGAAGGGCTGTATTTATCGCAAAGGCTGCAAAAGGCCTGGGGCATGTGGAATTTGCCCTTCTCCCGTGCATCTTCCCGTGTGAGGTGGCGAACAAGCTGAGAGGGGATGGCGTGTTTGACGCAAAAGAGGTCCTGGGCATCCCTCTCCCGGAAAGTGAAGTAGAAAAAGGCCAGCGCTCCGAGATGCTGCTGTTGGATCTCGTCGATGATGATCGAGGTCAGGATGATCTTGCCAGTCCCCACCAGAGAGTGATGATACCAACACGTCAGCTCAGACCTGACCCATCGAAGTGGCGTGGTTCATCTGCGGGTGATGATAATAGCCGTAGAATGTCCGTTGCAGCGGAATGAATGATACTACTAGTGCATACCTTCTCCACAGACCCAGAGGAGCGACCGCGGCATTTGTTTCCAGTCTACAAAAGCCCCATCGATAAACCATTTGCCAGTAAGCAAGGCAATACGCAAGGAACTCTTCTTATTTTATACCTCGGTTAGTCCGCTCACTTTGGCGCTCATCAGGCAACTCTGACAGGCAGTGTCACGTCGAGTTCTTTGACTTGGAAACAGTTTACCTCGGATACCGTCGGCGACCCCGTTGCTCTCCATCTGGTGAAGAGTTTGTGGTACAGCGCGCTCGCCGTGTCTCTCTGCTCAATCGGATCGTCTACTCAGCAGCTGATAGGCCTAAGCCGCCTCAGTACGAACGACGAAAAGGGACTCCCCATGATCCGCAGGCTTCTAAGCGGTTGCCCCGACCCTGACACCCAAATCAGAACCACTGGAGTGTCGGTTCGTATGACCTCTGCCCAGAGCTACACATGGCAGATTCCCGTCATGTTCCTGAACGGGAGCCTGTATCTGTTCACAGCAGGGTTGAATATCCTGGTGTACGACGGGATAAGCTTGTTGGCCTAGGCTCTATCGTAAGGCGTCGCGTGCTGATTAGTTCCAATTCGGCTATAGATGTTATGGCTGCAAATTATTCTGACCAGGTTCTTCTAGGCAACCGTTTTCACATCTGTACTCGCGGTCTCGCTTTTGAGTTTAGGCCTCTGCTCTGTCGGGCTTTACAATGAGGTTCGAAAGCTACGGAGGTGATACTTGAATGCAGGGACTCCGCTTTGAAGCGGTGGTAAAAAGCTTCTCTTAAAGCCTCGAAACCAATAGACCATAGCGGTTGATTCATACCCATCCACGGCATTGCTGCTTTTGGTTGAGCTTGAAGCGTCCCTGTATGGAATTCCGCCTCTGCTAGAACCAGAAAAGGGCCTTCTGGGATATTCTACAAGCTTCAGCTTCGTGCTTTCACCCCTGTTGCTCCCGTGGCGGTTACGCAAGCGGTTGAGCCAAAGCGACGAGCGCTCACTTCGTCACTCGGGATGGATCAACGGTCGAACCGGAACCATACGCGCAAGAGTGCACCGCGGGCACCATTTCCCATGTTCAATATGTTCTTTTACTCGATGCTGCTCACGTAACTCGCGTTGAAGCCCGCGAATCGTGGCCAGCCCGTGACGTGACATCCGGGACGAGGAGATCCGAAACTACCTCACTTCGCCCTTTACAGATCTTGGTATGTCGGTATTACCCAGGCGGGTTTGCGGGGTTATAGGGGACGGTCCACCTGCCACAGCGGGAGATATAGGCGGTCCAATTAATAGCGGGCAATGCGGCCCGGCGGTGATGGGCAGTCTCCCCAGCCCCTGACCAGTCAGTGCCGGTCTCTGAGTCTTTCCCCAATACCCCCAGTGAAATTGACCAGTCGCTTGCCGCGTAAACTGGGACGGGCCAACGGCATGGCGCTCGCCGCGCCGGCCTCATGCCGGCAAGCAGAGCGTCATTCGGCAGCGGCCTTGCATCGTCTTGATCGTCGAGCGTCCCAATGACTCCCCCAACGGGCCCAGGGACCCCAATGCCGATCCCGCTTCATGCACCCCAGCTTTCTTAGCCAGTGCTAGCGTCATTTATCCCAGGCCGCAGAAAGATTTTCCCACGCTTGCCAGCCACTTAGGCCGTCACGCCACCACGCCCGCGGACGGACTCCGGTATTCAGTCGCTTCAGTGGCACTGACTACTACTGTACCTGACGGCGACAGCCCGAGCTCCCGCCTGTCCACTTCGGGACGATGGTGCCGAGCGCTGCTTGCCCTGATCAGGGTCGCAGTCGATGCGCGGTTGATTCGCAGACGCTCTGCCAGATCTGGGGTGAGATGGGCGGGTGCGGGGCCGAATATCACTGAGAGGATTAAATCTCGGCGCTCGCTGAGGGGAAGCTAAGAACTGGGGTAATGCGGAACGAGCTAGAGAGGGAAGGGTTCTTCTACCCCGAGCGATGGCTTATTATAAGATGGCCGCGGCTTGCCTCCCCAGGACTGGGCCAGCACGGCTCGGACGACATCGGCCAGGGGCAACATCACACCCCCCCTAGTTACACGACGTGGACGATTCCGAATTCCCACCATTAGGTACCACCGGACGACGTCGCCCATCATGACGACGCTCCGCAACTTTGCGCTGCTCGCAGCGGCGGTGCTTGCGCGGGTCGAGGCCCTCGAGGCCGCCGACTGGGCTGCGGCTGAGGCCTCAGCCAAAACCGCACTGGCAAAGATGTCACAACAAGACAAAATCAGCATTGTGACGGGCATCGGCTGGGACAAGGGTCCCTGTGTCGGCAACACGGCCGCCATCAACTCGATCAACTACCCGCAGCTCTGCCTACAGGACGGCCCGCTCGGGATCCGCTTCGGCACCGGCTCGACGGCCTTCACCCCGGGCGTCCAAGCCGCCTCGACATGGGATACCGAGCTGATGCGCCAGCGCGGCGAGTACCTCGGGGCCGAGGCCAAGGGGTGCGGCATCCACGTGTTGCTGGGCCCCGTGGCCGGGGCACTGGGCAAGATCCCGCACGGCGGGCGCAACTGGGAAGGATTCGGGACGGACCCGTACCTGGCGGGCATCGCCATGGCCGAGACGATCGAGGGGCTGCAGTCGGCGGGGGTGCAGGCGTGCGCCAAGCACTACATCGTCAACGAGCAGGAGCTCAACCGCGAGACCATCAGCAGCGACGTCGACGACCGCACCATGCACGAGCTGTACCTGTGGCCCTTCGCCGACGCCGTGCACGCCAACGTGGCCAGCGTCATGTGCAGCTACAACAAGATCAACGGCTCGTGGGGCTGCGAGAACGACCACGCCCAAAACGGCCTGCTCAAGAAGGAGCTCGGCTTCAAGGGTTACGTCGTCAGCGACTGGAACGCGCAGCACACGACCGACGGCGCCGCCAACAACGGCATGGACATGACCATGCCGGGCAGCGACTACAACGGCAACAACGTGCTCTGGGGCCCGCAGCTCAGCAACGCCGTCAACAGCAACCGGGTCTCGCGCGACCGGCTCGACGACATGGCCAAACGCATCCTCACCTCATGGTACCTCCTGGGCCAGAACTCGGGCTACCCCAACATCAACATCAACGCCAACGTGCAGGGCAACCACAAGGAGAACGTGCGGGCGGTGGCGCGCGACGGCATCGTGCTGCTCAAGAACGACGAGGGCGTGCTCCCGCTGAAGAAGCCAGGCAAGGTGGCTCTCGTCGGATCGGCGGCCTCGGTCAACAGCGCGGGCCCCAACGCGTGCGTCGACAAGGGCTGCAACACGGGCGCGCTCGGCATGGGCTGGGGGTCCGGGTCCGTCAACTACCCCTACTTTGTGGCGCCCTACGACGCGCTCAAGACGCGCGCCCAGGCCGACGGCACCACGCTCAGCCTGCACAACTCGGACTCGACCAACGGCGTATCGGGCGTGGTGTCGGGCGCCGACGTGGCCATCGTGGTGATCACGGCGGACTCGGGCGAGGGCTACATCACGGTCGAGGGCCACGCCGGCGACCGCAACCACCTGGACCCGTGGCACGACGGCAACGCGCTGGTTAAGGCGGTGGCCGCGGCCAACAAGAACACCATCGTGGTAGTGCACAGCACAGGGCCCATCATCCTCGAGACCATCCTGGCGACGGAGGGTGTCAAGGCGGTTGTGTGGGCCGGCCTGCCGAGTCAGGAGAACGGCAACGCGCTAGTTGACGTTTTGTACGGCCTGACTTCGCCCTCAGGCAAACTGGTCTACTCCATCGCCAAGCGCCCCGAGGACTATGGCACGGCCCCCTCCAAGGGCAGTAACGACAAGTTCACCGAAGGCCTGTTTGTCGACTACCGGCACTTTGACAACGCCAAGATTGAGCCGCGGTACGAGTTTGGCTTTGGTTTGTGTGAGTATCCCCGACTCCAGCTTCCCCCCCCCTCCCTTTCTCATCAACAGTGCACTAACCCGACCTCCCCACCTCACCAGCCTACACCGAATTCACCTACGCCGACCTCTCCGTCACTTCCACCGTAACGGCCGGCCCCGCCTCAGGCGAGACCATACCCGGCGGCGCGGCCGACCTCTGGGAGACTGTCGCAACGGTCACGGCGTCCATCACGAACAGCGGCGAGGTGGAGGGCGCCGAGGTGGCGCAGCTGTACATCACGCTGCCGTCGGCGGCCCCCTCGACGCCGCCCAAGCAGCTGCGCGGGTTCGCCAAGCTCAAGCTCGAGCCGGGGGCGTCGGGCGTCGCGACCTTCAACCTGCGCCGTCGCGATCTGAGTTATTGGGATGCCGGGCGCGGCCAGTGGGTGGTGCCGGCGGGCGAGTTTACGGTTTCGGTTGGTGCGAGTTCGAGGGATGTGCGCTTGACGGGGAGCTTGACTGCTTAGTGCCCGGGTAGGTGCGGTATCAGGTGCTGTGAGGTTGCGCGATGTCTGTATCTGCAAGTACGCTGTCGTTGACGATCATTCAGATGGTGTTTTGAATAAAATGAAATTTGATGAAGAGCACAAGAGCATTTGATAAAACCAAAAGACAGCCGTGGCTTGATAATAGAATTCGGACGATGGATTGGTTTTGTTGCTGAAGTGTAGAGTTGGTGATGTGTGCAAAATGAGTCAAGGGGAAAGAGATCATTCAATGGATCGTTCTGGATTCCCGACGTGCCCGAGTACCTCTCTGCCTAACCCTAACCCACTCGTTCGATATCCGACGAGAGGGACCCGGGCACTCGGGAGCCTTGTCGGCTTGTTGGTCCCGGGAATGGGACTGCAGGCTGCGGCGGGGTAAGAAGCGAAGAGTTAAAATAAATCATCATCAGGCTGTGTGCCTCATCTCTTTACTCACTTCTCCCAACATTCTCCATTCAGAAGCGGGACAAAAACTACCATGGTCCGAGGCTCAGTTTCCACGTACCGCCTGCGCAGCGACCTCCTCGAGGACTATTTGCGGACTCAGTTCCCAGGCTACAGGTATTTTGATATCCAAGTAAGACCCCTCCGGCACAGCCGATCTTACTCTTCCTCTGGGCGGGTGCTTATGTTCGTGCACAGCTGTCGGTAGACGGCAAGGAGTTCTACACATTCGAGACTCCCAAGGCCTTGACGAGGGTGAGTCAACTTGAGTCTTTGTTGAAACCTTCAGGCTCCAGGTCGCCGTGGGTAGGGCTGATTTTTCATGGGAACCACAGAGCCAAATCGAGTATATCGATGAGTATGTGAGGCTGAATAGCGACGACGCGGACTTCCTTGGGGGTTGATTTCACGGCTCTCGGCTTTCCCCATGTTGGGTTCGGTATTGGCGCCCGTTGGCAGGTGGCGGCCGTCCTTGTGTGGATAGTTAGGTCGAGAATAAATCAGACTGCCGAAATTCAATGCATGTAATTGGCGCGTGATACGGCCCATCATCCGGCATGAGGTGAAATGCTGGCCAAAAGTGCCGGTTACACAGTAATTCCACGCCACAGGAGAGGCCTCTTGGGTGTTTTGGGGGATGTGACCAGCTGGGGCTCCATGGGCAGGCACGCCCGGGCAGGGTGGCTCAGCCATGATCCGCCACTCGTGTCAGGCGGCCCGGTACCGCGCTAGTCGGTTCTGGGCTGTGGTTGGTTGGGCTCAGCGGTTCGCCCGAAATCTGCCTCGGCGGAGGCCAACTTACGGTTCTCAGGAACACGCGTGTTCAGCGTGTGCAACCTTCTGATCACCAGGGGTTTGTCTTTTGTTTATTGACGGAGCCGCACATTCTAAAAAGCTGGCAACGTCACGGCGCCGGTTCCTTGCCCAATTCCCCGCAGTCCTAACCTAATCCAACCGCCAATGAGAATCGTTGCTGCTGGTTCAGCACTCACGAATTTACGAAGCCATCATGACGACCCAAGTTGACAACCATCTTGCGGCAGAGTTCGCTGCGTGCTGTCAGCGCTCAAAGGACTACCCCTTAACCCTTTTGAGGACAGAGGCTTTTGGCCATACCCAGAAATCTTACCAGACACGTCTGAGCCAAGGAGCCGTATTTCACAAATCACACCGGGCACTCTACGTCCGTGATCTTCAGGATGATGCCGTGGCGTTCGATCGAGGGCGGCTGCTCGAGAAGGTGGACGATGTCGAGGCCCATCTTGATCCTGAGGAAAAGGACCCGTGGTGGCGGTTCATGTTAGTCGGCCCGCTGGGTTTTTCTTGAATCTTGCCGCTTGTTTTCGTAGACTTTTCAGAGTGGCTAACCTAGTGCAATGCAATAGCTTCTTACATTCAAAGACCTCAAGAGACCCCCTAGGCTGTTCCAGAGAACAATTCACGATGCTCTTGACCTACCATCAAGTTATGCCATCGTTCCTGGATTTGGTGTTTACCTTCAGGTCCCGTAGCCGGCCACTCAACTACGCCATGTTCCGGCACGAGAATTACCTCGATGAGAACGCCCCATCCCTGCGACTATCGCACTTGGGCAGGTCGGGCATTCAAGTGCAGCACGCCTTCAACCTCCTCACGGTTGAGAAAAGCAACATGGCCGATGAGAAGAATCAATGGCCGCTACGCCACGCATCCATGTATCATTCTCTGGACTTGGAAACCGGTCGCGCCGTCTACATCCTCCTAAAAGGCAACAGCGAGCTCGCGAAGCGCATCAAGGACGCAACCGATACGGATAGACACTTGCGGCCCGATGCCCCGAGGACGCCAGAGCGTTCTTTCGTAGCGAGCCTGCAGGTGCACCTCATCATGCTGGAGTGGGCTGTTGAGTACTGGAGCGAATACATCGACGGCATGGAGGACACGCTCCGGACTCGTTCTGTCGATGCCAAGGTTGCGCCGGTCGAAGGCGTTGCCAGCCCGGTCAGGCTTGCCGAGAGCTTCCAGCGCCGCGGCAGCGGCTTCTCCCGACGCGGTACCATAAGAACGATCTCACGGTTATCCTCCACGAGCCGCGGCAACGGGCAAGACAACCTTCTCGAGGATGTCCCGTCGGAGCCTTCGACCCCTCGCGAACCCCCAACACCGACTCGCATGACTAGCCGAACGCTCTCGGGGTTCCTGCGGCGCGCTACCGGAGGCCTGGAGAGCCCGGTGCCAGAGAAAGCTCCCGTGCCGGAGCGGGACGTCCTGATGGAGAAGCTAACGGAATTGGAGGAGCGGTTCTCCTTCAACGAACTGCAGCGGCTAGGCCTAGTAGGCGACGAGATTGACCGGTCTCTGATGGCGCTCGAACAGAACGAGGATGTGGTTTCCCAGGTCCAAGAGCAGTACCAAACGGTCATCGCCTCGCACGCGTTCACAACGCTATTAAATGGAGACCAATGCAAGGCAGAACTAGCCGTCTTCTTCCGAAGGGTGCGCACCGTCCTTCGCGACCTGGCTGCCCACCGCCGTCGCCTCCTCGATCTTTCCCGCACCGTGGAGAACGACAAAAACATGGTAAGCAGCAGCCGTCGAGCTCCCGTCCCCTCGGTCCCTAACAGGATCATCACAGTTCGAGGCCCTCAGCCAACACACCAGCATTCAAACATCCAAAGCGTTCCAGGTGGTGGCGCAAACATCAAGCGACGAGATGATGAAGTGGACGCATAAGATGCACGAAATCGCCGTCAAGACCAAGCAAGAGACGCTCTCGATGCATGTCATCACCATCTTCACTCTCATCTTCCTACCAGGCACCTTCATCGCAGTAAGCATCCCAGCTCTTCTCTTACTAGTCGTAGTATGCAGCCCCTCCAAGTGAACACCCACTCCTCCCTAGACCCAAGCTAACACCCTCCTCCCACCAGACCTTCTTCAGCAGCGGCGTCCTGCACTGGGACGACGACGGCACGCTCGGAACCGACTGGGTGGTGCGCGGCGCCGGCGTGCGCCTGTTCCTGTCCATCTGCCTGCCCCTGACCGTTATTACCATCGCCATCTGGGCCATCATGTACGCGTTTGCGCGCCGCTGGGCCCGCCGCCATGCCAAGACACTGGGTCTCGACGGTGGCTTCGGCGGGGGTTATGCGGATGAGAAAGGACTGGGTGGGATGGCGTCAATGTCGACGGGGTTGGACAGTGCTTCACAGCAGCAGCAGTCCGCGGTGGTGGTGAACGGGAATGGCAAGGAGAAGTCGGGGTTGGGGTTCTCTTGGACGGGGCCATGAATGTGGGGGGTTTTTAGTGGTTTCTTTTTGGCGCTTTTGAATCAATAATGGCAAGGCGTTTGGGAAAGCGGCACGGAGTCTGGAGTTTGGACAAATACTTGGAGTATAACCATACATCCACTGGTGAATTATACCCAGCCTTGCCAGTACTGTGCCTGATGTCGGTTTCATCTCCTTCAGCTTGTCGTCTTCCTTACTCAGCTTTTGCATTTCAGGGTCGCATTGAAGCATTTTTGTGCAACTCCAAAAGGGCTGAAGGCTCCTTCCGCCTCCCGCGCCGCAGGCCGCAGGCGACCAGCGAATGGGGGTCCTGGCGCTTAACCGACGCCAGGGAGGTCGCGCCCTCCAATCCGGGTTGCCTCCCCCGAACCAACAGTACCAGCGGGTGAGGCTGCTAAAAGACACGCAGATGGCGCTTTTCTTCAAACCATCTCTGTTCTGGGACTGCCATTTCGTTCAATCGGGCATCCTCGGTTCCAATCTTCATCAACATCACCCTCCGTGCACGCCGACCCGCCAGCGACGACGGCGGCGCTACGACATGGGTTTGTCCAGACGAAGCGGGGGTTAACGAACCATACAGCGATTCCATTTTCTAACTGGTCCTCATTCACGTCCAGTCCCGCCAATCCGTCGCGGCTCTGCCATGGCCCTTGGCGTCAACCTGGAGCCGTTCTCGGGGTTCGCCGAGTTCGTCGCCGACACCAAGCCCAAATACACCGGCTGCGATATCGCCGGAAACCCGAGACAGTACATCCCGCTCAGCGAACTTCAAAGGTACTGGACGAGGCCACGCATCTCAAAGGTGCTCCACGCCTTTTCCGAACGCCTCGACATCGACGTCGACTTCATCAGGCGGCAGTACCCTCCGCATCTTCTCCACCCTCGTCTACACCCACCACGACACTCTTTACCTCCTCACCCGCTTGTTCATTAGTCTCAACCTCACCGACGAGAGGTTGCCGTTGCGCCGCCGCCCGAGCGAATGGCCCGACGAGGCCTTCTACCGCGACTTCTTCGCCGGAGTCGTAGAGAACCAGTGGCAGTTCTTCCCGCTGCAGTTCGATGCCGATCAGCTATACGACCGCTTTCTCGACGACAAATGCGTTCTGCCCATAACTCTCGGCGATCAGATTGACCACGGTAGCGCGGCCATCATTTATCGCTTCGACATCCATCCCGAGTATAACCGGATTGGTTTGGTATGCTTCCCCTCCGTCCAAGGACCCCTCGTCTGCTTGATCACAGTGTTAATTGCTTGCCGCCGCCCTCCAGAATAGAAACAAGCGCCTCGTTTCGCAGACATTTGTCTTCAAAATCTACCACAACAAGAAATATGAGGATTTTTACACGAACGAACGCCGTGCGCTACAACGCCTCAGCGTCGCCCCGTCGCCGAACGTAGTCAAGTTCCATGGGTCATTCCGGCAGCTCGGCTCGTACTGTTTGATACTGGAGTATGCGGACGGCGGAGATCTGGGCGAGTTCTTCCGCAAGTGCAGCCCTCCCTCTACGGTTGGGGATGTGGTGCTGTTTTGGAGGAGCCTCTTCCAGGTCTTCTCCGGCCTGGACAGGATCCACCAACTCATGTCGTACAACGATGACGAGCTCATCCGGGGGTAGGTCCCTTCCCCATCTGGTGGTCTGAGACACGTCCAACCATAAAGCAGTACTGACGTTAGTCCACCTGTGTGCAGTATTCACGAAGACATTCGACCGGAAAATATCCTTATCATGAAGGGGCCGTCCGGGTCTCCCTATGACTTTACGCCAAAAGTAGCCGACTTTGGCCTGTATAGTCGCGTCAGAACAGCCAAGGTGAGATCCGGCGGGCCGATGGGGCTCGACCATCAGGGCAATCAACGATTCAGTACGTCCATGCCCCCGGTCTCTGTGAGAAGACGCTGACATCTCACCCAGGCTCACCCGAGTGCTGTCGTCATACTTTCCAACGCAACAAAGGAACAAACATGATCACCACGAAGGCTGACATCTTCTCAATGGGAGCCGTTCTTAGCCACGCTGCCGCTTGGGTAGTGGGCGGGGCCGAGGAACAACTAATCTACTTCCGATTACGCAAGGCCTACCACGAAGAAAACCTCCCCCGGTTCAAGGGCAGCGGATATGAGGGTTGCTTCCATAATAGCATCAAGCCGCTGCCCGTCGTTGAGCAAGAGCACAGGAGGCTCCGAGAGCGCTGCCAGGTCTTGGACGACGTTACCCCCAAAGTGCTCGACTGGGTCGAAGCGTGCATGCTCGTCCAATCTCCGAAGGACCGTCTACTGGCCAGGGACATTGGAGAAACGTTCGAGCAGTTCATGGACAGCCGCTTCCTGGCAACCCCCTGTATGCAACCACCGTCTGGCGCTACCGACTTGACGGTGCAATCTCAACTATGGTCCGAGTTGGGATCTCCGCAATCGACCCTTGACGGTGTGTCGCCGGGCTCGCCTCCCCTACCAGACGCCACTTTTCCGGGTGTCGGTTTGGGACTTGATTGCCCGCCTTCCAAGCCAGGTAACCCGACACGCCCGCATCTGACACGAGATGATCCCGAGCCAATCACCCGCGATGCTCAGCATACCAACCCGGATCGACCGTTGCCCCCCTCATCGTTGCAGCCTCGGCAAGCGGACGCCTCCCAACGCACCTCCTCCAGCGCATCCCCCAAGATCGGCGTCTCACAAATTCACCAATACAAGGCCGCCATGCGCCAAGGGAAGCCGGCCGACCCAGAAACGGCGCAGCTGGTGGACTACCTCGAGCACAACCTCAGCGGGCGGGACCAGTTCTTCTTCATCGACGATTCGTCCAGCATGGCTGCCGACAGGGCGACCATCTCAGACGGGTTCAAGGCGCTGGCCTGCATAGCCAAGCGGTTGGACCCGAACCAGGTGGAGCTGGCATTTGCGTCGCGGCCTCGCAGAGTCTTCCGGGCGCGCCGCATCCGCCGGCTACACGACCTCGTCAACGCCTGTCAGTACCAGGGCGATGGCCACCTCATGGAAGGCCGCCTCGGCGAGCTGATCGACAACGTCATCATTCCACGCCTGCCCTACAAGGTCCTCGGAGTCAACATCAACCCCTGGGCCCGCAAGAAAGTCAGCGTCTACGTCTTCACCGACGGCAACTGGGGACACGCCAACAACAGCGCCGATGCGTGCGGTGTCGAGAGGCCGGTCCGGCGTCTGATTGAAGAGCTCAAGAAGCGAAAGCTTGATCGGACGCAGGTGAGCTTACATTTTGTAAGGTTTGGGCATGCGGAGAATGGGAGGCAGAATCTGGAGCGCCTGGATGATTGTGGCCTGGCTGATGGCTGGTATGTTTTGTGTCCTTCTACGCAAGCTCCTCCAGAGTGTGCTAACCATGGGTGCTCTAGGGATATTGTTGACGTGAAGCATATCAAGACGGAAGTCGTGGGCATGTTTATCGGCCCGTTGACTCGTTCCAACGATGATATCCCGGCTGGCTAGCGGCCAATCGGGACTTGGATGACGGGGGGGCAACGGTGTAGAGGTATTGTTTTGAGCACACACATCATTTGGGCGGCGTCATATACCAGGGGCTTGATTGTTTGTTTTTGAGTGTCAGGGCGTATACAATGGCTGATGTAACTTGCTAAATCCCCTGCGACCTTCTAACTAATATTGGACACGGCCTGCCCAGCGGCACGCCAGCTTTGGATCTTGGTTTCCTCATCATCACCGTGCCTCGAGCGTGCATGTGGTTCCCCACCGCTTCAGGCCGACGTTACATGGGTCCTCACAGCACCCGAGCCTTCAACCAAATCTTCCCATTCAACTTAATCGGGTCTTCATATGCCAGTGTAACCTATACACATCGCCCAAGTCAGACATTATCTTCCGCTTGATCATAAATCACACAACAGGAACACGAACTTGGTCAAAGTCCATCTTGTTTTGTTTTTCTGGATGTGGATGTGATTCGCGTTAGTAATCGCATTAGCGTCCCACTCATGTCTTACTGAACATGCACACAAAAGTAAGGTCGCCGCCGATTTCGCCGACGATCCACGTCACAACACATGATATAAAAACTCGGCGTTGACCCGCGGCTCCCACAAACATCCATCCTCCCTTCCATCAACTCACGTCAATTTCCCTCATAACCCCTCGCATACACCGCACCCACCCACCAGGCGAAGAATGAGGTTCCTCCTCCCCCTCAGCACCTTGCTGCCCGCCCTCAGCTCCGCCACCGCATCCCCACCCCCTCCTCCCAGCGACGACAACACCGCCCCCATCGTCCACGCCAAAAACAACGTCACCTACCACGGCCTGACCCGCAACACCATCGAGGTCTTCCTCGGCATCCCCTACGGCCGCGACACCAGCGGGCCCCACCGCTTCCAGCCCCCGCGCAGACACGTCCCCGCGCCTGGGAGCCGTGTCGACGCCACCGCCTACGGCCCCAGCTGTCCGCAGGCGCTGGGGCGGTGGGCGCCGCCGATCTCGTTGGGGGAGATTGAAGAGGTGTCGGAGGATTGTTTGAGGTTGGATGTGGCGCGGCCGAGGGGGCTGGTGGTGGGTGGGGATGGGGATGGGGATGGGGAGGGGTTGTTGCCGGTGATGGTGTATATTCATGGGGGGAGCTTTTGGGCGGGGAATGCGCATGATCCGACCATTTTGCCGGATGGGTTGGTCAGGGAGGCGGTGGAGAATGGGAGGCCCGTGGTGCATGTTGCGATGAATTATCGGCTTGGGTGTAAGTGGCGGGGTCCTAGTGATTTGTGTTTTCGAGTGGTTGAAACCGAGAATGATGTCGCGGATGGCGGATGCTAACACGGATACAGTCTTCGGGTTCGCACAATCTGACGCCCTCCGGTCTGAAGGTTCGGAAAACGCTGGCCTCAGGGACCAGCGGCTCGCTATCGAGTGGGTTAGAGACGAGATCGCGCAGTTCGGAGGCGATCCGGACAACATCACCATCTTTGGACAGTCATCAGGAGGTCTGTGGTCCTCTCCTGAGCCGCTCCTTAACATTACTAACATCCATGTTTCCAGGCCTCTCCGTTGGCATGCACATCATGGCCTACGGTGGTACTAAACCCGCCCCTTTCCAACAAGCCATTTGCCAGAGCCAAGCCCTGGAACCTGGAATCACCGGCACCTACACCATCGATGCCATGAAGGCGGTGGTTGACCATGTCGGCTGTGATGGAGCCGCCCTTCACTCAGAAGAGACCATCGCTTGCCTGCGGGAGCTTGACACGCAAACTCTTCTCAACGCCAGCTTGACGACGTACCGCTCTGACCTCAACATCGGAGATATCTGGCTCCCTGTTGTCGACGACGACTTCCTCCCAGCCGCCCCTTCGACGCTAATCCGGGAGGGACGCTTTGCCAACGTAACCACCATGCTCGGCTGGTGCGACGACGACCTCACCTTCTTCACCGACTCCAGCATCCAAACCGCCGATGAGACCCGCGAATTCATATCCGCCTACATCCCCGGCGTAGCCAGCACCAACCTCGACACCCTCCTCTCCTTCTACCCCCTCTCCGACTTCACCGCGCAGTCCACTCCCACCCTCTCCCCCGAATTCTTCCGCGCCGCCCGCATCTTCCGCGACATCCTCATGGTGTGCGAGCCCATCTGGTACGGGGAGCACCTCGCGCGCGCCGGCAACGCCGTCTACCTATACGACTGGAACCAGACGGTTCTCGAGCCCCTCCTCGAGCACGCCACCAACCAGAGCGGCTGGGGCCCCATCCACACGGCCGAGTTCGCCTACATCTTCTCCAACTTCACGCAGTACGACTCGCCCGACTACCCCTTCCACCCGACCGCCGCCGATTATAGCCTCGCTAAGCGCGGGTCGCGCTCGTGGTCCACGTTTGCGGCTACGGGGAAGCCGGGGTTGAAGGGACATGATACTTTCTGGGGGTTCCGGCCGGCGTTTTCGAAGGGGGGTGACGGGTTTTCTGTGTTTGTGGCGGGCGGGCCGTCGGAGGGGCTGTCGGCTGTTGATGGGCGGGGCGCGAAGGAGGCGGTGCGGGCGCAGAAGTTGAGGGAGCGTTGCGCGTTTATCAACTCGGATGAGATGATTGAGCAGTTGGGGTATTAGGGGCTGGCATTTGTGAGCTTGTGTTGTGGTGGGCGATTAGTGGTTTGCTAAACCTGCGGCGTTGAGAAAGACATCGATCAGTTTTACGGGCTTCGAGGCCCTCACCCGATCGTCGCGAACTGTTTAAATTGCCGTAATCGCGAGAAGAAACAGGTAGGGTCACCGTTATCGCCCAGTTTCCTCGCGCTGCTAATGGTGCGAACAGAAAGTCGCGTCAATATCCAGAATCTCTACCGTAGGCGCGATCACCCGCGGGGAAGGTCCCACCCCTCCTGCGCCTGCGCGCCGACGAAATCTCACGCATAAGGTTCTTGCCGAGCGATACCATGCAGGTGGCCGTATTGCCACCGATACGCCTGAAATGGCTGCTGCCCGCAACGAGATTTCGGCTATTCAGCGACGACATCGCCTTGAGCGACGCCATGGCAAAGAACCTTCCCAGACCCCCACGATGAGCGGTCTCCTTCGCCAAAAACAGCCCGCGGATGATGATAATATCCTCCCGCCCTCTGCCGCGCAGAGGGAAGTGACGTCTAGTGCAGTTAGCCAAACGCGGGAATCGGCCCCCTCTCTACAAGAGCAAGCTGCGGATGATAACAATATAGAGGATGCTGAGGATAATCTGCTATCCGTGGCACCACAGCTCCCGCGCCGCGGGCCGATGCTTCCCCAAAGCCGATCAGCGCCATCGCCGTCTTCGCCTCAATCCCATGGTCGTCCCCGCGGCCGCCCGCGGCTGGCAAGCAACCCAGTTGGCCGCCCTCGCAAGCAACGCCCCCCGCCCGAGGTCATCATGGTGGCCTTCGACGACTACGACGGCCCCGCCTTCACGATGCCGAACGGGGAGCCGCTCCGCAGTGGGAGAAGCTGGTTGTTCCCATCCTCCGAGTGCGGCAGGACTTCATGGTCGGCGCCAACTCATGTTCAAGAGAGCAGTTCCCGCTGTTGGTCAGCTATGCGATCACCGTCCACAAGTCACAGGGCATCACTCTCGACGAGGTTGTCTGCGATATCTCTGCGCCGGAGTTCGCTTCTGATCTCCCCTACGTGGCCGTTTCCACGGTGAAGACACTGGGTGGGCTAATGTTTGAGAAGCCCTTCGACCGCAACAGGATCTATCGCGAGACACCATCACGAGCTATGGGGTCGAAATTGTCCGATCACGCTATCAGGCAACTGCAGGCGTTGGATGCTGTGGCGGGGAAGGATCTTTCAGAGGAGTCAATAGGTATATAAGTAGCGACGACGAGAGTGTAGATGCATCAGCGCTTGGAACGATAATAGAAATGATTGGTATAGGTGGGATAAGAAGCTCGAGTGAATGGAGTTGTTGGCCGACGGACAGATATTGGCGCTTCGTCTCCCGTATTCAACCCTAACCCGGATTGTCCTCCGGAGAGGGACAGGAAAATTGCCAGGAGCGGGAGAGAGGAAGGAAGCGCCCCGTAGCGTAGCGAAGGGCCGCGCGACTGACGAACGAAGCGACGCCAGCAATTTTAACCTACAAATTCTAGTTCTCTTCTTGCTGCTGTGGTGACGCCTCTGTCAAGGTATGCGCAACCTGAGAGGCCCTTGGAAGGAGACCCGCAGGACCGGCTTGAATGCGCACACGACTTTGCAGAATCATGTACAATCAAGCCTTTAGATCATCTCCTGTGCATGTATCCCCTCTGCGCTCACAAAATGGCCCTCTTGTGTGAATGTCACATGAAGTACGCATAAATACCTATTCTATTCCAGCAAATTGAAGCACCAAGGCACCCCACCTACCGCAACAGAGTTCGGCTTGGAATTTGCATGGAAGGAGCCGTGGACAATCCCGCCCTCCCGTGGAACTCCTCTAGCACCTCGGGACATTCCTCGAAATGCGCAGGGGGTTCCCAAGTATTGTGCTTGTTCCTATACGCTGCCCACTTGACGAGATACTCCTGCCCCTCTTCTCCCTGTCGCCGATCCCGAATATCCTCGACCTTAAAATACTCGTCGACTCGAGTCTCCTCAGTCGTGGAGGCAACTCTTGAGGGCAAGTCGAGCCTCGTTAACGCGCTCATGGGCCTCGAGCCCGGCGACCCGCGGGGCGCAAAGGGGGGCGAGGCCGAGACCACCACGAAGCCGGCCGCGTTCCCCGACCAGAGGCACCCGGGCGTCGTTTGGCACGACATACCCGGCGGCGGCACGGCGCGATACTACAACAACCACCTGTACGCGTACGACAAGATCCTGCTGGTGCACTCGGCCACGCTCAGCGAAGTCAGTGCCCCCTCCCCCCCCTTTTCTTCGCTTCGCTGGCCGCCCCCCTCCACCCAAAACAGCTCGACATCCGCGTCCTGCAGTTCTGCACCTATCTCGACAAGCCGTGCGTCTTGGTGCGGACCAAGGCGGACTCGCACATCCGCAACTGCCGGCGGCGTAACCCGCAGCACGACAGCGTGGCGGCGGCGCGGGCCGACTAAGTGCAGCAGGTGCGCGATGACACGGCGGCGGTCGCGGAGGTTGTCCTGGCTTGCAGCGTGAATGCTTCGGATTGTGGAGAGCGGTAAGGGAGAGAAAATGGGATAGGGAAGCCCAGCCTTCACGAAGAGGATGGCAGCGGCGAGCTCAACAACGGTGGCGCGGCAGTCAACAACAGTTGGGCATCACGTTTTATTGCACGTGAGTGGCTATGGGGACGACATGTTGAGATTGGGGGCCAGGTTTTGGCCTTGCGCCAAAACGACAACTCTTCACTGCGTGGTGGGCTGGTCTTAATTTTCGTCACAAATCGCACCCCCGACACTATATCAGGCCGATCCAGCATGGCAACTCCAAGCAAGACACCAGGTCTCTGCCCGGATTGGGTGCTGACGAGCGGCTCCAACGTACACTGGGTTCCGATTCGCAGCGAAGGCCACACGGGAATCATAGGGTAACCGGCGAGGACATGAGGATGCTGACGCTCCCCTTTCTTCCAGTGTCGCGCGTGACCATGCGTGGTTTTCCACGTACACGCCGTTCCCGACCTTCGTGACCTCATATACGGCAACAAGCACGCATGAAGCTCTCGGCATTGGCGACATTCACCTCCCAGTCAAACTGTTCCCGAAGCGCTCTGGCCCCAGAGCTCACAGCACGCTTCATCTGCGGAACGTCCTCCACATACCTACCTCCATCTGTAACATTATCGGCAATCCGAGTACTGGCGATTATGCCAATATGGTGTTCAAGCTTGGAACGACGGTAGTGATGCGGCGATTACCGTAGAGGACGGTCGACGTGTCGGATACTTTGTTATTCGCCACCTCTAGGTTCTCAAGCTCAGTGGGCCTCCTATCGGCCCTGTTGTAGGCCCTTCCATGTTCGAGCCGGGGACGAAGTATATGGTCACCACTTTCTGGCCTGACTCGGAGCGCCAGAGATGGGCCGCAGCACAGGCTAGTTGCTTGTGTTTAGATCACGGTACCAATGGGGAGGTGTCGGATGACGGCAAGGGAAAGGGCAAGGCTGAAGCTACTCCGTCGGCGCCGTACACGGAAGAGGAAAGGGGCTGGCTGAAGCGGGAGTGGGGAGGTGAATTCATGTTTCTCACCGCCCACGGACTGAGCATTTACAAGGAGGGAGGCCGTGACGAGGGCAGAAGGATGGCAAGGGCGGCGATGGAGGCGGACGAAGATGGGAACACAAATATGTAGACAGAAGGCGTACTCGGATTACACACCGGGCCATCGAACCGGGTTCCTAGCCGATCTACCTATGGCATTTCTCGCAAGATCTTACTCTTGGTTGCAATAGGAAGATTGCGGGACGGTTAGTCTGTTGCAGACGGTTGGCTCCTGTTGCCGAGGATGAGATCATTCATCCGCGCAGATCCAGTCCGCGAGGGCGAGCCCAAGGTCGAGCGGCGCTTCCCCGCCGGCATGCCCCCGCCCGTCGACGAGCACGACTGCTCCGTCGTGGTGCTAGCAGCGCGCCAGCTCTACAAGACCGCCGATCAGATGCTGGCTGATCTCGAGGCTATTCGTCCAAGTTCCTCGGCGAAAGGCTACCTCAAGCTAAGGATCCCTCGAGGAAATGGCTTTCATGGACCGTTGCGACGGCTCACTGCCGGCCACTGCTCTGGAAGTGTTTGACTATTCGTCGGCATCCGGTTCGACTGGAAGAAAGAGATGGCGATGGCGATGGCGGATCGACCGGAGACGCCGCCGTCAGAATGTACATGTTCCCTCCCAACTTAGTTTGAGACAGCGGAGTTCGGCTGTCGTGACCAGGATGGGTAGTGTAGGACGGGCAGAACGGGTAAAACGAGATTTCATACGATGCAAGCCTTGAATCAGTGGTATATTGGCGACAACCTGTCTCCACCCTGATGGGTTTCCAGTGCCTGGTACTCTGTCGCGGGCGTGGCCGCCGCGGCCGATACCTATGGTCGAGAGCCTACGGGATAACAAGCGCAGCAAAAGGTGGCACAAGATCATCTTCCACCGAAACCTGCTCTCCATCGATGCCGATGAACGGCTGGTAGAAGTCGCATGTCCCCAGCCTACATACGTAGTGTAACCCCCTGGGAACCATCCTCTCCCGACCCGCCACCTGGCTCTTGCTCGAAGCGCCGCAGTGGCATGGCGGGTTGTTCGGATCGTTGCCTCGGTCGTCTGAAAAGACAAGAAACCGGCGGCAACGCAGGCATTTGTAATAAGGACGGCCTGCGTTCCCGTTGCGATTCGACTGTCGTGTGATAAACCGCCTGCTGGGCCCTTGGCACCTGTGGCAAGTTGGCGGTTGCTCGGGAAACGGGGCGGGATTGGACAAGGATGCCTAATTCTGAGTGAGCGTTGTCTTTGATAAGAACATGAGTTTAGTTACCATCTTGAAGACGGATCAGTGTTGTCACAATCCACAAAAGTTCGGCACCGTTCCCAGAAGTAGAAATTGCTCCTTGACTAGCCCCAAGAGGTAGACGTCAGTAAAACAGATACCATTCCAGTGGATTAATGCGGCTCACGCGGTAATGATTAAGTGTAGGAAACTGTTGGCAGCGTGGAGTGTAAGGACGGGTCTGTTGGCCAGACCTGTCATTAGATGCGCGGGTGGGATACATCAATATATAGAGCCCTCATTGCGTCTTGTGGCATCGGTGTGTCACGTCCGTTTGCTTCTGCAGTTCCCGGTTACTTGTAGCCCAGAGCTGCCAGTAAACAGCAGGCTTCGCTCACAAGGAGAGGGTGGCTGTGAGAACCCGTTATCTAGCCGTTGGGTGTTTGCCAAACTTGGAATCTCGGCGTGTACCCCGGCGGAGCCATGCGGGCTGCTGCGAAGAGGCGGGGGTGGCATCCCTGCTCACCTGAGCAGCTGGAGCGGGAGCAGCAGAGAGGCTTGCTCCTGATACGTTTGAGGATGAGAACGAAGCTGACGTGCGTACGCGCTACCAGTCCGAGACCCCGTTCCTCCATGTCTCCGGGCACCGGAGCGAATATGCTACACGCCCAACGGCCAAACCCACAACCCCTTGCAGCGGTGGCGGCGGCGGCGTCGTCATCGTCGTCAACGAAGCCATAACACCAACCTTGGAAAAGAACGACGCCCAAAGCCTCCAAGTCAGCCCCCTGGCCAACATCAACGAGCCATCCAACGAAGAGCCTTCCCCCAACCTCTCCCGCCGCCACCACCACCGCTAACAACACCAACACCGCCACCATCAACAACACGAGCAGCAGCCCCACCGCTGCCACCACCCCGGTGACCCTATTCCTGTTGGCTCATCACTTCCCCTCCAAATCCTTGGCGACACGGCCCCAGAGCACACGGCCAACTTACATCAGCAGACGTTGGTTGATTGGTCGAGAGGCTGTCACTTAACACAGCTCGCGCCCAAACGTGACGTGCTGTGTCAGCCCCGCGTTGGTTGGTTGCCGGCATGGAGGCGCGGGGCGCGTGGACGGGGGTTGGAGAGGAGGGGGAGTGGCTCAGCACCGTGGCTGATGGCTGGACCCGGCATGGCATGTCTTCGGGACTGTCGCGTCTTTTCTCAACATCGAACCCGAAGGAGCAACCGCAAACATCACAGGCCTATCGCAAGATCGATCGCACATCACATGAAGCACATGAATCTCTGCTCCGTTCACAAGCAATGATAAACCACCCCAACTATCAAATTCAGCCCAAATCTATATACAAGGGGGAGGCAGTCCCTTCTCTTGGTGAAACTGCTCTAGGATCTCAAGACACTGCTCGAAATGCGCAGCAGGTTCCCAAGTATTGTGCCTGTGCCCATACCCTGCCCACTTGACCAAGTACTCCGGCCCATCTTCTCCCTCTCGCCACTCCAAAATCTCCTCGACGTTAAAATACTCGTCGCCTTGAACCTTCTCAGCTGTGGAAGCAACCCGTGAAGAGAGGGTGCGCACCGTCGAAGAGATCGCCCCTGCTGGTGCCTTGCGCCGCGGGTTTTCTGGTGCGCGTTCATGTCGTCCATGATTCGTACAAGGATTCCACATGAACTCCACCTGAAACGTCGCTGCCCCGCCCACCCAAACGCGCTTGAGGACCGCTTCGAGTGGCCATTCCTCAAAGCTTGCAAAAGCGGCCGCGGGCGTCTCCTCTTCCAGAGCGGACGCCCCTGAAGATTGCGGGTTGGAAACTTTGCGCTGGCTTTGGCGGCGCTCTGGACCTTGTTGAGCCTGTTGCGATGGGGAGTTAGGGCAAAGAAGTGCCTGCCTCTTGGGCGCTGTGTTTTACCTTGCGGCGCTTCCCTCGTGGCGGCTGGATGACATCCCCATCCTTGCCTCGCTTGGCGTAACTTCCCGCAATCGGAGAGCATTCCTCGTCGTCGTCAGCATCGTAACGCCGCCGCCGACGACGACAGTTGCTTTGCTGAAGGCCGGTCCGCTCTCCGTCGGGCCGTTCGGTGCTTGCTCGCCCTCGTTGCTCTTGTGACGCAGCTCAACAATCTTCCCCGGGGGGGGGGGGGGGGGGGGGGCGGCTATCCTCATCCTGTTCTCTGTCGTCCGGAATGAGAGGATGACGTTCTCCATCACTCGCCAGATCGCTGTCGTCATGGTGTTCACGATGTTGAGAGAGGCCGCAGCTGCCAGAGCTTTGCTGTGGATCAACCCCACG
>NT_165979.1:4533606-4557944 GCF_000143365.1 Chaetomium globosum CBS 148.51
GGTCCGAGCTCGCTGGTGCTTTCGTGCTCCAGGAGTGGGGATGTGGGTGCCCGGCTCTCATCCGCTCGTGGCGGCACGGCAAGACACTCCACACTGCTCTCCTCTGTTGTCTGGAACCGGATGACGGTGTCCTGGGTTGCTCGTCTGATCGCTGTTGCCGGCCCCATGACTGGAGGCAATCCCGGGCGTGGATCTTGAGGCGGACAAAGATAGTCCAAGATAGACTGCGACTGATCGGCTTCTGCAGCGTTATGTGCGCTCTTGGCGGCACGTCTGGCTTGCAACCTCCGCCGAAGCGCCTCGGGTGAGAATGGAAACCGCCGATCCCACTCCTCGATGTCAAGGCATATGGAACCGTCACGATTCGACGTCGTCCCGCATGGCTTTTCGAGCGGCTGAGAGCTGTGCTGCGTTCTATAGCCATGGTATGTGGCTCCGTGTTCGGCGAAGGAGGCGGCGTCCGCCTCTGGAACGGCGGCATCGCACAAAGTGTCGTCGGCTGCGGATGCCTGTTCTGGCCCGAACTCAACAAAGCCGGCCAGAACTGGTTGGGTCCGCGTCGCGTGCAGAGCCTTACGAGGGCCGGAAAATAGCTCCGGAGAAGGCTCTAGGCTACCTCGCCGCCCAGGCCAGGCCCACTGGCAACTGAAGGTTCTGGCGCGCCGCTATTATCAGAAGCCGCGTTGACACGATTGCCTGCTCAGATCTGTCAACATGTTGGCCTGTCGAGAAATGCGAGATCCAGGCACATACCTGCACCAGTAACACGGCCGGATTCAACCTTGGTGCGCGTATTCGGCAGGAGCTTATCAATCGACTCGACAGATGTGTCGGACCGGCCATCGAGATCATCAAACTCGTCATCGCTTGGGATCAGGATGGCATCGGCTTGCGACCCCCCAGCGCTGCTGGATTGAGAATCGTGCGCCTTCTGCGGCAGCGGCGGGGACAAAGGCTTGGGACTCGCCACCGCAGGAGGGAGGTAAAAGATCTGGCGGTCAAAGGAGACTGCCATCGCGCGCCTTGTGGGGAGATGTCGTGATGTTGAGGTGGGGAGAGATGCCAAAGGTTGTGAGAACAGCTCCCAGAAGCATTTGGTGTGCAAGTGGTCCATCGTCGTACCGCTACAGCGCCGGGGAACGAGCGCAATATATTTGCATGTGCGGAGAAAAGGCAGGCTCGAGCTCGGCATCGGCGAGCCTGAACCCGGCCCTCCACGCTCCCCTCCTCTCCACCATCCCAGCGGGCTCGCAAGAAACGTGCTCGGTCGTGAAACACTTCGTCGTATGCGGTTCCCGGGGGTACGGGGGTTGCGGGCTGCAACCACACCTAACAAAACTAATCCATTGCTTGGCTGACCAAAAGCTTGCAGAGTTTCAAAGGCCACCTACACCGCACACACAACCGAACAACCACACAGACAACCAACCGGACTGCCAAAAGTCAGCCCCAATCTCCCCTCCCACGTCATAGAGGAACCGCCACCCGGTCCGGACCTCATGAAGGTTGGTTCACATTTCACTTGACTTGAAGAGCCCAGCGGCCCCAGAACCTGCCCAATCCTCTCAGCCACGCACGACGAGCCACAGCTACACTCCCTTTGCCACGTTACCGGTTGACCAGTTGGTCGACGGTGAGAACGAACGGGAGGGGGAAGGTATCGACAGCGACGTGAACAGCGCACCTAGAACCGCTTCCCGGTTCTATCTCTAGCGGTGGTCGCCAGGTTGTCGTCGACGCTGTTGGAGAGCGGCCAGTGTTGGCTGCCCTCGCTGGCTTGGGTCAGGCAATTCCAGTAGGTTTATGAGTTTATAGCCTAGGTGAAATGACATCTTGGGGTTGGTGCCACCCCACTAACGTTGCTGGGGCATTTCATTCTTCTTTGCTTGGTGGTACAGTTTTTCTTTTTTTTCTTTCATCCCGCGCACGGCTCCGGATTTCGGACGAAGATGTCGGTCTGAAGTTGTCGAAGTCGATCTGAAGCCCCTTGAGGTCGGTCTGAACATGTGAATGTTGTGTCTGAACCTCCTGTCACCAAAGAACATCGGATCAAAAGTCCAATCCTTTTATTGTGTCTTACTGCATACGCCTGCCCCGATTTCCTGATGCTCATGGCTGGTGCACAGCCCCTCACCCCTTGGCCAAATGTGAACAACACAACATGATTGTGAATGAAAATCTTCTTCTTCTGTCCGCATGGCGGCCCAGACTGCTTGCAGCCGGATATTGTAAGATTTGGACCAGCAAGGGGCACAAGGGAGCACTGCGAGGTAGACTCCGGACACTCGGAGATGAGGCGCCCCATGGCGGTCCGACTGCGTGCAGCCTGTTATCATCAGCCGGATCATGCAAGGCTGACACCTCGCAGACTGGATCTGCGAAAACGCGCGTTGTCCGTACAGCAAACGCAAGCAAGAGGACACCACTGAAGAGTTGGAGAAGATAGCGGAGGACCAGGCCTCGTCGACGCGGTGGGGTTCCCTTTCACCATCGGGGTCGAGGCCGAACTCTAGGTGCTACAGTAACATGCGGGCACACATACTTCTGACGCGCGGCGACATCGGTGGCGGAGGAAAACCAAACGCCATGCCCACTGCCATCGCGAAGGGGTTGATCGGGCGGAGTTGACTCGCGGGGAATTCGATCTGGCTCAGGGACGGTTCGTATCCCAGTGAAGACCATGCTGGGATATATATCAACGCTGGCAGGTATGTCGTCACGTACAAGCAATACCTCGGGCTTCATCATCGCTATAACTCTTGGTGCGGAAGTCGGCGGCCTCAGCCCGGAGCAGCGACCTACCTAACTATACACAAATATTACAAACGCCCTCCACCCTGACCAGCCCACGACCCATCACCCCTCATGGGAGTCGTCCACCCCGATCAGCCCCTTGTCGTACATAATCTTCGCGATGGGATACACGGCCCTCGCAAAATTGCTTCTCCTCTCCAACACATACCTCGGCGTGATATGCTCAAACCCCTCGACCTTATGCGACCACCTATCCGGGGTAAACGCATGCAACAAATACGTAAACGACCAATCCCTCTCCCACTCCTTAAACTCCTCCGGCCTCTCCCACCGCGCCTCAAACGCCTCCTCATACCCCGGCAGCGCCATCCCCTCGCTATACCCCACCAAATTACTCTCCACATCCCCACGCACCCCAAACAACGCATCCGTATCCTCCGCCTTCCAACTCCCCGGCGCAAACGCCTCCCTCTCCATAATCAACATCTCCCTGCCCCCGGGCTCACCCACCAACCGCTGCCCCACGCGCGTAATCACCTCATTCGAGTGCGTCGTCCACCCGCCCGTATACACCTCATGCATCTGCTCCCTCCACAACCGCACCATCCTGCCCCCCCTCACCGACATGAACGTGCCGCTGTTGATCTGCCCGCCCAGCTGGCGGCCCGCCACCGCTCGGAACCCGCTCTCGCGCAGGGGGCGCAGGTCACGCAGGGCGTGCACGTCCCAGTCGAGGTAGACGCCGCCGTGGTCGTGGACGGCCTGGACGCGGACGAAGTCGGAGCGGTGTTCCATGTTGGCGAGGGGCTGGCCGTTGCCCGCGTGGGTGGGGACCGGGACGGTGTGGATGTGCAGGGGGATGAGGGTGGTGTTGAAGATGTGGGCGTTCCATTTGCCGGCGGTGCCGTTGCGCGCGCGGGCGATTTCGGGCCCGGTGGGGTGCGCGTTGGTGTGCAGGTGGATGGCCTCGGGGCGGAAGTGGTGCCAGGCGGCGTAGAGGGAGAGGAAGTGGCTGAATTGGAAGTGGAAGTCGTTGGTGGTGTTGGGGAGGATGTAGACGAAGTGGACTTGGTTGGGGATCACATCGTCGCGGGGTGGGGTGGAGGGGCGGTGCGTTGGGGTGAGGTCGACGCGAGGGGTCGGGATGATGCGGGAGGTGGCGTCGTGGGGGAGGAAGAAGAAGAGGACGACGAGGAAGAGGGAGGCGGCGGCGGCTAGCTTGAGGACGGAGGGCGTCGTCAAGGGCTTGCCTTGGGCGAACATGGGGAGAGGGAGGAGGGCTGCTTTACCCACAGCATGGGGATAAGGGTGAAGGAGAATTAAGCAAGGACCGAGGGACAGGAACAGCTCAAGCAGGGGACGCTGAACAGATAACCCCGCTGAACGAGGGTTTGATCGATCCTCTCGGGAAAGCGGAGGAGAGGTGACGACGTGGGTATCAAAACACCAAAGGGAAGTTCAATGGAGGAAAAGAAGCAGACGAAATGGAAAGATGCCAACTTGACAGGGTTTGACTGTGGAGACTGGAATTGGAGATCGCTGCCTGCATGTCTTGCTCCGCAAGAATTACTGCATGGCGTCAGGGGCTGACTGTTGGTGCTGACTGGGGACACAAGAACTCGACTCGACAGTGTGCCACAAACCAATCACTGGGGCTGCGCAGAGATACGAGGTCGACTGGAAGTGCGGATACTCGGTTATTTGACGAACGGGTTGTTGGTTGTTGGGAGTTCCCATCTGGGCAAGCAAGTATCTAACCGTTGGAATTGGTACTGTCTGCCCTTGAACCGATGAATCGGAATGCCCATTCGGTCAACTTATAAACGACTGTAAATGCAAAAAGTTAATTAGTTATCGCGTCTGTCAAAGTCTGAAACATGGATGATAAGAATTGCCAAGGAACCAAGCACACGCCAAGTTCTCGGTTTCTCGGGAATTCTCCACAGGTCGCGAAACCCGAACCCGAATTGGATGGCAAGATGGGCCCTGGCACTGGCCTGCTCAATTCGACCTGCGGCATGTCGCAAACAATTTCTTTGCCACAAAAGCAGAATCGGCAAGTTGCCCACGCGCCCCACCACTCGAGCGTCGGGCCTGCCATCAACACCACGAACGCCCTTGATGCTTGATGAAGAGATGTGAAATGGAGAAGAAGTCAAAGTTTTCGAGATTAAGAAAAACAACTACTTACTAACTAATGTTTACTCGGCGCAGTTTTATTCCTCCTCTGCATAGTTAATGCAACAACTGCGACCTTTCTCTTCCCGTCAACTTCAAATCTCATCAACACCCACCAACAGAGGCAGTGACCGATTCCCGATCGCTCCGAATTATCACTATACCAATCATACCAACCAAGAAACCCAAACCCCACCACCTCACCACCTCACCACCTCACTCTTCACCACCCCCCTCCGCACAACTCCAACACCCCTGCTCCCCCTCCTTCCCACACCCCTCCTCAAACCTCGCCACCCCCGGCCACGGACACAACACCCTCTGTCTCACCGTCCCGTCCACCGGCGCGGTAACATTAACCGGCGACGCTCCCGGCGCTTCCCCTTTCTCCACCCACGCGCGCAGCTGCGCGAACAAGCTCGTCGGCTGCCCGCTCGCGTGTCCCGCGCAGTGGCCCAGTCCGGGCACCTCGTAGTGCCGGAAGAAGGAGGGCGTGTTGGTGGTGGTGGCGCGGACGGTGCGCAGGTAGTGCAGGGTTGCGGAGGGCGGGATGTAGGGGTCCCACTGTTGAGAGCACGGGGAGGGTGGTTAGCATGGGGTTTTGGGTAAGGGACGAGGGAGGGTTGGAAAGAGGAGAGGAGGGGGGGGGGGGGGGGGTAAACGTACAAGACCGTGAAAGCTGATGATCTTTCCGCCGGCGTCACGGAACCGCGAGAGGTCGGGCTCGTCGGTGTCGAGCGCCGAGCGGTAGATCTGCCGCCCGTAGTACACCATGTCGTCAAAGTCGGTGTACGACATGCTGCCGAGATCGAACGAGGGGTCGCCGAGAGCGCCAAACTTCTCGATCCAGCCTGTGGTCAAGGGGTTCGGGTTGCTGGCGCACGTCCCGGAGCTGCAGTTGGTCGCGGCGGTCCCCGTGAGCACCAACATGCCGTCGCCCTCGGCGCTGATCAGTGAGCCGGGTCCCGGCCCGTACCAGACCGGGGCGCCGCCGTTGGGCTTGACCATGCCGTGCCATGTAGCGTTGACGACCGCCACGGCTGCGAGGCTGATCTCGACGGTTCGGTTGCCGGCTTGGGGACAGTTGGGGACCGGTGTGCGGACGAGCTTGAAAAGATCGAACGAGGCCAGGCAGGCGTCGGGATCCGTGATGATGCCGTCGGTGATGCCGTCCAGCCCGTCGCATTCTTTGACGGCTGCCGCGGTGATGGCATCCATCTCGCATCCGTAGGGGTACGTCTGGAGCATATTCATCACTTGCTGGGGCCAGAACAGTCCCGTCCCTGTGAGAGTTGAGTAGAGAATGGGTGCCCCGGCCGAGATGCCGTCGTACGCGTCGGGGTACCGCTGGGCGAGCATGAGACCCTGCCGGCCGCCCTGGGAACAGCCGTTCCAGTACGAGTAGTCGGGGCCTTTGCCGTAAAAGCGTTTGATCAAGTCCTTGGTGATGATGGCCTGTTTTTGGGTTAGCCGACAGCACAGCACAGCACAGCACAGTGCCAGATCCGGGGGTCTGGATCTAGTCCTCTCTCACCTGATCATTGAGCGACACAGACGCGAAATTGTTCAGCTTGTACCAGTTGACATTGCCGGGGCTCGTCAACGCCCATTCATCCGGCGTCACAGCGCTCCCCAGCCCGCCGTCGGTGGTGCTCGTCACATAACCGTCGCCGAGCGCGCCCTTCATGGTCTCCCAGGACAGCAAGAACCGGCCGGCTTGCCACCCACCGCCGCCGACAGCCTGGAGGCGGTCATTCCAGGTCGGGTTTTCGATGGGGAGCCATGTCTCGACAAAGATCTCGTCGTCCTGGCCCGGGTGCGTGTAGGAGAGCGTGACGTTGCAAAAGGTGGCGTTTTGGATCACGATGGTGGGCTGGGTGAAGCGGGCGACGTCCACGCCGTATGCGCTGTAGTTGGTTACGAGTTTGGTGTCGACGGAGAGGAACTCGGCACCAAACAGCGAGAGGCCGTTGAATGTCGCCGGGACACAGGCGGCAATGAGAGCTGCCGGAGTCATTGTTTGGGTTCAAACTACACGTAAATCATGTACATCAGTTGGAATTGAATGTTGCATGTAAATGAGTAATTGTACGGTTTGTCCCAAGGCGTGAAAAGGAAAGGATGTTGGGACGGCATCAAGAATACCACAGGGCGCCGATCCAGGAATTTGAATCATTTCAATTTCACTTCATCCTTGGTTTCGAAAATTTGAATCCGAGGAACCCGATGTTGGCGTGTTGCCGATCAGGTTGGCAAGGTTGGCCAGCGTTCATAGGCGTTCGCTCCCCACCGTATTCGTCGTATCAACATCTCACTGGGTGGTTTTGGGGCCTTGCCAACAATGCGTAGGTGGCGTAATTAATTGGCATCCCGACCCTTGGGCTCGGGTTGATCCAAGGCCGTCAATTGATATTTAATGCCACACGCGCAACCCACATATGTGTGCGACCAAGTGCGGTTCCGGTTTCTCGGCATCTTGCATGACGTTGAGATCCAGATCAGGACGAGATGATGGGAAGCCTCGGCTCAATCGGGAAGGCTGGGCGAGGCCGGGTGTCGAGAACCAAACTTGAGAGTTGAAGGAAGTTGGGGTTTGAAATTCAATTCAATGTGGTTGCACGAGGAACAACACGGTCAACACCGCAAGTTTTGGCGGCGCGTGTTGCGTGTACTGTGTGTAAGGTGGCCCAGAGAGGGCGCCCATAGTCAAAGACGCCGTGGGTAAAATAATATAAGTTAGGTTTGGGCCGCCCATTTCCAACGAGGACCACCGCCTAACTGGGTAGCTCAGCGGTTAAGCGGTGGCCCTCGGCCCACGGGCCATCTGGTTCGCCCCTCGTCACTACCGGACTTAAGGGAAGGCTAAGGTTCGAATCACGATGCTAGCTCGGGGTTCCTCTGGGAGGTACTGGGCCGCCGGTAGAGTCCTTCACTTCAGAAGTATCTACGCAGCCGCCCGGCGGGGCACCAACCGGCTGCAACTGGGCATACGAAGTAAACCCCAACGGGTTTCGTAACCGGCTACCTCCCTTCGACCGGCAAAGGGGGCTGGCCGGTGAGCTTTTGCCTTTTCAACTAAGGATTGTTTACAACCTGCCAGCTAATATACATGTGCGCTAACCTATCTAAAGACAAGTTGGCATAGGACCGAGAATTGGAATAGTTAGGTTTCTTAGGGGAAGGTTTGGGTAAATTAGCCTACTCTAGGGTACCTAGGTGGTTCGAAATAGACGGGGTGAGGAGACTAGGTGGGAGTTCGAATAAGACTATAGGTATAAGTTGTAGTTATGTCTATTACCTAGTCTAGGTAGGGAAAAGGACTGGCCCCTGGGATGCCATAACCGAATCTACATTGGTGGACAAGCCGGCAACGAATTCCCTACAAGGAATGCCAAAGCTGATATAAATTCGAATGGACATCTGGAGGAATGCATCTCTGTTAAATAAATCGAGCCTATCCAGGTATGCAACTGGTTACATAAAAACACTGGGGGCCAAGCTCGCGGCTCGAGAGTCCGGGGACATTCCCCTGTTCCATTCGGGGCTCATTGCGAAAAATAACCGGGGCTGAGACTCCCTAGCCTTGTAAGGTCGGTAAGGAATTCCTCCGCAGATGATTCGAGCTGGTCCTCTGAGTCCTCTCCACCAAAGCCCACTGCCGATACGACTCTCAAAAGAGCCGCGGGCCTCACGGCGAGGTGATTCCTCCGCTTACGCTACAAGAAGATCTCAACCCCTGCAGGGATCACGTTTTTAGTTTCCATCTCCGGAACTAACTACTATTTTGAGAAGCAATTCAAGAACGGTCAGGTATATAAAGCATGAGTGCTGGTGTTGTGTTCTTTGCATTCCAGACTCGAGTCGACATCACCTTGTGCTTCCAATTTCCAACACTCAACGTCCACCAAAACAAGCCTATCTAAGTACCTACCGTACTTCCCATATTCACCATGCTCCCCTCGCTTCTCGTCGCACCACTCCTGGCCGTTGTTGCCCTCGCCGCACCAAGCCCCGACCTTGAGGACCGCGCCGTCAAGTCTTGCACGCTCAAGACCACGACCGCCGTCAAATATCGAAAGTGCGCCAGCACGAGCTGCACCGCTGTTGGGCAGTACGCGAAGGGGGCGAAGGTGAAGGTCTCTTGCGTTAAGTCTGGCCAGTCCATCAAGGGCGAGACGTAAGTTCAGAGTTTGAGTGCATGCTGGTTTCTGGTAAAGTGTGAGACTAATCCAATCCATGTCTTTTAGCGCTTGGGTTAGGAACCCGTCAGGATACTACGTGTCGGCCGCCTATCTGACACCGAACTTGGGCAAGTGTGGCGCGCAATACATCTGTTCATAAAGGACAGGACCCAGCTGGGATCTAATGAGATGTGTACAAAGGAGCGGCTGAAAGCAAGAGCCGGAGAGGCAATTCTATTCCACCTAACTATTGTCCTGTAGAACATGCTGTTGCACCCGCTAGGAATGGCCCTCTTTCCGATCGGGAATGGCGCAATGTCAGAACCGTCCGAACTGTCCCGCTCTCACGGCCTCCAGCACGCTTGCCGCATAAATAGGAGCCTTTCCTCCAACGTCCCTTTCTTGTACTCTCGACTTCTCTCTCCCTCTATCCCTCCCTAGTTTCCTCCGCTCGGTCCCCTGCCTCCCCCCAAGCGCTCCTCGTCACCGACGCCTTTTTGTTCCCTTATTTCGCCAAGCTGAGGCTGCCGTATGCCCGACGTACCCCCTCTCTTCCCCTCTTTCTGACGCCTCGAGAGCCCGCACATAGTCTTTCGTAGTGCGGTACTTGCGCTGCATTCCGGAGCCCTACACCATACCGCTTGCTAAATAAGTCCTCCTGGTACTCCGGCTCATTTCGATCACGACTTATACTAGACTTATGCTGCAACTCCAAACTAGACTTCAGGCTTCGTCTACCCTAAGCGATCGAGATCCGCTAGCTTTCTTCGCTACCTGGCAGCTTACCATCGTCCGTCCTTTTGCTTTGCTAGCTAGGACGCCTCCCTTCGTTTGTGGGATCGACCTACGCGACTGCCTGGTTGGTCCCCTGCGCGAGCGATTTGCAATGTATGCAGATTCTAACTAGTTACAAGAATGCTATAGGTATTGACTGCGCCTAATGTAGAGATGTCTGAAGGCCTCCTCTTGCTTAGTGCGTTGGGGATATCTCCGCCTGTAGGTTAGATAATCGAATTCAGACTGAATGTCGGCGTAGTTACAGTGGAGCCTGCAACACAGCGGTTACGAGAACGGCATGGACGTGGATAGGTAGTAACGCCGAGCTGAAAACGAGCCCTTGGCGACGAGGTCTAAGATGACGTAGCCTCTCTGGCGCTCCCGCTAGCTTGCAATCCTCCTAACGTATAACGGACGACCTTGTCTTTGTTGTATTGATGGCAAGGTACACTTGGGCGCTGGCAAGGCGAATGACGCTGGAATGGCGGCTGTAAATGCGCCAGCTCGGTGAGAAGTCGTCTCGAGATTGGTGTGTTTTAGCAGGAGGACGACAAAGGGTATTAGGGGCTAGTTTATGCAGAAGGCCGCAAAGGAAGGCGACATGTCTGCGACACAGCGGCTAAGTCGATCGGGGCAACTTTCGGCGACGCCGAGGATTACGCGGTATCTAGGCTAGGGCCCGAATCTGTTACAATTATGAAGTCCTACTAGTGCTCCCTACTAACAGCTAACTCCTTTTCGTCTCGGCAGTTGCGTAATTGTAGAGGTACAAGGGACTAGTAAATCGAAGTCTCGCATGCCTAACTGACATGCGACAAGGCATTCCACAGCTGAGCACGTTGCTAAGGAGCTGCCGCGATTAGTAGAGCAGATAGGTGGCTAGAGGAGGCTAGGTCTAGCTCGTTGCTAGTACTGCAGCCGAGTCCGACTGTTACGCGAGGAATGGTGCGTAACTGGTGGCGTCGTCTCTGGAGGACGACCTGCTCTCAGCCTTGCTAATATCTCGCGTACTGAGAGCGACACTGCTGAACACTTGCACGGTGACAGTATTGTACTAAGTTCAATCTTCTCTCTCTGATTCCTAAACTACTGGTGTTGCGGGGCGCGCCCCCTTTTATACGGCGCCCTTGTTCGAGAATTAATTACTGACTCACTGCCTGGATACCTCCACTGTCCCTTGACCCGTTTGACACAAAATGATGGCACTTGTGAATGTCATAGTCGGGCCTGAAAACGCACTCAACTGCACGATTCCTCTCCAAAACGCCTTTCGCCTCAAGGATATCACCCTCGTCCCAGTGGTCATAGCCCAGCCAGTCTGTCAGATCCAACTCGAACCTCTGCAGCTTCGGACTATGTTCCAGAACGATCGTCACTGCTTCATGAGGAGTGAACTGGTCGTATTCATACAGCGGCCCGCAGACGTACTGTAGCCGCTGCACGTTCGGGCATAGGCGGAGGATGTGGGCAAGGTCGTCGCCCGACATGCAGCTGCTCAGCAGCTCGAGATCCGTCACGTTCTCGAGCTTCAGGCCCTCCTCCAGCCGCTGAGAACAGCTGGCCTGAATGAGCCGGAGCAGCCTGATGTTAGGAGTGGCATGGAAAAGCCGGGCAAAGACCAACAGGTCGAATCCAAGTTCCGGGTCCGAGTGCAATATTTGGACATCCCTCAAAGATCTCAACGACCCCGGAGGGCAGAGGCCAAGAGCGACAGGAAGACCCGGATCTATCAGTGAGGCGAACTTGGCCGTCAAGAGGTTGGGACAGAGGCTAGTCAAGAGGGCGGCGGCGGCGTCGCTGGCGGAGTCAGCCAGCTCACTCCTGGTGAGACTGTCCGCTTTCAGGCCGACGTCCGGGGTCAGCGCGACCTGTTCGGCAAAATAGGACTCGACCTCTGGGGGGAGAAAGGAATGGTCGCTGTGTTTTTCCTGATATTCCACAGAGATGTGCCTAACGAGCGCAGCGAGGTCTTTACGCCGGATGAGTGTCCGCGCAATTAGCGCCCACGCGAATAGGGTCTTCCGGCCTATGAGGCTGTGGTAGAGTCGCGATGTTGTGAGCTGGTTGAGGTATTTCGATGCCCGGCAAAGGATGGAAAGTCCGGAGAAGCTGAGAGTCACGTCCTTGTACTGTTGGCGGGGCGACTCGTATGGCTCGAATGACCACTCTCCGACGTATCCCCGGAAGCATTGACGTGGTGAACACAAAGCCCGTCAAGGATCTGTTCCACGATTTCTAGGAGGGAGCTTGGAAAGCTGTCCCACCCCTCCCATGGCCGCGATTTAATATAAAAAGAATTGAAGCATGGCACAACAATCAGTAACAGAGGGGAGCAAGGTCTCTCGATAAAATGGGCAGTCAACGGGATTCGCAACTAATGCTGGTTGTGGGAGCCAGAACCGGCTCCTCGAGTGCCAAGGATCCTGCATTCAGGGAGTTGGAAACAGAGTTGCGAGTTTGTCACCTCAGCAAGTTTTCTCGCAGGTTGGGCCGGGGTGCTTGCAGGCGATGTTAGAACAGGTGGGGTTACAGGGTACTTCATGGGAACACTGCTCCCGCCGCGCCCCTCACTGTCCAGGCTGTCGAAAACGGCGACACGGCCCAGCCAAATTCGGCGGCCAGAACAGCGCTTTCTCGACTTAATGTGTAAATAGCGGTAGAAGGACCGGCGTGCCCACGGGCATATCGGTGTGGGAAATAATAATAATAATAATAGTTTTTTTAGGTCGACGAGGGTACACATCGCTTGCCATGGGTTACTGAGAGGCAAAACTCAATCTCACAAAGTCAATGCACGGCGGTAAAGTGGGAGGGAATGGCTTTAGCTATCTCTACCGCGGAGGAGCCCTCCGCGGTGGCGGCCGCCCCGCAGAGGAGGGAGCCCCCAAAAGACCAGAGGCCCGGAGGCCGGCAGTGTGCGCCCCCGAAGAAAACGCAAGAAGAGAAACGCAGCGCCCATGTCCCCCGCTCATCCCTATGACCGAGGCACCCCAGATCCCAATCCCCATATCCCCGGCACCACCCACACCCTCAGTGCCGGGGCTGACCCCCTCTCCCCTTCCCCCCAACCAGGGAAACAACAAAACTCCCCCCCCTCACCCTCCCGGCCCCCTCAAGCCATAACACAACTCCTGACCCCTTCTTCTCACACCTCACGCAAACTCTCCTTGGCGCACACAACCCGGGCCTTCATCCTCCGGCAGAGCTCACACGCCTTGCCCCGAACTGTCCCCCGGAGCACCACAATCACTACTCTTACCAGCAACACCATTATCTTCATCTTTTCATCACCATTATCAGCGGCGGTCTCCTCCCCCACTCACGCACTCCTTCCCGGCCTTGATGCAGCGCTCACACGCCACCACCCGGTCGCAGCGCGCCTTGGAGCGCCGACAGGCCAGGCAGGAGGGGAGGCCGGAGGCTTTGCCGCGCTTGGGCGGGTTGGGGCTGTCGACACCGGCGCTGGTGCCAGTGCCAGTGCCGGGGGTGGGGCTGTCGGGGGCAGCAGCGGCGGTGGTGGTGGTGGTGGTGGGTATCTTGGGGGTGGTCTTCTTGTTGGGGGTGGCCTTCTTGGGGGTGCTCTTGGTCTTGGTCACACGGCCGGAGAGGATGCCACCGGCTGCGGCGGGGGCGGGGGGGCTGGCGGGGCCCTGGCTGAGAGTACGGTCGACGGCAAGGTCGAACTCGGTGAGAGGGGTGGCGTTGAAGAGCGTGCTTATGCCCGAGATGCCGGGGGTAGGGCACGGGTTGTCGACCATGCCAGTGATGGTGGCGGTGCCGGGGATGGAGTCAGCGGCAGGGCCCGAGACGATGCCACTGCCGGTGCTGGTGCCGGTGCCGGAACCCGCCATGGTGGCCGTGGCGGGGCGGGTGGCGGTCAGGTCGATGGGGTTGGCCGAAGAGCCGCCCGGCGTGGGTCTAGTCGGTGCCATGGTGCTTTCTGCTTGGATCTGCCTTGTTTGATGTTGTGTGGTTGTGCTTTTTCGGTCGTAGATCGGTACTGGGAGGCTGAGGTCAGCTTAAGAACCGGTAGCGGACTCTAACGCGTCGAGCGGGTTTCTTACCTTGGATTCAGGCCAACGGACTCAAGTCGCTGCTGCGATAACTGCGGAAGCAAGTGATGGTGTGTGTCGGAATACTCGAGTCGCGCTCTTCGACGTGTCGTTCGGCAGAACGTGGAGGAGTGGCGGATGTCAGTCGAGAGAACGCGAAGAGTACTAAGAGTTAATTGGTTAGAAGAACAGCCCTTTAGCTTGATGAAAAGAGGAAGACGGCGCCACGCGCGTCGGGGAAGAGAGCGAAGGAACGGTGAAAATGCTTACTCTGAGCAGATGGAGGCAAGTTAACCTTGGTCGCCTGAGAATGTTTCAAATCAGCTCATGAGCAAGGTTAGGAAGGAGCTAAATTCGGGTTGACTTCTGTGTGCGGGAAAGGGAATCGACTCGAAGGGACTGCCGCGAACGAGCAATACTGTTCGTACCTGGCCCGCTGGAGTACGAGCTGAGAAGCGAGTTCAGCAGCTTCCAAGCTCCGAAGCGCGTCGAGCAGCTAAGAGAGTAGTACGATCTCTCTGTCGGCGAGAAGAAAAAGTAAGAAAGATGCTTCCGGGCGTGGTAAAAGGCCGTGGTAAGAAGAAAACAGAAAGCAAAGCTTCCGGTCGTGGCGGGCAGGCAGACTAACGGAGCGGGGAGTGGTCGGGAACGGAACGGAGGTCAACTGGGGAGGAATAAGAAAAAGTAGCTTGACAAAACGGCAGGTTAGGGTTCTTGCCCTCGCTGAAAGGGCCAGGCCCTCAAGAGATGGGATGGCGAGGATGTTTGTTGCCGGGTGTGATCGAATTCAGGGCTGAGGTTGAGCATGAGAGCGCCGAGCACATTACTCACGCCGGCGTGGGTCCTCCAAATCCCGACCTGCACCTCAGGTACCTGCTTGACCGGTTGTCCCTCACTCCGCCCATAGGCTGGTTTTGGTTCAGGGCAATGGATCATGGGCTGGGAACACGTGGGAGGTTGCATTGTTACGATGTGCAGTTGACGGGAGCCCATCAAGCAGAACACCAGGTGAAGACGTACAGTGGTGAGCCTTCAGGCCCCGAGTCAAAGGATCCCGGGGACCTTTAACGTTGACCCGTGAATGTGATAACCAACGTAACAACCCACAGTTCGATATGTTGAGTTCAGTCATTTGCCTTGCAAATGGGTTATTCGGGTGGTACGACATTAGGCTTGAGCACTCGTACAGTTTCCTTCGACATGGCGTTCAGTTTCACAATGTACCTTAAGCCCAAGGCTGCAGACCTAGCATCAAACTCGAGTCCATTCAGTTACAGACAGTCCAACCTGCCCTTCTTTTACCATTCACACTCAGATAAATCTAGATGATTTTCACTCACAGACTATCTTTCAAGACGACGCTGACAATCTTGAATTTAAGTGCCTTGCAAAGACACTGAGAAATGTGACGGAGAAAAGCACTGTTGTTAGCCTCGTTAAAATAGACCTAGTGGGGTACCTATCAAGAAAATATTCAGGCAATGTGAAATGTGTTTGTAGGCGACTTGCTATTGCCAGGGCTTGATTAGGTTGTATGCAAATTAGGGGCTGCATTAAAATGTTTTGTTAATGAAATTACGGCTGATGAAAGGCTGTGGGCTGTGTGGAGCGTGGATATAACAATTTAAACACTGACAGGACCCGAGTTGTGAACTGCATTTATTTTGACTTATGAGTCTTTGTTTGCTGTTGCCAATGATGGCGAAACCAACTGACAAAGCATATAAGAGTGGACAAGTTGGAGAGGGCTGTGGCACTTAGAGTGTTGTGAAGAGACACGGCTTGTCAAGTGTCTCAGATAGATATGGCTAGTTATCAGCTCGTCAGACTAATGCGATGAATGTGTCTCAAGTGGAAGAATGCTCAAATTTACTGACAACATGTCGACCATCTGTCTCCCTGTCCATAATGTAAACAAAAAAAGGTTGTGTTTGTTAGCACGGCACTTTCGACAGGGGCCCTGGCCCAACGGCTGAAAACCACCACTTTGACAGCGCAACAACCGATTAGATTGAGCAAAAAAGGAGAATTGTTTAGGAAAATTTATAAAGGCGATTCTGACCAAGATCTATGTTTTGTTGGAAAATGCACCGTCTGACCGTTGAGCTGGCGACTTTGGGCGAGACCCTGGTCTCCAAGTTGGGCGCTAACCCAGGGAACAAACCAGGGGCTTGGTGTTGACATCAGGGGCCCGTGTCGCCCGACCGACCACACTGGTAGCGTCGGACTCCTGGACTAAAACTGGCAACCCCCACGCACTAAATAAGCCCTAAGCCAGCCCGAAGCAGTTTAATGCTGGCATGTGAAGCCTCCAGCCTTTTCACAGCACCCTCTTTACACTTTCTCACAAGATGATGACGTATGTGCACTGAGTTGGTGTGGGTGTTGACGAACGGATGGGAGAAGACGCGGGGGGAGGGGCACACAGGAGGAGTCGGGGGAAAAGGGGCCGGAGGGGTTGGCGGAGCGATCTCCGTTACTGAGAGCCCACTCGGGAACAGGGGAACACCATGTTGAATGCGAGCCCTCCTCGCCGTTGCACGAGAGGGGGGATCCCGTTGGAGTAGCTCCACCGCGACCCCCTCTCGGAGGGACGGTAACCGCAATCCCAGCCCAAGAGTGTGTGTTGTGGACCGAGAGGAAAACCCAACTTCTCTTGCTGTTTCCCCCCATCCATGGCAAGTGCCCAAGCCGACGGATTGGAGACGAGCGGGCAGAGCGAACAGGCCGCAGGCCGTTGGTCAGCGTCGCATCATGAGGGGAAAGGAACCTCGGGTTTGACGTGTGTGGCCGGAGCGGCTGCTGCGGCAGAGGTTAATCTGATAAGGGGCCCCATCCCTGAACCGAGAGACCACCAACCAATCGAGGGCGGCATCGGGCGCGCGGGAGTTGGCACTAGCGTGTCTTTTCCAGAGGGGGAGAAGGGAGAATTTTGACGCGACCGACACGCTAGGGCTGGGGCCGTCAGTCTGGTGAGCCGATGAACTGAGACGTGGCACAATGGAATGACGGCTTCCTATTCCATTTGAGGGATGCCGCGGTGGAAGCAAGCGTGAGCTGAACCGGATTTAACAAGGTGCCCGCGCACTTTTTTGCTGACCCGCGTCCCCCAACGAGGGGGCCGTCGGCTCGTGCCGGATGCTGAAGATGTGACTGGCGATAGCGACGATGTTCCCGGTACTTCGACTGGAGGGGAGTCCTCCGTACTAGCTGGGGCCGGGGCTGCTCGCCATCGCTTTTTGTTGGGCTCGCTCGGCAGACCCGATTGCGGTAAACCACGGGCGGGCTGTGTGGGAGCACGAGATATGGCGGGTTGGTGCCCAAAGCGCAAGCTTGCACTCCGAGGCCGGCGCTTGTGAGACCGAAGCCATCGTCGTCATGGCGGTTCGACTCTCGAGGGCGGTGTGGTTAGTTGCATTAGCCAGGCAACAGATCGGTTCAGCGCCCGCGAGGAAGCGAACCGTGGCCCCGAAAGGAGAAGCCTCTCCAACTGGGTTGCCCGTTTGGGCCACTGGGTGTGGGTTGTAAGCCGAGAGAGATCAAAATGATAAGTTTTGTGACGATTTGGGGTTGCACATGTGGAGAGAGAGCACCCGAGCAGCCTGTGTGCTCCTGATACGGCGTTCTGCATGAGGTCGGCTGCCGCCGTGCAACCCCAGTTCTGGGAACACAGCTCGATAAAACGATGCCGTCTCCGGGTAAGCCTGCCGTCATGCAGAGGGCATCGGCGGCGATTCACGCACCCAGGAAACAAACCAAGTCAGGAGTCAGGAATCGGGAGTAGGGACCAGGAACTTTTGGGATTCCCAGGGATCCACGATCTGCACCATACTGCTGGGGAGTTCAAGGAAGACCCTTCGGGCGCCAGAACCACCGCTGAGATATTGCCGAGTCCCGGAGCCAACGTTTTTGCTTGGCGGGCCATTTCTCTGCCCGACTGCACAACCTTGGCAGACAAGAGACGGTGACAGCTCAGAAGCGTGAGACGGGCGAAAAAGGACAAAGGAATTCTGCCTGTTTCTGGCGGCTCGTGGGGAGTCACGGCTGTGGGCACGGGAAGGAGCCCGAGAAAACAGTCGGTTCCGCCGATCCTGTACCTAGCAAGGAAGCCGTATGGAAGGATCAAAGGCGTGCGTGCTGTCGGTGATTTCTAGTGGGTTGGCATGGTTGGAGCGTTGGAGAGGGTTGCTTGGCTGCTAAATGGGCCGCGAGTGACGACGAGGACCGACGACCCGTCAATAGGGGCTTCCCGTGGACGCTGTGCAATGTAACCACCTTCTGCCAGTTCTCCAATAGCGGGGCGCACCCTGAATGGCACCTCGAACACCAGCCAGCCAGTGCGGTCACGCCACCGGCAACCGAGCTGGTGGTTCCATCCGCCACCGGCATGTATAGGCATGTGTGGTGGTGTGCATGTGGGGTCGGGGATGCCTGCTGGCGTCTTTTCCTCCTGCACCCCGTACGGGTTAGCGGCGGATGGCTATGACGACCCAAGAGGGACATCCGGAGACCGATAGCACTTTTCTCCCACATGTCTAACGCGAGCACATGGCCCCTCGGTTCCACAACGGCTCGAACGTTAGGCCGCTGCCATGAAGTTGCGAGTGAGGTGGCACCCTGACGATCGTCACTCCCTGTCTCGTGGGAGGTTTAAATAGTTGGCGGCCCTTCTGCGTATTGCGCCGCCCATTCCTCTGGTAACGGCCGACAACCAGACAATAGGTGACACCGCAAACTCTCTCGGCGAAGATCGTCGCACCAAGCAGGGTAAGCGCTCCAATGGGCCTCGTCGCCTACATCTAGGGATATTTCTAGGAAGGCTGACAGGAACTAGGGCAACGCACAACGTTAGACAACTTTTTGGCGTATCTTACCACGACGCCCCTCCAAGATGGCGGTAAGTCTTTTTGTCCCCGGTGTCGTGTTTTCCAGTGCTGAACAAAACCGGTTGCAGTTCCAGTCTGGCGAAGCAGTCCGGGTCCGCGGCTCGACCGTGGTCTACAAAGTCGTCGCCGTGAACAGCAACTTGGTCACCATCTTGGTCTCGAATCCGCAGCCCGATGGCCAGTATTTACCGTTTACCCCGACTGCGCTGCAGACGGTCGACGAGTCCCGACTTGAGAAAGCGGATGACGTCTCTTGAGGAAGTGTGTTTCTCGGCAGAGAATTCTTAGGTTGGGTGGCATTCATCCCATTTTCTTTTCGGCCACCATCGATCGACATCCCGGTTTCCCGTTTGAAATTTAGAAGGATGCATACATTGGATTGTTGTGGAACTCGGAGCGCGGCGCTGGGGGAATTTGTTTTGCAACCTTCACATCGTCTTTAGCGCATACCCATCTGGTTGGTTGAGGAAGTACCACGGGGGGATTCATAGAATACTTATAGAAGGTTATTTCACTCGTTCACCACGCTTTCGGCCCCCTAGGGGATGATTTGATGCACGACACAGGTTGCAGAGCTCTGGAAAGTCGACCCAACTTTTGGGAATGGAATCACCATGATTCCATGAATTCTCCCAGGACCGGATCCGGAGGAACTTGGTACCTAGAATATTCCCTTTTGCCGGCGGTTTAGCGATGAAGAAATTTGAGAGAAATTGGTTGCCATTCTGGGGAATATCAAGTCCCTGGTTCGCTTGGAAAGTGAATATCTGGACTTTAGAGAGTTGAGAGCACAGCAAGACGAAGGATAAGTCGGGAACAGATAAGACACACACACCTGGGTAGGTAAGATAAGATAAGAAAGGCTTAGTTACGATTTCAGTTCAAGTTCCACGAGCTCGTTTAGGCTGCAGCTTGAGGGTAACAACAGAAAAGAAGGTGGTGTAGCGGGCCCGGTCCTTCCTGACTCAGATGGAAGCGACTGTTGCCTCGAAGGGTGCGCCATTGGCGGCTGAATGTTAAGTCCTGCTTGCCGATTGCTACTGTAGGCATCCTTTGTCTCGTGACGATTGGAGGACTGGATGGAAGGCACGGTACGGACGGCAGGTTTGACGGTACATGTACCTAGGCTCTTGCTCAGCGGCAGTTGTCCTCAAGTTCCCACTCTTTAACCTGGACCGCAACCTGTCACGAACACTTAGGCAGGGCCCGAGCAGCCGGCAATTTCCTGCCTTTGTTTTCTCTGGGAGGTTTCCCCAATTTATAGTGTATAACCGGGTATTTTTCAACCACCCGAATGTGTTCCTGCCAAATATGGCACCTTGGCTCACGGATTCGATGATGAACGGTTGTCAATTGGTGGAATCACAACGGGCGCAATAATCCGAGGTTTTGACAAACGCCGGTGTTGAGTCGCGAGTAGTGGCCAAAGCTCTAGCTCTCCAGCTGCTTACCTTCATTAGGCGGTGTCGCAAAGCAGAGGTTAATATATCACACCGGAAACCCGGAAACTGGATTTTCCATGGCGACGTTGACAATGACTACAAGATGGGCAGTTCGGGCTTACAGATCAAGACCGTAGCTTTCAAGCGCACACAAAACCAAATACCATGGCCTTCCTCTCTGCATTCGCTCTCTCCATCGGAGCGCTTGTTATTCCAGTCCAGGGAGGCGTGACATACCCAAACTGCGCAAACGGACCGCTCAAGTCAAATGTTGTGTGCGACACATCCGCTGCCCCAGCGGCCCGAGCTGCTGCCCTCGTGGCGGCCATGAACAACAACGAGAAGCTCGCCAATCTCATCAAGTAGCTTTCCCACATCTGTTATAAATCTCACAGACTGACCGGCCCCGCTAGTAATTCCCCTGGCGTCTCACGACTCGGACTCAGCGCCTACCAGTGGTGGAACGAAGCGCTCCATGGGGTAGCCCACAACCGCGGCATCACCTGGGGCGGCCAGTTCAGTGCGGCGACACAGTTCCCACAGGCCATCACCTCTTCGGCAGCTTTTGACGACCATCTTATTGAGCGGATCGGTGTCATAATCAGCACCGAAGCTCGCGCCTTCGCAAACAACGGGCGTGCCCACCTCGACTTCTGGACCCCCAACGTCAACCCTTTCCGTGACCCGCGTTGGGGACGGGGACATGAAACGCCCGGAGAAGATGCCTTTAGAAACAAGAAGTGGGCTGAAGCCTTTGTTCAGGGCATGCAAGGGACCGAGTCGACACACAGGGTCATAGCCACCTGCAAGCATTACGCAGCATACGACCTCGAGAACTCGGGGAGCACAACGCGTTTCAACTTCGACGCAAAGGTCTCTACCCAGGACCTGGCCGAGTATTATTTGCCTCCCTTCCAGCAATGCGCGCGGGATTCCAAGGTGGGATCCATCATGTGCAGTTACAACGCGGTCAACGGCGTACCCGCTTGCGCGAGCCCCTACTTGATGGACACGATTCTCCGGAAACACTGGAACTGGACCGATCAAAACCAGTACGTCGTGAGCGATTGTGATGCCGTCTATTATCTCGGCAATGCGAACGGCGGCCACCGGTACAAGTCAAGTTACGCAGCTGCTATCGGGGCCTCCTTGGAGGCTGGCTGTGACAACATGTGCTGGGCCACCGGCGGCACGACGCCAGATCCCGCATCGGCTTTCAACTCCCGCCAGTTTACCCAAGCCACATTGGACAAGGCTATGCTCCGCCAAATGCAGGGTCTTGTCAAAGCGGGATACTTTGACGGACCCAACAGCCTGTACCGCAACTTGACTGCGGCAGATGTCAACACGCAGGTTGCCCGAGACACAGCACTCAAGGCAGCAGAAGAAGGTATCGTGCTGCTCAAAAACGACAACATTCTCCCTTTGACGCTCGGCGGCTCCAATACCCAGGTTGCCATGATCGGCTTTTGGGCCAACGCGGCCGACAAGATGCTCGGGGGTTACAGCGGCAGTCCTCCGTTTAGCCACGACCCTGTCACCGCGGCAAGGTCAATGGGTATCACGGTCAACTATGTCAACGGGCCCCTGACGCAGACCAACGCAGACACCTCGGCCGCCGTCAACGCCGCCCAAAAGTCTAGCGTGGTGATCTTTTTCGGGGGCATCGACAACACAGTCGAGAAGGAGAGCCAGGATCGCACGTCGATTGCGTGGCCGTCGGGACAGCTCACCATGATTCAGAGGCTTGCTCAGACCGGAAAGCCCGTGATTGTTGTGAGAATGGGAACACATGTCGACGACACGCCACTTTTGAGCATCCCCAACGTGAAGGCTATCCTGTGGGCTGGATACCCCGGGCAGGACGGCGGGACCGCGGTTATGAACCTCATTACCGGCCTAGCGAGCCCGGCAGGAAGGCTGCCCGTCACGGTATACCCGTCGTCATACACCAACCAAGCACCGTACACCAACATGGCACTGAGGCCGTCGTCATCCTATCCGGGGCGCACTTACCGGTGGTACAAGGATCCCGTGTTTCCGTTTGGACATGGTCTGCACTACACAAATTTCAGCGTTGCGCCGCTGGACTTCCCGGCAACCTTTTCCATCGCGGATCTCCTCGCGTCATGCAAAGGCGTCACATACCTTGAGCTTTGTCCATTCCCGTCCGTCTCGGTCAGCGTGACCAACACCGGCTCCCGGGCGTCCGACTATGTGGTCTTGGGATTCTTGGCCGGAGACTTTGGACCAACGCCCCGTCCAATCAAGTCACTGGCAACGTATAAGCGTGTGTTCGACGTACAGCCTGGAAAGACACAATCGGCGGAGCTCGACTGGAAATTGGAGAGTCTGGCGCGGGTGGACGGCAAGGGGAATAGGGTGCTATATCCGGGAACATACACCTTGCTTCTGGACCAACCCACACTCGCAAACATCACCTTTACCTTGACGGGAGATGAGACGGTGTTGGATCAGTGGCCGCAGCCGTAAAAGACAAGACTAGGAAGTGTTTGAGGCTGGGAATATTAGGTGAATTATTACTTTTCTCTACCACGTAAAAGGAGAGCCGGTGCCTCTAACCAAATGCTAAGTCCCAATCTTTTCCGGTTGATGCAATGCTATAAATATCACCACCTCGCCGATTGAGGATGTGGCGGAAGAGTCCCTGGACTCAAAATGTCCATCTCCCAGCCTCTATAAGACCGAGTCCCCCGTCTGGTGCTTGCTCTTCCGCCGTCAATGGCATGCCGGTATTTCTTCTTCCTGAGCTCTGCTAGCCCCCCGTTGTCATCCGTCCAGAATATGCGTTCCCCTGCCCACTTTGCGCCATCTGGCACTAGCACAACGACATGCACGTCTCTGCCTCGGTGCCGCATACCTTGTGGCTTGCCGCCCAAAGAGACGGCCCGTACTCGTTCGCCGTCATCCGTTTCCACTACCTGGGATGTGGCTGGCGTAGAAGACGCCTTCTCGATGATGGATCTGGTTGCGTGGAACAGAGCAAGGATTTGGGGGATTGTTGCCACCACTCCGTCGGCATCTTGCATGACGGGCAACTCGGCCCTGGCGCGGGGGCGAGTGGTGAAATCCTGTGCGTGTTCAGCCCGCAGTGAGCTTCGCTCCCGTCGACTTGGGTCTCTCCTGCGGCTTCTTCTGGTGCCGCTGCTGTCAAGACCATCATCAAACACGGCCGCTGTCGCAGTGTGGACTTCATGGAGCTCGTCCATGCCCCAAGCCCGGGCGAAACTGGGCTGACCCCGCCTCGTATGGTGAGCCTTCCACCGGAATCTCCCCGTCCCCCTGTCGTGGTGCAGTACCGTTCTTCTTCACCGCCCTGATACAACGCGCATACTTAACGAGGACCTGCCGCGGCACGTCCTCCATGGCCGCCACCGGCTTTCACGCTGACTACCCCCCCCCTTTCCCCTACCCGGGGTACAGCGCCATCGGGGCGTGTCGACCGCCTGGCTGCCAAGCCCACTCGTACGCGTGGTCATCGGAGAAACCGGCCGTTCGACGTCTACTTCAAACAGCGTGATAGTTCCGAATGCGCTGTCCTCAGACCACGTCAGCACAGTCAAAGCACCTCCCGTCACCACCACCAACGTATTTCGCCGTATCAAACAGCTCGCTCTCCAGCCTCCGCAGCTCTCTCTGGTCCGGAGCTGGCGTCCCACCCCCAATCCCCAGCGGCACCACCACGACCGGACTCTGAGGAGGCACACAATCCTCACAATGGCGACTCCCACACGGACTCACCCCTCCACCCCCGACACCACCACCCGCAGCAGCAAACCCACCCTGCACCTGCACCGGCGTCGACACCACGACCCCAACCCCCTCCACCACCGTCCCCAACACCACCGGCACACCCCCCGACCCCAACCCAACCCCCTCCCCTCTACCCCCCTTCGGAAGCAACAAACTCCTCCCCGCAAAATCCAACCACCACCCCAACCCGCTACCCCCACTCCCCCTCCCACTCATACCCCCCGCCTCCCCCGCAGTATGCGTATAACTCCTCCGCACCCCCAAAACAGGCCTCGAATCCACCACAATGGTTAA
>NT_165979.1:4558176-4571341 GCF_000143365.1 Chaetomium globosum CBS 148.51
AAAGGGGGGAGACCGGTTGGGTGTTTGTTCTTCTTAAGAAGGGGTTGGGGGTGGGTTGGCGGTGGTGGGGAGAGAGGGGGTTGTGAGGAGAGAGGGTGTAGGCGTGTGGTGTTCTTGTTGTGGGTGAGGGCGCCGGGGAGTAGCGGAGGGAGGTGGTGTGGGGAGTTGAAGCCACGCTGTGGTGGCGGTAATGGTGATGGTGGGAGCGTTCATGTCCGTATTGGTGCTGTTGCTGTTGTTGGTATTGTTGTGACGACGGCGGTGGCCGATGTGGGAACTGGAGACTACGGGCCGAGGTCGGCGTCGGAGGTATCTCGCGGTCGTCTCGTGGCGCATAACGGCCGTGATTGCTGCTGCTGGTCTGGCGGTCGAGGTCTCGGAGGGTTGGTGAAGTCGGCGCATGTTGCGGCAGCTCTGACACGGAATCTGAGTAGCGGCGGCGGCCCCAGAATCTCGTGGCAAAGTGAAGACGAGGGTCGTCGTGCTCGGTATTAGGGGGCGGAGCCTGATGCCGCCCACCATGGTTCTCCCTGGAGGAGTGAGGTGCCCCATCCCCGGCAATGCCGGCGGATCGCGGCCAGGCGTGGTGCCGACGGGTTGCCATAATGGAATTACTATTGCGTTGAAAGCTGGACTTTGATGGGAGAAGATTTGGAGTGAGCTTGTTGGATTGTTAACAGTGGATGGTGAATGTCAGCTAGTTGTCGCCTTACGGGGTAGCCCCTGGGACCCAGCCCACACCGCTTGGCCGCTCCCGGCTGTGTATGAAGCATGCCGTGTATGGTTAAACGAAGGCCATCCCAAGTTCCAAACATTACACCGCTGAATGGTTGGGTAGTTTTCGTGTCTGGGGTTGCGGCGTGGTCGGCCGCGGCCAGGGCCCAACACCTGGCCCTAGTATTGCTCTGTCGGGATCGGGGCGGCCTGGCTGGCCCAAACCCGGGAATTGTTTCAGTATTCTTTGAAACCACTTTCAGTTGGGCTCGGCGGCCTCGAATCGTGATATAAAGCCCCAGGCCGCCCCTCAGCTTGCTCTCAACATTTCCAACATTTCTGGCTGAATTCACTTCGGCTCAAACATATGGGTTCAGTGGGGAGTCTAAGGACCAGTCCGGCTGCGTAGACCCCAGCCACTTGGCCAAAGTACTTTGCTAAAACAAAATCTGCGGTCCCTTAAATCATTATCTGCATCACAACATGTTGTTGAACAAATGTTGATCAATGTGCAGATCTCCTAATTGTGACCCTAACCCTGCCCCTGACCCCTGAACAGCGAAGGGGTGTGCCAAGTGCCGCTGCTGCCTGGTGATAAGCACGGGGTGTTTTGTTGTTTATTGACATGACAATTTGGAGAATCCTGATCTCCAATTCCCGCCCGTTTTGTGTTTCTTCACTCACACAAAACCACATCTTGGAAACTCCTCCAGATCACCATGCCGTCTTGTCAGCACGAGACCCTCCACCTTGATGTTTCCCCTCATGCAGCCGAGATTGGGTTTGCTCGACCGTCGCTGGCCAAAAGAAAGGCAGCGACGACGGCATCGGGCCGGGCATCAGGAAACACATCAGACCATCTCCTTCTAGAATCACTATTTCCCGGCCCCCTCGTGTTGCCTGATGACTGCCTGGCTATCGACCCAAAAGAACCACCTCAGAGTTTACGGTCATGGACCATGGAGAAGCTCAGGAACCCTTTCACGCCAGAGCGGAAGACTGTATATGTCGTCCCAACGCCAAATATTCCCTCGGGCACGGCCTTCTCCCGCACGCTCAACAGATGGACCCTCCCGTTTGTGCTACAGGCGCCTCTAAAGGAAGGATGTGATGCCCCCAAGGCCAAATACATCCGCAATTACCTCGAGGCCTTCTACCACCCAATCCCCGTCCGCACCCTACCAAACATGGCGAGCTTCGTCCCCTGGACCGAGGGCAAATCCAAGCCCAACCCCAAGCAGCCGCCGCAATATATCGGCCTACAGCTCGGGGACAACGTCACGCGCATCACCACGCGGCCCTGCCCGGATGAGACCTACCCGCGACAGCTCAACCTCAATGACATGCTGGACGCGGCCATCGAAGCGCTGCCCTCGGACGCGTACGCGCTGGTCCTGCTGACCGACCACGACTTGTACGAGGACGACGACGACGACTTCTGCTGCGGGCGGGCGTACGGCAACAGCCGCGTCGCCGTCGTCTCGTCGGCCCGCTACCACCCGCTGCTGGACGAGCCGACCGGGATCGACCGCGAACATACCTGGCCCTTCTCGCACTGCGACGCCTACGTGCAGCGCCTGTGCAGGGATGGTGAGGAGGATCACGAACCCGGGGGCTCAGCCTCCACGACCAGCAGCAGCAGCAGCAGCAGCAGCAGCAGCAGCAGCAACCCGAAGCGACGCAAACTCACCGCCCCGCAACCATCACCACCACAACCCCCCCAGGAACCACAACACCCCCATGACCCGCGTCATCCGGGGCCGGTCTCGGCACCCCCGGACCGAACCACAGCCCGACGGGCATGTGGCTGGCGCGGATAGTGCGCACCGTCGCCCACGAGCTGGGCCACTGTCTGTGCCTGGACCACTGCTCCTACTACGCGTGCGTCATGCAGGGGACGGCGGGCATGGCGGAGGATTTGCGCCAGCCGCCGTATTTGTGTCTGGTGTGCGAGACGAAGCTGGCGCGGGCGGTGAAGGATCTGGGGGAGGGGGGTAGCGGTGATGGGGTTGGGGAGGGGGATGTGTTGCTGGAGAGGTATGAGAAGTTGGTGAGGTTCTGCACGTTGTGGAAGTCGGTGGGCATGTTTGCGGCTTATAAGGGTTGGTTGGAGGAGAGGATTTCGGTGCTGAAAAAAGGCTCGTCGTGAGTCAACGAGGGCCCGCCCAACGGCGACTTTTGATTCTTTAAAGTGTCACTGGTCAGACAGACTCTCGGCATCCCAAATCAGATTTAGTCGGATTCAACAGCCGTGTAACATGGCCCGCGGTTCTGGGCTAAGAAGCCTTCGCTTCGTATTTTAATGGCGCCATCCCGAAGCTCTGCATTCGACTCGGCATGTCGCGGTTGGCCGGGGCCTTGTGAATGCTTCCGCCCTTGTCGTTCCGAAGCCGCGCCCTTTTCGGGACAGGCGTCCATCGCGGATCTGGCTCGCGGTCGGTACCCTCTTGGCACACATGGCTAAATGGCTGGAATCGGGACAACCCTACCTCACGGGCGGGGCCTCGAGGAAGGGGTGACTGGGTCAGTAGTCGTTATATTTGTATAAGAAGGTGAGACTCATGGATAGACATGTCATTAACATACCTCTCAACATTGAAATCCACTATCGCATTCACAACTTCACGATCCCATGGCCCCCACACAAGTTGAGCTCCCTTTGCGGGCCAAGGCCCAAGCCGATGGCGACGCCAGCCAAGCCGAAAGCAAGCTCAGCGGCCCCGTCGCCTTTGGCCACGCCCTAAGAGATGAACAATTCCTCTTTGAACCCTCTTACCGCAACCTCAACCACGGTAAGTCATAACTCCTTCTCTCGCCTGGCACACACCGCCTAGAACTCACACCCCCCACCCAGGCTCATTCGGTACGATCCCCCGCCCCATTCCAAACCCTCCTTCCGGCACTACCAGTTCCCTCCGCGGAATCCGGCCCCGGACCGCTTCCATCCGGGTACGACTACCCCATCCCTCCTCGACGGGCTCCCGCGTCCGCCATCGACCAGCTTACGTCAACGATCCCCCCCTTCGACCTGTCGTCTTCGTTTCCAACGCCAACCTTTGGGGCGTCAACACGGTGCTGCGCAACCTCGCCTGGCACGCCGACGGGCGCGACGAGATCCTGTACTTCGACACGCTGTACGGCGGGTGCGCCAAGACGGTCGACTACGTGGTGGAGGACCGCGCGGGGAAAGTCGCGGGCCGGTGTATCCCGCTGGGGTACCCGTGCGAGGATGCCGAGGTGGTGGCGCGGTTGGTGGGCGCGGTGGAGGCGGCGGTGGAGGAGGGGAAGCGGCCGCGGGTGTGCGTGTTTGATGTGGTGTCGTCGTTGCCCGGGGTGCGGTTTCCGTTTGAGGCGGTGACGGCGGCGTGTCGGGAGAGGGGGTTGTTGTCGTTGATCGATGGCGCGCAGGGGGTGGGGATGGTGGATATTGATTTGGGCAAGGTCGATCCGGATTTCTTTGTGAGCAACTGTCACAAGTGGCTGCATGTGCCGCGGGGGTGTGCCGTGTTCTACGTGCCGCTACGCAACCAGGGCATGATCCGGTCGACGGTGCCGACGTCGCACGGGTTTGTTTCGAGCGCGGGGGTGAAGAGGCCCAACCCGCTGCCGCCGTCGAACAAGTCCGAGTTCGTCACGGCGTTCGAGTTCGTCGGTACCCTCGACAACTCGCCGTATCTCTGCGTGAAGGAGAGTATCAAGTGGCGGGAGGAGGTGCTGGGCGGGGAGGCGCGGATCCGGGACGCGCTGACGGCGCTGGCAAGGGAAGGGGGCAAGCGGGTGGCCGAGATTCTGGGCACTGAGGTGATGGACAATGCTAGCCAGAGCTTGACGAGATGCTCTATGGTGAACGTGGCCCTGCCGCTAGCGGTGCAGCCCGAGGACGGCAAGGCGTTGGAGGGCGAGCTGGCATCACTGCCGTCCTTCCCACAGAGTGACGCCGGAACCATCACACACTGGATGTTGCGGAAGTTGCTGGACGACCACAATACGTTTATCGCGCTGTACATCTATGGCGGTCGCTGGTGGGCTCGGCTCAGCGCCCAGGTCTATCTGGAACTGGAAGATTTTGAGTGGGCGGGCGAAACACTCAAATCGGTATGCGAGCGCGTGGTGAAGGGAGAGTATAAGCAGGAGTAGATGTTCATATCGTAGCTCATCTCTTCACCTCATCACTATCCTCTGGTTGTACTGTTGTTCTCTCTCCTCACAGGGGTGGTGCATGTGACCGACCATCGTCGAATCCTGACGTCGCATAGCAGTGTAAAAGAAACAGAACGACAGAGTCAGGGCCCAAAATCCCTTCACATTGATATCCAAAGCTTAATTACGATACGTACTAGAACATGGCGCTCCCCAAAATCATAACCCCAATGCCAGCTACCCCTTTTCCCCTCCCGTATGCGCAGATCATTACCTCCCAAAATGTGTAATACGAACAAACAATCATGTACGACGGAAAAGAAAAACGCCAGAGAGATGCCACCCAAGCTACACCCACCAACAGAGCAGAGAAAAAACCGCCAACAGACCGCAAGAAACAGCAGAACGCAGAGAACACAGAGAATCGACAAAGAAAAGGGGTATCTCAACGCGATTTGCTCCGTCCATCGTCCCCACACGCTTACTGGCTTATCCCCTTCCACTCCATCATCTCCTTGGTGGTTGGTAGGAACATTTTGGAGTCCCTCTTCGCCGCGTCACTCTTTGCCGCCTCGCTGAGCGATACGGCATACTCGCCACGCTTCTTGATCAAAAACGCCAGTGCCAGCGTCGGCTGCACGTTTCTTCGGGTGGGCTTCTTCTTCGGGTCTTTCCCCTTGCTCTCCAGGCTGACACCGTCCGCATCGTGATGGAACATGGCCCGCGACACGGCCGCCGCCAAGTGTCTCGCATCAGCCTCGGTAATCGCCCCCGTAGCAGCGAGCAGCACCTCGGCGAACAGCGTGAGGAGGTGCTTGGTCAAGTTGCGGTTGGCCGTCGGCAATCGGTTGAGTGCTTCGGTCCAGAAGTCGAGGCCCGTTTCGATGCGCGGGCACGGCGGCTCGATGGCACCTTCTTGTCGCGCAAGCAGGATCCAGGATTTGACGACTGAAGGGGAAATGAGCGGCTTGGGCAATGCCTCGAGGTACACCAGAATGAGGCGCGCCGCATCGTGGACCGTGTAGTCGCTCCCCTCAAAATAGAACTGCTCGCCAAAGGTTGGTGGCGTGCTGAATATGGCCTGCAGGTTGGTGACATTGTACAGGTTTCCGGGAGAAGAAAAGATGTTGGTGTCCGTGCCGCCTAACACGCCAGTTAGTTGTGTTGTTTTGGTTAGATATGTGAAAAGATGGGGTGACAAACCTGCGCGGCGAATAAATTCACAACATTTGTGTACCGAGATTGGAAACGTCCGATGCGACGTGCTCCGTCCCTTGTGAGATATCCTAATCTTCATGGGCGCTACGCGGATGCTTTCCTTCAGATCCACACCGAAGACCACTTCGGACTTCTTTGCCTGCGAGTCTCCTAGCCATGGCATGCGCTGGAAGAACTTGCTGGTTGAGCTGGCCTCGGTCCGGGGGGTCATAGGTAAAGGCGAAATGGGCGTGGTCGCGTCTGGTGTAGACGCCTCATCATCGGGATAGCTCTGCCCCCGCGGCGGGGTAGTAAGTTGCATGGGAGTCAACGATCGCTTTTCCAGGGCCGGATCCTCGACACGACTACTGTTGCGCATCCGTGAAAAAAGGTTGATGGACTTTCGTACAGCGGAATTCGCGTGGCTGGGCCGCCACTCGCCCGAACTGCCGCTTCCCAAAGAACTAACGCTCCGACAGTGACCGCCGCCGTCCACTGTGAGGAACAGCGGCCTGTCACCGCCGTCAGCGGTGCTGTTGCCATATGACACCTCCGTGGGCGTCAGGAGCGACACGCCGTCCGTGTTCGCGTCCTCTTCTTGGATAATACCCAGTCCATCTGATCCGGCCGTCTCGATGGACTTGATGGACATTTTGCGCATCCTGTCTTGCGCTTCGGGCTCGGAAGCGGGGTTAAGGTGGCGTCCAAGCTCGAGGTCGGGAGACAGGAGCTGTGTTAGCGGACGGAAGACGTCAGGAGCGACGCTTGGGGTCACCGGGCCGGAGACGGACGGGCTGGGCCCCATTCCAAATGTATCCTCGTGGTCTGGCATCAACTCGGGCATCTCGCATGGGTGTGAGAAGGGAAATCGTGAAATCCGGCACGACATTTCAGGCTGTGCTGAAGCGACAGTTTGCTCGACGGGGAGCGGCGGCAATGCCTTCTGGCCAACCAGGTTTGTTGGCTGTTCAGCCGGGCGTCTCGCTTGTTGGGTGTGGTGGGTGTGCGGATGCGTGTTGCCGTCGGACCAACCGTTTAATTCGTCGCTCGAGTCAACCACGGAATCGGCGTCGATATCGTCGTTGGTTTTGTCTTCCTCATCTGTCAAACCCACTACCACCCCCCGGATCTGGCCCTGTCGATGGTTGGGGGCCGGCGCTGGTTTTGGGGTTGCCCGACCGCTGCCGTCATCAGCTGAAGCGATCGTGTCCCTGGACATGCGCTGCGTTCCGTCTCCCCCACCACCCCAGCCGAGCATGGCGGCGGCCAACTGCTCCCGCAAGCCATCGTCCAGGATGTCGCTCATGATTGCAACGTCGTAATATCCCTTCCGATGAGCTGTCCGTCACCTCGGGGTCATGACATGGCGTTGTGAGGTTGGTTTTGGGTCTCTCGCATGCTGCACTGTGATGGTCGCTCGGATCGTCTCTCGTCGCTTGCAGAGCTGCAGGACAATGCCTGAGAATGCGTGTGCCCTGGCCGCAATGTTAGTGATTGTGCCGTTTCGAGCGCCCAAATGCAGCAAGCGGCGCAGGGTGGGGCCCGTGCCGTGCAGCGGTTCCGAGGAGTTCGGCCGGGGGTTCCGTGGGACGGCCGGGGGTTGATTCCAGGTCCCCCAGGTGTAAGCGCGGGGATTCCGTCCGTCTTGGGTTGACCGTTGGGCGATCTGAGATTCGGAACAAAAACAAACCGAAACGAAAAAGACGAAGTCAGATCACCATCAAAAATGTTCAGATCAGAGAGAAGGGGAAGAGCCGGCAAGCAATTGCGGGGCCAGGCAGGCTTAATTCAATAACAAGCTTCCCACCTGCCACCCCCTCAACGCTCCTGCTGCCATGCCATGCCATGCCATACCATGCCCATTCAAAAATTTACTCACCGTCTCTCTGCGCTCCTTCCACGCACACCAGGACCTCCAGGTTCCCGTTGGTCCCCCGCGTCCCTCGAACGCCCCCGCAGGTGCTTTTCCAGGCAGGAATGAAAAAGCCACTCCACGCAGCTAAGCTTGTTTCAGGATGACTGCGACGCTGTGCTCTGCCCCCCAAGCTTGCGAGTGCCTGCTGACCGTTCCCCAATCCTGGATCTTTCAGGGGCCGATGGGACATCCCGGGGTGTTTTCCTTCGCCCAGGCCCTGGCTTGAACAACATCGCAACCAGCGTCGTATCCATGACGAGGGGGTTCTGTCCTGGAATTTGGCCGAAGAAAACGCCACCGACAGTTCCTTTTTTTTTTGGGAAGAATTATGGTAAAAAGCATCAAAAATCCCTTAATTCTTCATGTACGAAGGACATACCAAGCTTTCTTTTTTTGGGTAGGCACTAAGATTTAGGGCGGATTCCCAACGCGATCCATCTGCAAGATGTCGAAAGCAAACATCCCAGGCTCGAGTATCTGAACAACAAGAGTCCTCAACATGCAGGTTTGCATCGGCTGTGCCGCGAATTACCACCCTCCCAGGACCACCCGGGCACTCCACTCCACCACCGCGACATCGCTTCCAGCGTGCAAGCACCCAAGCACCCAAGCACCCACACACACGCACACCGCATCCGATCCGCATGCACCTCATTTCTAACCACAGTTTATGCACGATGGTAGGAGGATGGCTACCGAGCTTCCCTTCCCCTTTACCCGCAACCCGGGATCACGGCCCACCGACAGCAGGTCGCGCCGATGGGCCGCCCTGCGGCACGGTCTGAATTTTGAGGTTTTGCACGACCGTATGTAGAATAACGAATTCGTCCCACCCACTGCCAAGATGAAAACGAAACATCAAACAACGGCACAGCAGGTTTGGCCAACTCCAGGCAATAAAAAGCAGGCTACTGATCCGCCGATCCGCTCGGATCTCCAGGATCGATCCGGGAGCAGGATTCAGGCAGCTCCAGAACGGTTCTTGACGCCAGCAGTTTGACTTTGCGGGGGTGGAGCCCCCTTTCCCCTTTCTCCTGACAGTCTTGAATTTCAGTCGAGTTGACTATCGACCAGTCAGTCGAGCGCATCATTTGTTTTGTTCGTCCAGGCCGAATCACGGACAGCGATGGGTGGTCGAGGTCGGACGATGGATGAGTAAGGGCCTTTGTCTGGATTGGTGACTAACGACAAATACACCTCGGTGAACCCACAGGGTGGTGCCAAGGGGGGATCTTTCAGGCTGCCGAGTGTCAAAAGGGGACAGTCGCGAGTCGTCTGCTAAACTACCGATTTAGGAACCGCTGGATTCGGAAAAGGATTAAAAGTCGGGAGGCCCGAGTGTCAGTCTAAGTTTGGACCATGTGAATCCTTCGGAGGGCCGGCTCCAAGACCCAAACCCGATCTGCCTGTTTTCCTGTGCCCGTCGATTCAGGGGCACAATTCGCGAGTTACAATCTTGAACAACCCTTCGTTGGACGGACATCTCTCGGCTTCTCCGCATGGACACCCCGGCGCCCAGCTCGACAAACCAACCAACACCACGAGCCAGGAGAGGGAAAGCAGAGCGCAAGCCTGCATCGTGATCATAAACCAACCAACTTAGACCGGTCCCTAAGACCGGCCTGTACTCTTCCCTCCCGCGCCGTTAAACGCCAAAATGGACTCGACCGTATCCACCACAGTCTTCTCCAGCCCAGTATACTCCAGCCCCAACACCTCCTTCGACCGCGAGTTATCAAAGGCCCAGTGCTCCTCGGGGAAATCATCCTTTACATTCTCCGCCGGCGGCAGCAGCGTCTCCAGCTGCGGAAACCGGCACCGAACAATGCTCGCGATCAAGTAGTTTGAGAAGAAGCCCCCCACCACATAGAAGCGCTTTTCGGCGGCGTCGGGGACCGTCATGGCGCGCACGTGGGCCAGCGCCACGTCGCGGACGTCGACAAAGGTAAAGACGGGCGCCGTCGGGGGCATTCCCTCGCGCATGCGGCCCTGCACGAGGTTGCGGATGCGGTGGTTGGACGTGTTTAGGTTGTCCAGACTGTCCAGGCTGCGCGGGAGCGGGCCGAAGGTGTAGGTGCAGTTGATGGTGGCGAGGGTGAACTTGTCGGGGTGTCTCTTGTAAAAGTCCCAGGCGTATCGCTCGGCGAATGTCTGTGATGGATCAAAGCGGTGATATGTTAGCGAGCTTCGGGGTCAAGGGTTTTTGTAGGATGTTTGCTCTGGGCGGAGAGGGCCTTACCTTGCTGGCCCTATAAGTGTTTGCTGGGTCCATGGCCTCCTGCGAGGTAACTTTACACCAACAGGACTCGTCGTACACTTTGGGGTGGTTGGGTGGGTCGAGCATGGCAGCCGACGAGGAAGTGAAAACGACGCGTTTGACACCAGGTGCATAGCGGTATAATGAGTTGAGGAGGCCGCTTATCCCGTTGATGGCTGGATCAAGGCATTCTTTTTTGGGATCTTCCCAACGCATTCGATACGGCGAGGCCGTGTGAACAACGTAGTCGATCGGAGGACTAGACACGACCACCTAGTTTATGTCAGTCAGCCGAACCCTCTTCTGGGATGCCGGCACGCTACCTTATCGAATGCGCCCTCTTTTGCCATATCGTCGATTACGGTAACCGACAGCTGCCGTCTCAATGCCTCATCGATAGCGTTGACCATGCGTGTCGCCTTTTCCCAGGATCTCACCGTTACGACAACGTCGAAACTAGGAGGGTGTGGTCAGTTCTGGATGTGATTGTTTCCTTCGCACCCATCCATGATCTCTTGCTTACCCATGGTCCAGCAGACAATCCAGAACATGCGAAGCAATGAAACCAGTCCCACCTCAGCAAACGTACTAGTCAGTGACATGTTAAAAGCATTGCACATCACGATACCCGCCTTACCTGTTAACAGGACCTTGCCTTTGGAAGGCGGCTGAGTGTCGTTCGTCGACATTATGTCGATGCCCGGGTTGAATCTGTCGAATTTGTTCCAAGCCTTCTAATTGATTTGACGAGTGAGAGGGAGGAAGTGATATTCGAGCTTCCGCGGGAATTATGTTGCCAAATGCGTAGTAATACAAGTGCTGCTTTGAATTAAATGATTTGGACTGTGGTTCGATTCGCCTGTAAGAATAAGCATTTCCGTCGAAGAGCTTGACGAAGGGGCCAGGAAAAAGCTTTACTAGGTAGGTGTTGCCGCAGCTATCGCGCCCAGTGAGACATGCAGACGCGACAAGTGGCCGGCAATCCCCAACGTAACCCGACGGCAAGCCCAACATACGTTCCAACGTCCAAGACGAAATAGAAAGGACGGAGCGACCCACTCCTACCTCGGCACCGAAGCACTCTCCGTACCACGAACTTGTCGTTGTCGATAAGACAACAACAAAAAAAATCGTTCTCAGGGGTCAGCATTGCGCGAGGGAGTCAACCCTCCCGTGCACTGAGGCAGATCACCAGCGTATTCTTCTCCCTGTTGAATGTCCGGGATTGCGCATCAGCAGCTGCCTACAAGGTCAGATACTCTCTTTGTATAGCAACGGCCGGCTATTACCGAAATACAACATGCCTCCAGCGGTTTCAGACGACCCCCTCCATGTCGCCATCATCGGCGGGGGTATCACGGGCGTCAACCTAGCCCTTGGCCTCCAAGCCCGCAACGTCTCGTATACCATCTACGAGCGTTCCACGGGCTTCCGTGAGATTGGCGCGGGCATTGGATTTAGCCCCAACGCCGAGCGTGCCATGGCTGCCCTCAACCCCGACATACTCGCCACCTTCAAGCGTCTGGCTAACCCCAACGGCGAGGATTACTTCCGGTGGGTAGACGGGTACGAGACGAACGATTTGATCTTCCAGCTGCACGTCGGAAAAGACGGGTTCCAGGGCGGCCTCCGCAGCACATTCCTCGAGGAGTGGTCGAAGCTGATCCCCCCTACCGCCGTGCACTTCGGCAAGCAACTCGACAGTATCACCGAGCCCACGGCCCCCGACTCATCGAAACTCCGGCTGCACTTCAACGACGGCACGACCGCCACAACCGACGTTGTCATCGGCTGCGACGGCCTCCACTCCCGCGTCCGCCAACTCCTCCTATCCCCTCCCCTGACGAGCCCACCGCAACCAAACCAGCCCCCATCCCCTGACGACCCAATCCCCGCCACGACCGACAACTTAACCTACACGCACAAGTTCTGCTTCCGAGCGCTCGCCCCCATGCCCGCCGCCATCGCCGCGCTCGGCGAAACCAAAGCCACGACGCGCTTCATGTACAACGGCCCCGGCGCGCACCTGATCACCTACCCGGTCGGCAACAACACGCTCCTCAACATCCTCGCCGTCATCTCCGACCCACTCCCCAACTCCAACTCCACCACCACGAGCACCACTGCAAATCCCTGGCCCCACCTCCGGCACACCACCCCCGGCCACAAGCGCGAAGCCGAGCAGGCCTTCTCGCGCTGGACCGCCACGGCGCGCGCCATCGTGGGCCTGCTGCCGGACGCCGGGATGGACAAGTGGGGGCTGTTTGACCTGGCGGAGCATCCGGCGCCCTACTATGCTCGGGGCAGGGTGTGCGTGGCGGGGGACGCGGCGCATGCGGCGGGACCGCATCTGGGGGCCGGGGCCGGGATGGGGGTCGAGGATGCGTTGGTGTTGGCGGGGGTTTTGGCCGCGGTGGATGCTATGATGAGAGGGGTGGGGGGTGGTGATGGGGATGGGGATGAGGAGGGTCATAATGGTGAGGGTGGGGGAAAGGAGAAGGGAGAGGAAAATGTAGAGAAGGGTAACGAGAAGGTAAGAAAAAGGAATGACGGAAAGAAGGGGTTGCTGGAGAGAGCGCTGCAGGTATACAACGAAGTGAGGTATTCGCGGACTCAGTGGGTGGTGCAAGCGACCAGGGAGGCGTGTGATTTGTTTCAGTGGCGCGACGAGAAAGTCGCTAGAAACCCGGAGAGGTTCGGTCGCGAGATTACGCAACGCTTTCATAGGGTTTGGGAGTATGATGTGGATGGCATGGTGGAGGAGGCGCTGGCGAAGCTGCGTGCGCCGGCCCCTTAAATTGTTTGTTTACTTGGTTCAGGCCTTCGGGTCTCCTTCGCTAGTTTACCAGGGAACCAATAAGTGACCATCATCAAGCCCAAGCCAGATAGACTGCGTTTTTGACGTCAATTTGCAACAGATCCCACTGCAAGCCGAGCTGGTG
>NT_165979.1:4571453-4722908 GCF_000143365.1 Chaetomium globosum CBS 148.51
CCGAGCTGGTCGAACAATCTTTTTTCTGTTTCTATTACATCAAGTTGTGACTTTCCTGCCCAGGTCGAATATAAATAAGTAAACATGTACCTAAACAAACGGCTTGCCGATTTCGAAAACCGACTCCAAGACCCGATCTGGACGACGAGTCGAGGCGGCAAGAAGACGGCGGCGAGCGTTGTCCTCACCGCCTGCCGCAAGATTCAGCAGAGACTCAGCTCGAGGAGGGGCAACAGGGGCCGACCGCGAACCTTGGGACCTCAAGGGCCTACGGCGGTGGAGAGAGCCGCGGGCACGGTCATGCGCTGGACGGGGGGAACCGTTGATACGAACAGGGTAGTAGAAGAGGCTTGGAAAGCCAGGTGGTTAAAGGAACGGGACGGCAGGGCAATCACCAGGCCGGCGGACGACTTTGACCATCAGCAGGAGACGCTATTCCGGAACGAAACCCTAAGGAGGCACGACGGTCTCAGCAAGGCAAAGAGCTCACTGCTGATTCAAATCCGGACGGGAGCAATAGGCTTACGGGACTTCTTGTTTACACGGGGAGTCCCGGAGGTTCTGACTCCTGCCTGCGAGTGTGGCGAGGGACGAGAGACTGCCGAACACCTGGTAGTATGGTGTTTGGCCCCACCGTTGACTAGAAGATGGGAGAGAACTGGAATTCGGACACGACGGGACTTTTACTCTGTTCTACACGGCATCAATCCCACGACATGCACGGCTCGCGAGGAGAGTTCTCGACTGGCTGATGGACTCGGGGAAGCTGCCGATGTACAACTTAGCCAGGAGGCTCGAGCTGGAAGCGGCGGCCTGAAGCGCCCCCGTTCGGAGGCCAGGAGGCCTCCTCTCTTTGTATATGTGGGCTCACTAAAACGCATCGCTCCTTGATTGTTGGTATGGGTTTTTCACCCGGCCCGGGAGGGCACGGTTTTCCTGTACACTAAATAGCTGAGGGTCCGGCACGCCCTAGGGCATAGCGGAGTATGAATAATAATAAATAAGTAAACAAGAAGCGGGAAGGAGCTTCGGCACTCCATCATCAATGGGCATCGCCACGGTCTATATTAAGAATGGAACTCGTGCTACCGTATACAATGGATTGTATTGAGTGGTAGACTGAGATCATTGGTCGTAGGTAGGAAGTACTATCTTAAGTCACAATGAATCCGGGCTGTATATTACCTAACTTAAGTTGTGTTGTGGCCGTCACTTTCCAACTGATCCTCGCTGCAGACCGTTCTGGTTTAGGCAATGAATGGTAAGAGCGTGTACAGACCTGATTAACCTCCTCTTTCAAAGTACTGCGAGATACTCCTGAGCTGGGCCCAGTCCATTTCTCTTCGATTTTTGTTGTTGGCCGGCAAGCTTATTCCCCTTGATTTTTGGGCTGGGTTTCCCGCCCTGAAGTTGAACCATTCATTGAAAGAACAAGGAAAAACAAGAAAAGGAGGGAAGGATGGGAGAAAATGATACAAGCAAAAGGAAGAAAGATCTAATCGTCAGAGAGGAGTGAGCTCGGAGCCACTTAGGGGAAAGAAAGCTAGAAACAAACATCGGCACCTAACTATTTCGTTCACACGCATAAACCTCAACTATCATTCCGTCATAAACTTCATTCAAGTCATGATCATGGCACCTTCTGGTCTCGCCACCCCGACCAGGGCAACCATTCAATACCAACAACTCCCACGGCATCCTCCAAACATTTCCGGCGGACCCCTTGCCACGGTCTCGTCCGTGATGGGGCACGAACCGCCTTGCACCATATACTTCCTAATAGCATGCACGACATTCTCCCTATCCTCCGTGCGGGGGGGCTCAGGGTGACCCAACATCTTCCACCTTCCCTCGTCCCCGCACAACCCGCTCCAGATAGTAGCGTCCTCCAAAGTGAGCATATCCCGCATCTCGGCTAGCGCAGAAGGCCAGTGGTCGTCGAGCCACACGGCAAACAGCTCGAGCCGGCGCAGGGTGTCCTTGTGGCGTGCCAGGACATCCATGAGCAGCGACTTGGTCAGGTTCATGCCGCCGAAGCTGAGCGAGGCCAGGTGCGGCCAGTGCTGGCCCCGGCGTACGACGTCTCGCAGCCAGCCCTCGCTCACGCCGGGACCCCTGGGTGACAGGGAGCAGAAGGCGATGGCGAGGGCGCGGAGGCGGGGCAAGGATCCCAGGAAGTTGGGGAGCATTTTGGCTTCGTTCAGGCGGGCATACTCGGCGAGGTCGGGGTGTTTCGCGCCGAGCCCGAAGCGGTCGATACCGCATACGCAAAAGTGCAGGTTTAGATCGGCGAGGTTGGAAAAGGGAGCAAGCTGGGTTGGGGTTTGTGGGAGGTCTCCGATGGATCGCCACTCTAGTCTGCCGGCTTTGAGGGTTTCCAGTTTTGTCTCGCTTTTCTCGAGGGCGCCCAGGAGCGCTGTCAGAACGCGGCTACCTGGCTTGCCGTGTTGTCTGTGGATGAGCGTCAACGGGGTATAGCTACCCCTCGCCCCGTATCTGTCCGAGCATTGGTGCCATCCTTCACAGTTGATGATGACGCTTCGTAGACCCGTCAGCCTGGGCAGCACTACGGGGAGTAGCTCGCAGATCAGCAGGTTGCCCTGGACACGCGAATGAGCGTCACGCTGCTGGTCAAGTTTGGCGTAGGCTTGCTGTCGGACCTGTCCATCGTCGCTTAGCAGTGTCCGCACAGGGCCCGCCGACCAGGCACCCGCCCAGCTCCTGCGGACCGGGGCGGGCGTGTAGATAAACGATTGGAGGTATTTGGACTTTGCCCGGTCCCTGGCAAGAATGCGGAGGAGGGAGTGGTTGTCCGGGTCCGCATGCACGACGAGGCGACGGAACACAACGCGGGCGCCGATGCCGCTGAACGTCTTACAGACCAGGCGGAAATTACCCGCATCAGGGAGATCGAGCAGGAAGCAGATCCTTAACCAGAGCTCCGGGGGGAGGCTATTAGGGCCGCCCTGTTCCATGTGGCCCGTGTCCGTCATGCTGGGAATGTCAACTGGCCGATCAAGCCGGAAGGTGAACAGTTTCAGGAGGAGTGGCTGATTGTGGAGGGGGACCTGAAGATCGGCTGGAGTGGTCAGCGCCAATCAGAGCATCAGGAGTCGGGATGACCTGATCCGGCTCTCAGCTTCCCGAAAACACCATGCCCGCCAAGTGCAGGGGGCGGCGGCCGCGCGTTCCGCTCCACGCAGCCGCACATATTATGTGTAGACGATCAGCCCTTCTTGCTTGAATTTGGTATCTTGGTATTCAGTGCCCACATACACCCGTGCTTAGCTCTCAAACTTCAACTCCCATTCGTCCGTTCGTCTCTTCGAAGCCGGATACCGGAACCCGATTCGCCCCAAGATTCCCAGCCACAGTCCACCACACTTGACAGTAATACCACTTACACGTATTACAACCTGCAACTATGTCAGTTGCTGATAGCTACCCTGAAGCTAGCATGGCTACTCACCCCTTCTTCCCTCCTGATCTGGAGCTGCCCGGTTACGTGGCGAACCCAACTTCAGTACCGATTCTCCTCGCCTTGTTCGCGGCCGGCGTGGGTTTCGTCTTTTCGGCTACCGTCATCTTGGCGCGTGCAGTTCAGGCCAGCATATCCAAGGGCAAGCTGTATACAGCTATGTGGTTTATGCTATGTGGTTGCATCCACCTTTTCTTTGAAGGTATGTGCGGGACTCGGACTGTTCTTACTGTTATCTGTTTCTCCTCTCTGTTTGGGCTTCTACTAACTCTTCTCTCACAAGGCTACTTCGCCTATCACAACGCCGAGATGCCCGCACGGATCGACGTCTTTGGGCAGCTGTGGAAGGAGTACTCCAAGTCGGACCACCGCTACCTGACACGCGACGCCTTTACCGTCTGTATGGAGACGGTGACGGCGGTCGCCTGGGGCCCGCTTTCGTTTCTCATCGGCTGGCTCACCATCAAGGACCACCCCCTCCGTTACCCGCTGCAACTCATTGTCAGCCTCGGCCAGTTCTACGGCGACGTTCTCTACATGGGGATCTTCTTCTTCGACGAGGCCGTCCACGGGGCTGTCTTCTGCCGGCCCGAGCGGTTTTACTTCTGGGTCTACTACGTCATGATGAACGGGTTCTGGTTCGTCATCCCGGGATGGTTGATTTTTGAGGCCGTTGTTGAGTGCACCAAAGCGCTGCGACTGGCGCAGGAGGTTGGAAAGCGGGCATCGCCAAAGTCGCAATGATACCAACGGTGTGAGGGGGTTTATAGAAGGCGATTCTTGTGGTGTGATCTCAACGCCTGTCACATTATAGCGAGATAGGTATTGATCTTGGGAGATACAGGTGGTTTCACTTGATAATAATAATACATTTAATCTTTTATCTTGGCCGTGACCACATCGAATCTGGGCCACGGACGATCATGTGCCCATCGCCTTAAACTCGCTATGGATAAGACGTTGTGGGTTGTTATGCTGAGAGTTAATGTAGGACTGAAGTTGTAAAAGGAGGTCCTAGTTAGGTGTTTGGCCGTTGGTCAATATCATGGATGCCTTTCTCACTTCGCAAGGGCCGTTGCCAGTTGGCACGTGGCTGAGCACTCATCCAACTCGAATCTCACACACGATTCGTGCGCGTTCAGCTTTCTAGACCTCCTATGTCCGCCTCGGGTGTCACCACTACCTACCCAACGGCGTCGGACTCGGATATATCCTCGGCATCTGCATAATCCGTTTGCCTATTAAAATGAAGCTACCATGTCAGCAGCATTCTCACAGACATTAAACATCACGGCTACTCCAGGGGCACTCACGGTCCTCCCACGTCCTCTTGGGGATATTCTCCTCGATCCGGATATGCCACATCCACAAACACCACAGCGCCACCAAACTATCCCGCGACCTCCGCGCCAACGGCACCAGAACCCTCAACCGAAACACCTCCTCCGCGCCCTCCACCGCCTCCCTCGCTTGCACCGCCACCGCCCTCCCCTCAGCATCACTCCACTCCCAATCCCTCCCGCCCCCCTCCTTCACCACAAAGTAATACTCCCCCTTCCTCACCTTCTTCCCCTCCCTCTCCAACCACCTCTTTTCCGCATCCGAGACCACCTTCACCGCGCGATAGCCATGCCGAAAAACCGGACTCTTCTCGACGACCATCTTCCCCAGCGCCTTCCTCGTCTGTGGCTCCAGCCACGCCTGAAAGGGGATGCCCGCGTGCGGCAGCGGCTTGCGGTGCTCGAGCCAGTAGACGTCCTTGGCGCGGCGCGCGAGGGAGGGGCCCGCCACCGCCACCGCGTCCGGATCGTCGTGATTGTTGTTGCGGATGCGCAGGTCCAGGCGCTGGAACTCGATGCGCTCGGCGGCGGCGCCCTGCTCGTGGATGGCGCGCGAGAGCTGGTAGACGGGCTCGGAGTCGGGCTCGCCGGATGGCAGGATCGGGTAGATGAAGCGGCCGTGGATGACTAGTGTGCAGGGGTCGAGCACGGCGTCGGGGTCGGGGGCGGTGGTGTCCGGGCGGGCGTTGTAGGCGGGGGGGTCGTAGGGAGGTGGGTCGTCGGCGGGTGTGGTGGTGGTGGTGGTGGTGGTGGTGGTTGGGGGGTTGTTGTTTTGGCTGCTGGTGGTGGCGGGCGGGGATCCTGGGGTGAAGGGAGGTGGTTGGTCGTTTGGAATGCCCATTTTCTGGTACTTAGGTCTGTTGTGGTTATTAATATTTTATTATTTAGAATATTATGTCGTATGTTGAGGTTGTTGTCAATAATTGGATGAAGTAATTACGATGGTGAGAGATGAGAGGTGCAGCAGTCATTGAGCGAAAACATAAAATGATGTCAGTCGTGAGATGGGGGCGAAAAGGCCATTTCAAGGGATTTATTTCATCGTTGTGGCTCGTGACTCGAGCCGTGAGCCGTTAACCGTGAGCCGTTTCATTGCTAGTAAGTTGAGCGCACAGCCCCGGTCAGCCTGCATTTGTACCTCTTCTGCTGCGTATTTACCTCGTTAGGCGCTCTTGGGCTTGGCTCAAACAAATGCCTCTCCGGGTTTCCTCGGGGCCTGTAACCACAGTGTGCTTTGGGTGTCGCGTTGCTGTCTGCGTTTGCCAAGAAATGATCACGGGGCTGGTAATTGCAACCTAGACGACGAGATGCCTTGGCGTGGCTGTTACAAAGATTGCAGCGGAAAGGCTGCGGATTTCCTGCTTTGGCGGTGCTTTATACGCTCGATAAGGCGCAGGCGATCAGTGGGAATGGGACAGTTGATGAGGGCGCGGATATCGGAAGGGCCGTGGAGTGCCGAGAACCGCTCCGATCCCGCCGACGGAGACCACGGAGTTCTGGGAATTGATAAAAATCGATAAGAGCCGGCGCTTTCCTTCCTTCTGAAGGGCGTGGTGGGGGGTCCAATGAGGGGTTGTCGAACAGAGGAGGAAGGTGAGATGATGGCCATTTTACGAGATGAAAACCTCGATTCGGTCCTCTTCGTGCCTTACTTCTTTCTCTATTTACACCACGGCCGCTTCTCTCGCTTTCTGATTGTCTGCTCGTCTTTAAGTTATTATGACCTCGAAAAGATCACCTTTGCCATCATTGACCTTGACATTAGAGTGCGTTTCTTAACTATTTAGTAATTCTTAATACCTTGCTTGACGTCCCGGAAGTTGCAATCATGACCGGAAATGTGAATCACCCCGCAACAAGCTGCACCTGGTGTCCAATGGGCATCGTGCAAGATGCAGAAACCCCGTTTCCGAGGAAATCCCCAGCCATTCGATGAATAAGAGACCAGAACAGAGATAACAGTGTGGTGGACCCATATGGGACGGATGTGCAGCTAAAAGAGTCATCACCTTCGTTACCCCTCCTTGGCACGCTTACAACTTACAACTGCTTCATCACGGGAAGTTGTTTTGATTTCCAGTTGATCTCCAAATTGAACGGGAAGGTTGCCATCTGTGAGGACCTTGACGACCTTGACGCACCATGCACACTTCCGCCATGGCCCTCGCTGGGTTGGCTGCCACGGCTGCGGCCGAGACCATCCACGGCGCCCTCGTCTTCACCCGCCACGGTGACAGTATGTACAGTTCGAATTCGGCCACTTGAGATCAGGACGGCAATGACTAACTAACCCAGGAACCACCAAGCACTTTGGCTCCCAAGTGCTCACCCCTCTCGGCGCCCAGCAGGTCTTTCAGGTCGGCAGTGACTACCGCGCCCGCTACCTCGACTCATCCTCCCCACACCACATCCAGGGCATCTCCGAGACGGAGTATGTCCCGGCTCAGATCTATGCCAGCGCCCCGGACCAACCCATCCTCCTCAACACGGCCACCTCCTTCCTTCAGGCCCTATACCCGCCCCTAGGTGACACCGTCTCGGCCCAAGACCTCGCCAATGGCTCTTCCGTAGCGAGCCCCCTAACCGGCTACCAGTACGTCACCCTCCACGGCATCAACGACGACTCCCCCGAGACGGTCTGGATCAAGGGCGACGACGACTGCCCGGCCGTGACGGCCGCCTCTGCCGACTTCAAGCAGTCCTCCGAGTACCAATCCCGCCTGGCCGCCACCCGCGACTTCTACCAATCCCTCTACCCGCTCGTGCACGAGGTGTACCCGTCCGCCTCAGACCTCAGCTACGCCAAAGCCTACGACATCTTCGACGTGATCAACGTCGAGAAGATCCACAACGCGTCCTCCCCCGCCCAGGCCGTCACCCCCGCCCAGCTGAACCAGCTGCGCACCCTCGCCGACAGCGCCGAGTTCGGGCTCAACTACAACGCCTCGCAGCCCGCCCGCTCACTCCACGCGGGCACCCTCGCCGGCGCCGTGCTCAACCACCTCAACCAAACCGCCGCCGCCACCACCACCCCCTCATCCTCCGCCCCCAAACTGACCGTCCTCGCCGGCAGCTACGACACCTTCCTGGCCTTCTTCGGCCGCGCCCGCCTGACCGAGGTCTCGGCCCAGTTCTTCGGCCTGCCCGAGTACGCCAGCACCATGGCCTTTGAACTCTTCACCCCTGGCGATGGCAGTGACGACGCGACCGACCTGCACGTGCGCTTCCTCTTCCGCAACGGCACCGTCGGCCGCCTGCAGCAGTTCCCGCTGTTTGGCAGCGGCAAGGCCGACCTGCCGTGGGGCGAGTTTGTTGAGGAGATGCAGCTGATTGGTGTGAGCTCGGCGGAGCAGTGGTGCGGGCTGTGCCGGAGCGAGGCCGTGTTTTGCGCGGCGTACCGTGGGGGTGATTGGGATGGTGATGGTGTGTATGGCTTGACGGGTGGGGACCGCGGGCTGGTGGTGGGCAGGGGATCGTGGGTTGCGGTGCTGGTGGTGATGGCGGTGGCTATTGCTGGGAACTTGGTCTGGGCGGCGATGTGGCTGGTTAGGAGCCGTCGGGCGAAGAAGGAGAGGATGGCGGCGACGGCAGCTGCGGCGGCTGTTGGTCGGGGTTCGGAGAGCGTGAAGAGCTATGACAAGGAGAGCGTCTAATCGTGATTTTGGCTTGGGTGGCAGGCCTAGGAATGGGAGTGACCTTGTCATGATGAGCTCGGGTTAAACTCGGCCACTGGTATGTTGAGTTCAAGGTTGTGACCGATGAATTTCGTCTCAGTGGAAAGTATAAACATGTATTTTGGTGGCGTAGAAAACACAACGATGACATATTTTGTCGCCCGTGGGCTCTCCCACTCCCGTCCCAGTGATTCCTGGGCTTCAGCATCTACATCAAGCACTCGCTGCCGCCTTCCCGCCCGGTTTCCGGCCATACACAAAGTGCCTACAACACCAAGTCAGCAAGCTCCACGTCACCTTCCGGGCTCTCTCAGCATCAACTCACATGGGCCAATACGAGTGCACCCGGGGGTCCTTGATCGCCTTTCTCGCGTTGGTCGCGAGCGCCATGGCGTCTTCATGGCTCCAACCGAGGAATCTTGTTGCCGGCGCGAGAATGGCCGGCTCAATGACCTGGTCCGTGTTGAGCAGCGACCACCTACCGAGCGTTTTGTACTTGGGATCACGCGCCCAGGTGTTGATGGGCCATTTGTGCACGATCTCGACGACGTCCTCGAACCCGACCTCCTCCAGGAAGGTCTTCCACTGCTGTGCAAAAGTCAGAGGACGCTGGGCGATCTCCATGGCTTTCATCAGTGTCGTGACCCAAAGCCACAGATCCGAGTCCTTTTTGAGCGTGCCGTCGTCGCAGCCGAGCGGGCAGGCCATGTCCTGGATCTCCAGGTAGCCGCCAGGTTCGAGTTGGCTAGGGGAAGGAGTTGTTAGTCAAGGGGCGGATTTATCATAATGTGGTTGACTTACTCGAATGCCTTCCGCACGATTTCCTTGGGGTCGCTGAAGGAGCCATTCATGATGCGACCCATGATGAGATCGAACTTCTTAGACCACGTCCAATCCTTTTCAAGATCATCAACCTAGTATGCGGTTACGGCCGTCAGCTCCGTTCGAACGTCTCCCGAGCTTGCCATTGATTTACCTCGAAACTGCAGTTCGGCGGCAGTCTGTTGCGGTTAGTAAGAGATGTTGATTTTAGGATTCGGGAAAGACAAACATGCGCGGCTGGATAGGACTGAGGTCTACACCAATAACCTGAAGAAAGGTCAGCAAGCACTCTGTATCCACAGGTCCAGAGTCAGTCGCACCTCTGCTTCGGGATGCTGATCCGCTGCGGGTGACCATCGAAGTTAGCTTCCTTCTTCCCAAAAGAAGACTGAGATCCTTACCGTAGTCGATACACCACATCCCGGTCCCCGCGCCAAGGTCGAGGACCCTGTTAGCCCCTTCATTCTTTGGGCATACGCAGAGTCCACCGTCGAGCGTCAGGCTGAAGATATGATGCTGCAAGTCTGCCACGGAAAGACGGTCAACTGGTGATTCCACACCTCCGTCTTGGTTCTATTAAGCTCACCTAGTCTCTCAATCTCCGCCTATGGTCGGCTGGTTAGTGTCGGACGCTGGACGGAGGAATCTCGGGTCATACGCACATTGTCGTTAGGGAAGAGGTATTCTATTCCTTGGTAAGCGAATCTGAGTTCATCAAGAAACGGTAAGAAGACGTACTTCCGGCGCTCATGGAATGATAAGTGCGTCCATTCTCAGTCTGGTAGTTCATGATGCTGGATCGCAGCGAACTCAGACTTTCCGTCAGGGGCTTGTAGTCAAACGAACCCCCGTAAGTTCCTCCATTCAATGTCTTAAACGGTCATTCCTTGGTAAGCTTACCACGGAGAGTCCTGAGTCGGTTTCCTCATTCTCGTCGGCCACCTAAAACCACACATTAATCAACATACTGCCTGAATGGGAATGCATAAAAGGAGACCCACGAGTTCGACGCCATGTTGCTGTGGGCCGGCGGCCTGCACAGACTCTGATGCCGTGGGCGCTGCTGGAGCTGCTGGAGCTGCTGGCGCTGCTGATGCTGCCGGAGCTGCTGGATCGGCTGGCGCGGCTGGAGCGGCTGGAGCTGGCTTTGCCGCCGCTGCTGCTGGCGTTGATGTTGCTGGCGCTGTGGGCGCTGCTGGTGGCGTAGTAGTAGACATGGCTTTGGCACTACCCGAGGAGCGTTGGAACCTGGAGGAGTAGGTACGGAAGGGGGGGGTATGCTGGGCAAGCAAGTCAAGAAGAGAAAGCCTGGGCGAGACGGTTGCCAAAGGTGCCTATGTGCGCAAACATGGGCCCATGGAAGCGAATTTAAATCACGGCGCAAGCCGCGGCAAGCGAGTTTGGAACCTGATAGTTATGGCCTGGACCGTCTAAGATGCATGCCACATGGCCGAATGGGTCATCTATAGCGCGCATCATAACGACTCGGGCCGTTGCGATTGGAACCAAGGAAGTAGCCGCGCGGGGAAGCATGTCGCGGCCCCGGAGGCCCCCTGTGGCTTGTTCGACCTTGCCTGGTTAGGTGCCGAGTGTACGAATTTGGATCGGTGCAGTACTAGCTTGACATCAATCACAAGGAGCCTCCTATTAAGTTTCCTTTTTCTCTTCCCTTCTGCCCCACACACTCTCAAGTTTTCCGTTTCTCCGCTCTCTCAAAGCTGATAGACACAAGGGCCAACCTAGGAGTGGCACGGAAAACTCGGCAAAACTAGAGACAGCGAAGTGGAAAGTCGAGGAGGTATTCGTACTTGGGCTGCCGATGATCAGGCCTTGGTCTCGCCAATACCAGGACCCATAATCAATAATCATGGGGCTTTGGGTATGTACAACGTGACAGCGTGTGATGTACCAGCCCAGGCCACTAGTATTGGCTCATGGCGGGAAACTAGCATGCGAATGGGGGGCCGCGCTGCTCAAGATGGGAAGTGTCTTGTCAGGCTTCGACGAGACCAAGTACCTAATGACAGCATTAATCCTGTCGAACCGAACAAAACCGTTGAAATTGGAATAGCCGCGAGGGCCTTGCCGGATCCGGTGTTGTAAGTGGAAGATCCTTCAGGCTGTCCAACAGGTGGCTTGGATCCTACCCCCAGCCAGCAACACCGGGAACAGTGCATTTTGCCGCGTCAGATGTTGCCCTAAACTCAATATGCACCGCCATCTTGCCCAACATCTCGCACAGATAACGCAAGATTTTATCCCATTCCTTACCCACCTAAGTAGCGGGACGGGCCGAGGGGGGATGCTGCTCCATCTCGCCAACAGTGACCCCCTTCTTTGCTCCACAGACCCCCCACGCCACGTTGGTTCTCCAAGCCCTAACCGGTGCACAGTTGCCCTACCAATATTCTAGCCCCTGCCAAACGGTTTGAGCGGCACCGCAGTTCCTCTCCGCGTGTGATGTATGTACTGTATAACCAATTGGGTAAGATGCAGTGTTTCTCTCTGCTTGGACAACACTTGGCGCCACTGGATGCTAGGGGAGAGCCAACATGGGGCCAACAACCAGGGCCAGCCCCAGTCTGCGGGAACTAAACTGACGCCCATAGGAGGGGGCAGATAATGGATGTGTGGACCGACTAGTGCACAAAGACAAGAGCGGTATGTCCATGTCTCACTCAAATCTAGGTGCTTTCATTTTGAAACTGCAGCCCCATTCTTGAAGCAACCCTGCACGTCGAAGTACGACGTCTTTCCCGCCACACCCTTCCATATGTAATTACACAACCCCCAACCCCCTCAACCCCAACCACAAACCCAACCACCAACCCCCTCCTAAGCAGCGCACTTCTCCCAATCATAGCTCACGCCCTGTTGGATGCCATAGTACTGCTCCTCGCCGTCCTGCAGGGTCAGGTCGGAGGCGACGGAGCCCTTGGCACCCTCCTTGGTGGCCGACAGCGTGAGCTCGGTGCGGTACTTGATGGTGCCCGTGCCACACGCCGGCAGCGGCCACTGCACGAGCTCCGCGGCGGCGGGCGAGGTGTCCGAGTACGAGTCGGCGGCGCGCGGGCCGGCGATGGTGATGCTGTCGACGATCTGTGGGGTGTGTCAGTGTGGAAAGGATGGGGGTTGGTGGATTAAGTTGAAAGGAGGGTTTGGGGCGAGCAGTGTTGGTGTTGTTCGCAGGGTTTTGGTAACTGACCTTGTCCGCTCCATCCGTGTCGTAGGTGAATGTCCACTTGGCCTCGACGCCCTCGTCAAGTTCGTAGTTTGCCAGCATCCGCGTGCCGTTCTTGTGCAGCTTCAGGCGGTACTCGGCGGGGTCGGCCGGTGCCCCGCTCTGTACCAGCTCGGTGTACTTCAGCGTCGTCTCGCACCAGATGGACGCCTCGGGGTTCGCGGCATCTACGTTGAGGTGGATGTGGGGGTAGGCAAAGTGCCAGTAGTAGATCTCGCTGCCGTCAACCGTGTTCATGCCAAACGTAGGCCTAGTGGCGCGTGCTTCGGTCTCGCCAAAGTCGGGGCATCCCGGGCCCTCGAGCGCCGTGATCTCAAAATTCCAGCTCCACGGGAGGATGCGGATCGGGTCGTCGGCGACCACCGGGCTGGGGCGAGCAATCGCCGTGCCCATGAGGGCGGCGAGGACAGGAAGACCGGACAGCATGTTGTTTGAGTAGGGGTTGTAAGATTTGGTGAGAATCGAGCAGCGAGTGAAGTGTGGGTGTCAAGACATGGAAGACGGACGTCGTCCAGCGCCACTTTATAGACCGTTAAGCTTATTCACGATCTCCCGGTAGCGCATCGGGACTTCGTTACATGTTAATCTACACTTAATCTCGATCTCCTGTCAACTGGTCTGGGGAGCATCGGTGGTCGGGCACTCACAGGGCCTCGGGGAGATGTTACCCCGCGTCGACATCGTGTTGGATGGCCAGTTTCTGGCAGAAACCGGAGGCACAGGGCCCGAATGCTCCCCAGAATTTGCTTACGGGCGGGCTCCCGGCTACGCGGTTCAAAAAGGCCCAGGAGAGATTCATCCGTTGCCTCATCGATCCACGGCGAGTCGCAGTCTTGTATCTTAATATATGTCCCGTCAAACATGTTTGGTCTCCAGCCGGCCTTCCTGCAGCACCGTTGCATCAGCTGCTGCACTGGCGCCTTGGGATCCAAGTCAACATGGAGTCCGAGAGCTCGGACTCCTTTGACAGGGAAGATCTGCGGTGCACGCTCGAGCAGAGGCCATGCAGAGCAAGCACCGGATAAAAAGAAAGTTCCAAAAGACAACTCCCAACAGTAAAGTTCCCGAAGAGTCTCATTTGGGAGCCAAGTCGAGTGAAGGACGAGTTCGAATTAAACAAGGCAACCGCAAGGATCCAAGATGACGGCAGACAATCATAGGAGAAAAGACATCCGGCAAGGCCTGGTATTCATATCAATGGTGTGGTCGATTGTCTGATAACTGTTTTCGTAGGAGGCCACTGAGCGTTATGGCGTCTGTAAGTCATCTTGGTGATTAACAATTGAGTCTCTTTTCAAAGGTGGAAGCCCCTGGACTCAAGCTATTAGAAGGGATTGGGTCAAGCTGCTGCCCAGGTCGTGGACACGGTGGCTCGCCCAGACATCGCCTACTACCTACCGAGGCCAAATGCGGAGATGGTGATTCCATAATCGGGGTCTCAACATAACAACTGCGGAAAGTTCCTATTCCCTCACAGGCCATGCATGCTGTATGTACGCGTGCCATACACAACACAGGAACGGATGTTGCCCTAAAGTTCGGGCTGCTATAATATCAACCAGGGGTATAATACTGACACATTGTAACCGTTGACGGGCATACACATTCCCGACCTCCGTCTGCCGTTGGGTAGATGAAGAGTTCGTTGCTGCCGATGCAACTCTGCAACTCGGAGCTATGAGGTAGGCCGCCGCGGCCGTGACCGTGGGCCGCGCTGTTTCGTGGTGCCATCCGCGCACCCCATTCTCGGCAGGGCGCGGTCAACGGCGCGGCAAGCCTAACGGACTGCTTCTGCCGCGGAGAACATGGTCCTTGGTCTGGCCGCTGCCACGTCTTGCCGTCTGGGTAGCCAATGACCGATGCGTGTTTGAGAGATGCGTAGGGACTTTGTAACACCGAGATAATCTCGGTCGCCATGACCAATATGACAGCGGCACCAAGAGCAAGGTCTCTTTTTGAACAATAAACCGGAGAGGTTTCGCGTTGTTAGAGACTGTTGGCTTGTGGCACAACAAGCAGGCTGGTATGACTTGGGATATCGTATGACTGCCGCCGAGACTGCATGTGGCGTTATCCTGAATCATGCCCAGAGTTCCGTCAACTTGGAATATGCGTGTCAAGTCACAGCGAAAGGGCCATAGCTGAGGGGTTTTCTGCGTTCAAGTGATGTGATGCTGCGAAGAACATGACGTTTCTATTGGAGCAATCCCCTTTCCAACCGACTTCGGAGTGCCCTGTTCGTATTCTTCGTATCCCCGACCGATTCCAGCCTCTTACGAGCGAAAAGGGGACTCGGGTAACGCACACGACTACCGATATCCTTCCCCTTTCTGCCAAGGAAGTTGATTAAGGGGCTCGATGGGTTGTGAAGATTCGGCCGATCCCCGGTTATCTCCGAGCCCGACCGTAACAGACTCAGTGAGCACCATGTCGGCACCCGGCCCGCCTGAAGCCCGCGCAACAATTATGGGTGGCGAGCAGAATATCCCGCGGAGACATTTCCTCGTGTCCGGGACGTCGTAGGACGTAGTACACAGCTGCACCTCCTGGACAACCGCCTGAACACTGAACATCTACCCAGATTTCTCTCTTTTCCCCGCCTCCCCTGCGGAACCTGCCTCCTCATGGAGATGTCTTTCCCGGCCACCCACTAGACGCCGCTGTTTTTCAGCCCTTGAAGTCACGTACGACAAGCCAGCGGTCCAGATGGCGAGGGCCACCGACGTAGCGATCATGGCGTACATCCCCCTCTGCACCCGTCAGTTAGTCAACTACCTTATCCTTATACGCAGCTAGGAACGAGAACAACAAAACGCAATCACTCACCTCAAACCAGGGCGCCATGCTCGCGCCATAAAACACTATACTCCACCACGCATTGACAGCATTATTCCCCAGATTCATCCCCGCCAACACGACCGACCTAAACACGGGCTCCCGATGCCTCATCGCATCATTTGCCCACGCAAAGAAAGTCGCCTGGCACGCATACACGGCGCCCGCCCAATAATACGCCGCAAACACCACGGTCGTCGCCCGCTCCCCCGCCGGATCCATGGCCTTTTGCGCGGCCAGAATCATGGCACAGGTCGCCACCCCGGTCACGCCGATAAAATACCCCACCAGATAGCGCTTCCCGCCCAGGAAATCCGTCAGCGCCGCCCAAAACAGCGTCGACACGATCCCCACGGCGGGCACCCCCGTCGGGTAGTCGTTGAGTTGGCGCACGGTGTAGTAGGGCGCGTCGGCGGAGGTGGATCTAGGCGAGCTCTTCATGAAGAGGGCCAGCAGCGCGTTGGAGGAGAAGGACTCGGTCTCGCCGGCGATGACCCACAGCATCACGAAGCCCCACCACTCGTGGGAGGTCAGGACGCGTTTGGCGAAGGTCCAGGTGAGAGGGGAGGTGGGTAGGGGTTGGGGTTCTTCGTGTGCGTGGTGGGTTGCGGTGGGAGCGGTGGTGGTGTCGTGTTGGGGCTCGGGTTCGGGGTCGAGGAGGTCCTCCCCGTCGGTGGGTAGGAGGCGGGAGATGGCGAGTTCGCGCTCGGCGGGGTTGAGGTAGGGGGCGGTGGTGGTGGCGGGGGTGTCCGGGAAGAGGAAGAAGCCGTAAGCGGCCACGGGCAGGGTGACGATGCCGTCGATGATGAACAGCCAGCGCCAGCCGCGCAGACCGTGCCTGTTGTCCATGCTGGTGTATATGCCGCTCTGGATAAAACCGCCGATCATGGTGCCGGCGAGCCCGGATGCAGTGAAAATGCCGCTGCGCTTGCCTAGCTCGCGCTCCGTGTACCACGACCCCAGGATGTAGTGCGTCCCGACGAAGGTGCTGGCCTCGGCAATGCCCTGAAAGAATCGGATGGCCATGATGGCCTGGGGGGAGTGGGCGGACGCCGTGACCATGGTTAGGCCCGCCCAGATGACCATCATGGCAGGGAAGAAGTGGCGCGGTTTGACATAGTGGAGGCTTAGGTTGCAAGGGATCTGGCCTAGGACGTAGCTGGGCAGGTACGTAGCTCTGTCAATACCAGGACCCGTTGAACAGTTCAGCTGGATGCTCACGATGCTCACACATACCCGACGGTGAAGCAAGTGTTGATTTGGTTCAGCTGGTCTCCCTGGAAACCCAGGTCCTCTTTCATGCCCGAAACATAGGCATTGGCCAAATTGGTGCGGTCAAGCTGGAAGTGCTACGTTAGACTGCCTAGCCGGTTCGATAGAAGGGGTCAGTCCGTTGGCTCACGTAATTGAGGAAGTAGCTCAGACAGCAAAATGTCAAGATGAAGAAGTCGATTTTCCGGACAAGTTTACGCTCCGCAGGATCAATCCGCCAAGCCGACGAGAAGTAATCCCTTAGCTTGGATGTAGCCTCCGTCATTTCATTAATCGGTGGCCTTCTAGAACGCCAACGTGGGCTTCACACGTTGGAAACGGTGGTGGTGGTAACGCGGCCACTTGCCGAGCACGGAGTCAGCGGCTGCGGGGTCCGTCGGAAGTTAACCCAGATGATCCGCGGCGACTCGGGAAGAACTCATATCGTCTAATCGTGTTGTGGTGATAAGAAGGTAGTGAAAATGCTGTTGAGGTTGTGTGTTGAAACGAGTAACGGGGTTGGGCTCCCAGCATCGCTCGGCTTCATGGTTCCATTTCACACATCCGACATGACGTTGGAGGGATGACGTCCCCGAGCGAGAGTCTCAAAGCTTCTTCTTTTCTGTTTGGGTATGATCCACGGTGCTCCCTTCCCGAGGTTCCAGCCCATTGCCGCCACCAATAACCAATAAAGCCGGTGCGTTTCTGTGGGGAGGACCCCTCGAGCAGGGCAAGTGAAAAAGTGCAGCCCCAGCTCCACCACTAAAAATTTGAACTCCTCCACCGGAAATTCGAGACGAGTGGACGCCCAAGACGGACGCGCAAAAAGGAAAGTTTGAAGGTCGTACCCGGGATCGAACCGGGGTCGCCGGAATATCCGTGAAATCAGAATCCGAAGTGATGACCACTACACTATACAACCTGTTGATTTGTTGGTGACTTCGCCGTTCCGAGATCGGCCTTGTGAAGGACAACAAGACATGGAGTGGATCGATGCAAGCCACGACGAGTCGAACAGGAGTGACCGTGCCCGCTGCGCGCGGGCACGCCAAAGGAAGCCTGGAGGAACTTGCCGGCTGCAGGTAGGCCCCATAGCGGAGTCAACGATGTAATTGTCTTTTTTTATTTTTCCATTTCATGATGGTTATTGACGAATGCTGGGAAAGTAAGGAAAGGTGGTTTCTCCAGTCAGACCAGCGTCTAATCGTACAGTCGCGCCCTCTTTTTTTCCCGCTGTAGACCTCTTGCTTCTGATTGGCTCGGGAGAGGGTTATCGCCCGTTTGGCGGGATCCCAATGGTCCTGTTCTTCGGGGACTTCTTCCAGTTCGACCCCGTCCTGCAGACCAGCCTCCTCTTGCCGGCGCCCAGGGACCGTGGCGGACAGAGACCGGAAAGCTTGGCGAAGCATCTCGCAGCGCACAGGCTGTTCCGCCAGTTCACAACCGTTGTCATCCTCCAGGAGCAGGTCCGCGCGGCTGGTTGCCCAAGGCTTCGGGGCTTCCTCGGGCGCCTGCGCAATGGCGATCAGACCGAGCAGGACTTCCAGCGGCTGAGCCAACGCCTCTATACACCGTCGTGCAAGGCGTCCTTCGTAGACGGTCTGAGAGCCATCACGCCCTTGAACCAAGACCGGTGGGACCTGAACATGGCCGCCGTCGTCCAGTGGGCCCGTGCCTACGGCAAACACATCTCCATCTTTGTGGCCAAGCATGACACCGAATCGGGGAAGCGGCTGCGCGTCGAAGAGCTGGGCGACGTGCTCCGCCGCGGAGACGACTCGCAGCTGCCAACCCCGGGCCTCTTCTTTTACGCCCAAGGCATGCCGGTCGTGGTGACTCGCAACCAGTTTGTCGGGCTGAAGGTCGTCAACGGGTCAACGGGGCACCTTTCATGGCCGTCGACATTTCCCCCGACCTCGCGTTTGGCACCATCGCCCTCACTAGTGACGTGACTCTCCATCTCGGACCGCCGGTGGCCGTCCTTCTTCAGTCAGACGATAGCGCGGGCCTCGCCATCCCCGGGCTCCCCAATGGCACCATCCTGATCAAAAGCAAGACGGTCGCCATCCCGAGCCAAATGCGGGGCAAGGAAACCAGATGGAGGGGCAAGCCGGGTTTTCGGCGGGTTACCCATAGAACAGGACCTCTTTGTACGCCGGCCTTCGCCATGACGGATCAGAAGAGCCAGGGAAAACAATTCTCGGACGTCCTCGTCAACCTCAAAGGCGTCCACTTTGGCGGCACGGCGACTCGGCCCAGCTTCATGAGCCTGTACGTGCAGCTGTCGAGGGCGCAGAGCTGGGACGGGCTGCATCTGTTTCGGAAACCGGCGCGCGGTGACTTTATCGAACCCAAGAACGTGCTTGATAAAGACATGAAGGAGGCCATCCTCAAGCTGGAACGACAGGGCGAGGAAACCAGACGGCGGTTCGAGCAGGACCACAGGCACGAGTCGTGGTTCCAGGAATGGGACGCCATGGCCGAATCAGTGCAGGCCACTGAAGCAGCTGACGAAGAAGCGGTTGCGTCGCTCTAGTAGTAATAGTCAACCCATAATAGGTGTCGACCCTGAACACCTCATTTTCGCCACTTTTTGACAGAAATTTGATTTCTTGGTTCGTGATTGTCGAGGATTGCGCGACGGAGGCACGCAAAGGCACGAGCGAAGCAGCGAGTCACAGGGGCCCTGATGCCAAAGTGCGGGTAAGCGGCTTTTTTCCGGCAATTTGATTGGCCAGAACAAAGCAACAACGGTCCGTGCACCTCCACCGCCAAGACCAACTGCGACATGCCAATTCGACGAAGCAAAATGCAGATGACGCCAGACTTCGAGATGCTATCGAGAGGTCGAAAAGGAGAAAAAAGCCAAAAGTCTACAGTGAGAAGTCGACGTACAGGTTTTAGAAATGACACCGTTTTTTGAGTTTTTTATGGAGTAAAAACTGGTCCGTGCTTAGAGCAGGCCATGGCATTTTTGACCTAAGGAACCTGGAGTTCCTCCAGGCAAAGAGCATTGAGGATGGATGGGTGGTTGAGAAAGTCGAGAAGTGTTCAATTAGAATTACACCGATGAATTATGACAACAGATGCCGCGAAATGTGCCATTTAAATTATTCGCAACTAAGCAAACGTATGATGATTTTTACAAGTCGGGATGGAAATCCACATCAAAGGCCTCCCAGCCACTGAAGCTTCCAATTGCTGAGAGAGAGGCGCCACTTCCACCATCCATTCCTCATTTGGTTCGTCACTTTGGCATGGCAACTGCAAAGATTTGGGCATCCACATCCACCTTCCGCTCACCTGCAGAACACCAAACGACAAAAATTGACCCAGAATCGGATGAATTTTAATTAACTGCCTCTAGGTCCCTCCAATTCACCACATCATTAACTAGCTACCACATCACACATCAAACCAAGAGTATAGGAACAATAATGAATGTCTTCGAACTCATACCGCCCTCCACCTCCCGTTCCCACCAGCCGAACACCATTGCCACTCATACAACCATCTAGTTAGCCACCTTGCACAGCTTGCCAGTCTGCAGCGTCAGCCAGTCGGGCTGGCCGGCGATCTTCCAGCGCTCCGAGCCGACAGCAGTCGGGGCCCAGAACAGGTCATACGGGTCGACCTTGCGCTTGATCTGGAGCAGGCGGTCGTAGTTGGTGCCGTAGAAGGCATCGGCAAAGTCGGGCTCCATGACGTCGCCCTCGTTGAGGTAGCCGCCGGGGCCGTACACGCGCAGACGGCCCATCCAGTTGTCGGTGATCTTGCGCTGGACGGCCTCGAGCTCGGTCTGCGAGATGCCGGGGGCCCAGCCGGTGCCCATGATGCCGAACCAGATGGCGTCGCGCCAGTGCGAGTTGGCGCCGCTGGCGGGGGTGCCCGCGGGCGCCGACGGGTTCATGTTGTACTGGATGAGCGCGGAGCCCTCGTCGACGATGGAGCGGACCTCGTCGAACATGGCGTTGCGGTGCGCCACGTCGTCCCAGGCCGACCGCGGGAAGAGGCGCGACGCCGTGCGCAGGTTGGAGTTGGCCACGGCCTCGGTGGGGAAATGCCGCGTCCACGCGTCGTAGAAGTTGTCGTGCTCGAAGAAGACGGGCTCGAACGCGAACCCCATGGCCGTCCACTCGTCAAAGAGCGGCTGCACCATGGCCTTGAAGTCGGTCAGCGACATGCCGGGGACCATCCACGGGTTCATGGTCCACGTGTAGCCCGCACCGGGCCCGCGCGGGAAGATCATCGAGTAGCCGTACACGTCCTCCTCGGCGTACTCGGGGAACTTGGCCCAGTAGGCGTACATGGCCTCCCAGAAGACCGCGTCCGAGTTGGCCGTGTCGTTGCCCGAGTTGATGGTCCACGTCACACCGGCCATGTTCAGCTTGGGGTGCGCCTTGACAGTCATGGCCGTGACGACGCCAAAGGTGGAGCCGCCGCCACCACGGAGGGCCCAGAAGAGGTCGGTGTTCTTGGTCTCGCTGGCCGTGACGAAGCGGCCGTTGGGCAGCACGACGTCGAGGCTCAGGATCTGGTCGGAACCCAGGCCGTACTTGCTCGACAGGGGCGAGTGGCCGCCACCAGCCGAGTAGCCACCAGCAACGCCGACGCCCTTGCACTCGCCGCCGACGGCAGTGACGCCGTACTTGTTGGCAGCAGCATACAGCTCGCCGACCTGGACACCGGCGCCAATCTCGAGGGCGGCACCCGTGTACGAAGGGGTCTTGACCGAGTTCAGGAACTTGATCTTCTTAAGGTTGTGGGTCCAGATGGAGAGCGCACCGGAGCCGCAGGACTTGCCAAGGAAGTCGTGGCCCGTGTTCTTGACGACCAACCGCAGGCCGAGCGTGCGGGCAAAGTTGACGGCCAGCTGGATCTGGTAGACGCTCTCGGCCTTGACGGCGTACGAGGGGAACCCGCCCAGCGTGCACTGGGACGTGGCGCCGTTCTGCGGCATGCACGTCTCGCCCGTGTAGAGCGGCGACATGACCGAGGTGGGGTCTCTGGCGCTGGGAAAAGGTTAGCCTCAGAAGACGAGACTGGCTCGGATGAACTGGGTAAACTTACTGGGTGTCCGACTGGGTCCAGTTCTCGAGGATATCGGCACACTTGGCGGCGTCGTACACACCGCTGTTAGGGTAGCAGACGGCGCCGATGGGCACGGTCTCGATGAGGGCGCCACCCGTCAACAGGTTGAAGACTCCCCAAGTCAAGCGCGAAGGGTACTTCCAGTCGCCGGGGTACGTCTTGCAGTCGCCGACGTTAGTCCACGTGCGCCTCGAGACCTGGGCGGCGTCCTCGCTATCCGTGTCGTCAAACAGGAAGAGCTCGATGTCGCTGAGCTGGTGGCTCGTGAGGTTGGCCAACACGTCGTCGGTCAACTGACGCGACTCGGGGTCCGCCGAAACGTCGGTAGGGGGGCCGGAGGCCGGGGCAACGGTGACCTCGTTCGCGGCTGCACATCATCAGCCAAACTATTCGCGCCCGTTGAGAAGCCTTCACGTCAACTCACGGATCACCTCGCCTTCGGAGTTCTTGATAGTCTGGGCAAAGCCCTGTTGAGCGAGCGGAAGCACGGCACCTGCCAGGAGCAGGGCCCGCTGAAGAGAGAGGACGACCATGATGATCGACAAGATGAACGAGTGGCTTGTCGAACTGGTCTACGAACTGGAGAAGGAGAATGAGGAAACCACGTTTTTCCCACGAGGCGCCATGGTTATATGTCTGAGGTGATGGCACCCTCCCTCCTTCTCCGGAGCCCGGGTCGGATGAGCTGCCGAACCACCAATCAGTACCCCGGTGTTTCGGGGAGCCTTGTCTTATCCCACGTTGCACCCCTGCACTGGAGTCGGAGAAGCAATATTGTTCCCTCGTGTGGGGTTGAGAAATCGATGGCGGGGGCAAGTTATTTCACATCTGGTAAGTCTGGCGCGAGCTGGCGCGGCGTGGGCCGCTCGCTGAGCTGGTGTTGGTCCATTTTGGCGAGAGCCATGAGTCGGGTTTGTCCTCTCAGCCTCTCTCACCAAGCAGCCGGTGGGGGAACAGCAGAAGATCCCCCGAAGCAAGGGGGCCTGGTAGAGTCGGCCCAGCGCTGTTCCATTTTAATGTAGCCAGGCCGGCCCCTCCACTGATATCAGCAGGCCAATTTATAATTGAGGATCCAGCAGTGTGGGGACATCCACTTCGAGCCTGCGGTCAGCACGGGAAAAAGGGGAAGTTAATATCCGGGTTGCCAGGCGGCCTCTCCTTCAACAGAACCTCATGAAAAAGTCAAGACTTCTCTCAATCCGGACGCGCCACAAACCGTTTTCTTCTCTCGCCAACGTCGCTTAACTCCGAGACAGTCGCTTATTCTCTTGGTGGTTTCTGCATCAGAAACTCGCCCCCAACTCCTGGCGCCGGTAACCTTGGCGCATCCGCCACCTTGGGAGCGGCACGGCAGTTGTCTCGGTTCCAATGCCGCTGGCCTCGGCAATCCGTGCCACAACGACCGCCCTGCCATGTTCTCAGCAACCGACAAGATGATGGATGCCAGACCCGAAGGATATACCTGCCCTCATCACGAGCTGCGTGAACTTTCGAGGATAATGGAATCATGCTGATGGGTCGCCGTCTGCTTGTCTCCATTCAAGCTGTCAAAGATGGGACTTTCCTCAGGGGCTGAGTGGACACTATTCTATTTTCCCATCCAGTCGCCCAGTACCAACAGTCGAGACCCGCTGTGCTTGTAGGGGTGACCCCTTATCAACGTCTCCATCACGGCACATTCCATTCGCATCGGAGATTGAAGAGGGGTTCGCAACCCTCCGACGCTAGTCTTCTCAGACTTTACTCCGTACAGCCAGGCCGGTTTCCCACCAGTTATGGCGAGGGCGGAAGGGCGAACGTGCCGAGTAGAACAAGCTGCGCGAGCTTTCGGTTTCGGCTCCAGCACGTCATGTGTGTAAATACCAGGGGGCAGATCTCCTCAGAATTACTATTCTCGTCTCCGAGGCATGCTGCTCGGACGCACCTTAAACGGCAGTGATCGGCTGCTTCGATGCGCCATACGATGTGTCGCAGGGATATCCTAGAGCGCACGAGATGCAGGGGAAATGAGAAAAACCCTCAACACCAAGGTCCACCACGCCTCCACCGACGCAAAGTTCTTGTGCCAATCGATAACATGGTGTCAACGAAAGGGCCGGCAGCTTGGTTCACCTTGTTCGCTGAGACATCGGATGCCCCGCCTCTGTAGGAATGTGGCAATTCGAGTTCCCATACAGGAAGGCCAAGTGCCTGCACTGCGCAAGACCAGCGAGACTAGCACCCACTAGTCAGGAAATTGTCAAAGCGTAGCGCGAAGGTGTCACGACCTTCTCAGACTCGTAGCCAAGACACAAATGCATGGGTGTAAGTGGAGGTCTGGTGCAGGTTACAGGGCGTCGGGGAGTCAGCGGCCGACCAGTCTCCCGGGATTCTCGATCTTTGTGGTCCCTGCCCCCTTTCGATCCTCCAGAGATCAAGGTTTTGCCTTGGTCGTTTTTAGGCCCGGCCACCCGTGTCCGCCTTTAGCAGCGGCACTCAAGAATGCCGAGTTTCCCCTTGATCCTCCTCTTGCCTTCCCGTCGACGTCGAGGACTCATGATAACCGGCCACTCCCGTTGATGACGGTATACGGATACCGGCCGTGCCGCGAAGCCTCTCGTCTTCCGCCGCCGTCGATCCATCTCTGAAAGATCGTGATTCGTCTCCGCCGATCGATCCCCCGGCCTCCCCAGGTCTTAGCTGTTCCACTGGTGTGTCGATCTTTGCAAAAGACACGACACCTCCACGATGGTCAAGATGGCCATTCTACCTCGCCGCCCCGAACATGTCGATGTGCTCACCATCCCGACGCCGCCTCTGCAACAGGCCGCCCTGTTTGTCATCTTCTTCTTTACTGCTCTCGCTTTTGTCACATACAGTTTGAGGGCGTACACGCGGCTCCGGACGCGAACATGGGGTATCGACGACTACCTGGTTACCGCCGCCATGGTCTTCTCCCTGATGATGATTGGGCCCTTCTACATGTGTAAGTAGCCTATGGCCACTTTGAAATCAGGCCACGACTAAGACAGGCTTGGAAACAGACATTAAACTCGGCTACTTTGGCTGGCATGCGGCGGATGTACCCGAGTTTGATCCGGCGCCAGGCATGTGGTGGTTCTACCTCGCCCAGCTCTTTTACAACCCGATCCTGGCGTTTGTCAAGGCCTCGGTGCTGTGCTTCCTGCTGCGTCTGGGCGGCCAGAAGCCTGGCGTGAAGTTCGCCATCCACTTCCTGAACGCTTTCAACGCCCTCCAGGCCATTGCCATTTTCCTCGTCGCCGCCTTGCAGTGCTTGCCCATCGAGGCCAACTGGGATTTTGCCGTCAAAGCGGACCCAAACACGGTATGCGTCGACAACTCGTTCCACGTCACCATCTCTTGCATCACCATCCTTACCGACATTGCCGTTATCGCCCTGCCGTTCTGGATCTTTTTGGGTCTCAAGATGCCCAAGGCCGCCAAAATTGCCGTGTTGGGTATCTTCATGCTCGGTCTTGCGTACGTTTCCCCTTTTCCCCTTTTTATTTTGGCCTCCAATCAAAACATGGCCACTAACCCCGACCTTCCCTCTCCCAGCGTCACCATCATCGGCATCGTCCGTCTCCAAGGTGTCATCAGACTCTTCTACGTCAAGCAGACCTCCAAAGACCCCTACTACGACATCACGGTAACGCTCTCCGTCGTCGAAGCCAACGTGGCCATCGTGTCGGCCTCGGCCCCCGCGCTCCGCCCGCTCTTCCGCTCCCTCCTGCCCGGCCTCTTCGGCGGCAGCAGCGCGCGCTACGGCGCCCACAACAAGTACAACTACGCCAACAGCAACTCTCCCTACGTCTTCTCGGGCGCGGGCGGCTCCGTCGCCGCGGCCGGCACCTCCCACCACCACCACCACAACCACGCGGGCTCGCGCCGCGACGCCAACGAGTCCTCGCTCGTTGGCGGCGGCAACCCCCACGGCAACATCCGCCTCAAGAACTTGCGCAGCCCCAGCGGCAAGGGCGGCCACGCCGAGTGCCGCAGCATCAGCCCCAGCGGGTCCGAGGAGGAGATCATGACGTATAATGGTATCATGCGCACCACCGACGTCCAAGTGCATTACGAGGGTGACCGCGATAGCCGCGCTGCGCATCGCCATGATATGCTGCGTGCTGGTGGAGGTGGCGGTGATACCACGGATGTGGAAATGTCGAGTCGCGCGTCGAGTGACTTGAAGGCAGGGGGGAGGGAGCAGGTGGAGAAGAGGACTTTGTGAGTTGAGGGAGGGGGTGTGGTTTAGTTAGAGAAAAGCGTGTTTGGATATACCATGGGTGGGAAAAAGGGCGTGGTTTGAGGGGAGGGTTTTCTTTTCAACATAACAACAACAAATATGCGGGATCTAGCGAGGTCCCAGCCAGGCGTCATTAATGCTTAGATACCTCGGGCGGCCAGATTGCTTTTTAGATACTCATGAGACATGCTTCATCAATGAATATATTATTCCATGAGATTACAGCTTGCATCCGCCCTACTCCCGCTCTCCCTTATGTATAAGACAGCCAAACCGGCCACATCCCCAGTCACGGTGACCTCCTCTCCTTCCTCACGCCCCAGAAACCCCATGGGTCCCGCGGGCGTTCCTCCTCTGCCTCCGCACTCCGCACGGGTTGTAGGGGCCGGGGCGGAGGAGGCGTCCATGTTGTAAACCCAGAGCTGGAGGCATAAAACTGGCGCTCGGGTTGAGGCAGGGTCGGGGATTGGGGTTCCCATCCCATCGGGTATCGTTCTGCTGCTGGTTGAGGTGCCAGTTCGGGCGCGACCTCCGCCGGGCGTGACACAGGGGATCTCTGTTTTCAAGGCTTGTTAGATACTGTGCTCGGGTCTGCCATCGGTGGGGTCATCACATGGATACTTGCCTTCATCTTTTTACCCTTTTTCTTTTTATTAAGTGGTAAAGGCCGCGCCATTCCAATCCGTAACGCCTGTGGCTCATCTACCGCGCGCGCCAATTCTTCCACGGGTTCCGGGTGTACTTCGGGAACTGGTTCTTGAGGGGGTTCAGGGGCCGGCTCTGGTTCCGGCTTGGGAGCAGGCTCGGTAGCAGGCTCGGTACCAGGCTCTTCTTCCAGTTCCGGTTCCGGCTCTGGTTCTGGCTCTGGGAGCGGGTCAACCTCCAGCTCAGGCTCGGTCAATCTTTTAACCTTCTTTTTCCGTCTAGGAACCTGAGGCTCCGGCTCCGGCTCCGGCGCAGATTCGGGCTCTGGCTCTGGCTCCGGCTCAGACTCAGGCATTGGCTCCAGTTTTCGGAGTGGCTCATCCTCAGGCTCAGGTCCAGGCTCAGGTTCAGGCTCAATGATCTTTTTGGCCTTTTTCTTCCGCTCATAAACTCGAGGCTCCGGCACCGGCTCATCCTGTGCCGCTGGCATGAGGTCAAGTTCAGGTGCAAACTGTGCAGCTGGTTCTGGCTCCGGCGCTGGCTCGACTTGTGGCTCTGGCTCTAGTATGGGCGCTGCTGCCGGCTCCATTTCTGGTTCTGGTTCTGGTTGTAGCTCTGGCACCGGATCTAGCTCTGCTAGAGGTTCGGGGCTCGGCGTTCCAAGGAACCCTTGATACTCTTCGTGATCAGATGCCGGCAGCGAGCCCACACCATATAGATCGTCCACGCCCCTGTCGGCCTTGCTCGTCATAATGTCGCTCCAATCGCTTCCTGTTGCCGGCGTGTCCGGTTCGGCAGCTGTGGCATTGCCAGCCGCACCATCCCGGCCACTGAGCGATTCGAGCATATCCGTGTATGTCTCAAGCATGCATTCAAACAGGAGTTTGACCACTGAAGTGCCATTGCCGGACTGAGAAGGGGCGACGGCCTTGGACAGCTTCCGGGAGTCCTGGAAGGTCTGCTTGACCAGCGAACGGATCCAGCGCGGAAACCAAGTGTCATTGCCGATGGGTACCGGGTAGGCCGCTTGAACAACCTCGATGACGGTGCAAACTTCCAGATCGCGTGCCACCCACTCGATATCGCTCCTGACTTTTTTGTCGAGACCATCCAACCCGATCGTCCGAGCCAGAGTGTAGATTTCGAACTTGAGCTTGAGCTCCCACAACTCGATGTCGAACGAAGGGTCAACGGGCCCTGTCCACTTCAAGAGTCTATACTCTTTGCTGTAGAGGTACTGGACCAGGGCATGGCCCGCAGTGCAAGAAAACCGACGAAGGTCGATACTCTCGGTGGACGGGTCGAGCAGGTGGACAAGTTTCGAGCATTGGAGGAGGACTGCGCGGTGGATCGTGAGCGGGAAACCGTCTGCGAGCTGGACTCTGATGGCAGGGCTGCTGAAGGGTCTGGAAATACAACGCGAATCAGTAAGTCCAACGTGAATAATAAAGGGTCAAACACAAACGTACGATATCTCGAACCCGGTGTCAAGTCTCCGCCCGCCATCGCGGGTTTCTTTGGGTCCTTCCATCGTTACGCGTCGGAGAGCTCCTTGAAGCCAACCGAATTTGATACAGTTCAGAGGTTGCAAATGTGGAAAACCAGGTAGCAACCGGGCCCCATCATTAAGGGATAAGTTTCAGGTTCCTAGTCTCATCGGGCCGGAAGCCCCTATGCCACTCCAGCGGCTGCATGTATGCCCGACTCAGTGAGAGTTGGAGAAGCCAACTTTTCAGCCAATCCGTGTATGCTCCGGGGAAGGCCAGTGGCGCGTGTCAGTCTCTTGTACTCACTGAAAGTGCAAAAATCTAACGAATGTTAAACGGTTGGGAACGTAAAGTGAATCTCCCCTGCCAATGAGACAAGAAAATGACCCCCCATTAGATAAGATAAATGCAAGCGATGAAAAGCCAATAGAGGGGCCAATATGCACCGGATATGCAGCTTGAAATCCGGGTGGCTGTTTAGATTTAACGATGCAACAGCAGCCTCGCCCCAGATGTCGACACGTTTCTCAGCGCTGAAGTTTCCCTCTTCCACTAAGATGCCAACATCACAGAAAAGGGAGATTTAACTTGCGGTACTCGATAAGGTGGCCTAGGAGAAACAAGAAGAAGAAGAAAGGAAAAAAGATAAAAATACAATGGAACCCAAACAGGAGACCTCAGGTAACTGCCGGGACAACCCCAATGACGAAGTGACGGTTGACAACAGATCCAGCTTCATGTTCTGGATTTGGGTAATACATGCCTTTCAGTGACCGAAAAGCTAATGTATTGAAAAGCATTATGGAACCGCCTCACGGGGAAGGGTAAAGTTGATATCAGGTTACTCGCTTATTAAGGTAAAGATGGAGCGAGCTCAAAGTAGGTACTTGAACGGCCAGCATCTGATCAACAAACTCAAACTTTATAACTACAATCAATTTTATCATACCCCAATACAAGTACCTCCAAAATCCAACAGCTTCAAAAGCGGTCTGACAAGCTAAAACCCCGCAAATCCCACAAGATGCACTCACCCTTGTCATCGAGCACGAGATCTCGTGTAGCCGTTCCTCGTATGGCACGGGCCGTATTGCTCCTGGAACCGCACACACACCGTTTCCGTTTCGGTTTGCCACTCCAAACACCTCGTCTGTGCCCTGTTTCCGAAATTTCACAAACCGACACAGCCACAACAGCACCCGTCCGTGACACTGTAGTACCAGCTCGAGACAGGCAAGTATCGGTGACCTTGTGCTAGATTCCCATAGAACTCAGCTGGAGACTGGCGTGACCGGTCATATTCCATGGATTAGCTTAGGGGAGGCCTCGATCAGCACGCAACCTGCGGAACCAACCCAAATAGCACCATGATACGGTATTGTAGTAATGTATTAATTAAGATCTATCGGTAAATATCAATGTCCAACAAACAAACCATGCATCCAAGGCATATCCCATTCCCAGTTTTCCCGGCCGTCGGCACGTCAAGTGCAAAACCCCAAGTCGTTTTCGTCCAGTCATCACACGGAAGTGGTGTTGAATAAAGATATTAAAAAGATACAAGTTATGCAGTGGTGAGTTAGTGGATGATGGTTGATAAGAGAGAATTAAGGAGCTGTAAGTGGCGGTAGTGTGTGATAAGGATAATGCAAACATGAAGCCTGGACCGAAGGGTATACCGTGATATCCGCCCCATGAACAACAGTATCATCATGCCCGCCAAGATTGTTGACCCGTTGTTGAACCCATCCCAAAAAAAAAAAAAGAAAAGACAGGAATCCAAAGTCAAACCGATTTCGCCATGCAGGATTACCATGAGATGATGAAATACGAAACAAGGAGTGAATGGGGTGGAAACCCCTCTAGATGCGGCCGGGAAACCGGCACCGCAGAGTTTGGCCGTGGTCACCAGATGGGAGGCGAGGCGAAAAGAAACGAGCAGGTTGTTGACGTAGGGAGGGCCGGATAGCGAGCTACCTGCCACAGCCACAACCTGCCGACGGCAACCCCCAAGACTCCGCGTCCCATCCGGCGTTGCCGCGGGAGGTAACCCAGTGCCAGCCGTCTGTCGCCATGCCTGATCAGCGTCCGCCTTGGGGAATGATATCAGGGCGGCGTTCCCAAGAACGATCGAAAATAGACAAGTCTGACATCGCATTCGTATGATGATGATGGTGGTGGTCTGGTGGATGGACGTTGATACTGGCGGCGGATAGGTAGTGGTTGCGTGTCCCGGGAATCCTCGGACAGGAAGGTGTGATCAACGTTAAAACGGCGAGCTGCATGGCCAAGCGAAGGGACTCCGTGACTGGCAGTGGTGATGTATGTAGATGAGTGTGTGGGGGGGCCGCAAGGCAACCTTGCCGGTGGGAAAGGTCTCGGGACTGACGGGACATGGATCGACGTCGAGACTATGGCCACTCAGGTGAGAGTCCAGGGCACGAGGCGCGCGGCCAAGGAGCGCTGGGGGGGTACGAGAGCCTGCTGCAGGTTTCGTTTCGTTGCAAGGGTGTAGAGGGGACATTCCGGGTCAACGAGGGTTTCGTCGATGCGGTCATGCAACCCAGGTCGATCGATCGTTAACTCCGCAGTGAACGGCCTTTACCCCAAACCGAGACATTCCAACATGTGGCCGCAGTAAATGACGCCCGACGGCTCATGCATGCTTGTCGTTTCTTCTCCGCGCTTAAATCGTGAGTCGAAAGCAACAAACTTGGTGACCGGATACAAACACTCCCCCGTGGAAGGTCGAAGCGAGATGTCATGTCGTACGACGAGAGCGTAGCATTTGTTCGAGATGGGCGACATATGAATCCAAGATTCCACCGCATGAACCAGTCGCGAGTCCGAGAGTCGATAAACAGAGTCGTAGAGATCTGCCAAAGGATGCGGGTCGGAGACTTTGACATGTCGCATTGTGGTAGTGTTGGGGTGGTCTCGGGATGTGCCTAGCGGTCGTGATGGAGGAGCCGATTTGCCCCTGATTGGCTGACGCAACAAGCAGCTGATCACTCCCTCCAACGGTCCCCACGCGGGGCACACCGCCATGGGCCCGCCCGGGTTGGGAGCAACGTCTCCGCTGAAACGGCATGTCGTCGTCTTGTTACGTTGCGGACTTCGTGTTTCTTTTTTGTTTTCCTCAGCGGGGCTCGAATATCAAAATCACAGGGATCGTCCCGGTTGCTAAAGAACCACCCACTCGCTGTCCCCATATTGCCTGCCCCGGCCCCTCCCGCATTGTCGTGTTCTGGTGTGTTGTGTGTGTATCTGATCGGACGGAAGTCGAAAGGAAGAGAGCTAAATGGGTATCCCCCACCGTCTTCAGCTCCCCTTGCCCGCCACCCGCGTGTCTGCCGTGACTCACGCCAAACCAGTCGGCTGCCACCCTAAACACAGATGACAAGGTTCACGCGTCGCCGCATCTCCCGCGTACACCCCTGGCCCTGCGGCTAGATTCCGGCATGTTCTGCCTGCCCCCTCGCGTAGCCACTGTTGCCCGCCGTCTTCCACCCATGGCCCTTCGCGAGGGCGGCAGGGCGCCACCCACCCCGCCTCCCCCCCTCCCCCACTGCCTCAAAACTCCATCAAGGGAGAATGAGTTTCGGAAGGGTCACGCACTCAAGCGCGCGGTGGCCCCTCCCCGTACCCACTGCTGCCATACACCTGGCCGTGGCTGTGGCCGCTGCTCGTCTGGCTTTGGTAACCATCCGCCACAGAGTAGCTTTCCCAATTCCTGGACGGGCCTGACGGAGCGGAGACGTTGGAGTGGCTAGCGTAGCCGCCACTGTGCCCATGGTGTGTGTGTGTGCTGTGAGGGGTGTGGTGAGATGAAGGTCCGGATAAACCGTATGGCGAGGTGACCGATGACACGCTGTGTGTCGAGCCGCGGTGATCGTAGGCCACTGGTAGCGTCGTGGAAAGGCGCAAACTTGACCCGGTCCCTGGTGAACTGGTTTTCAGAGCCGGCGACATGGCTTTGGAGGCTGGGCCATACGTCGGGCCCCAAGAGGAAGGTCCGCCGGAGAGAGTCCGTGGACTCGTGAGGGAGTCTGCATGGTGGTGGCCGGCGTAACTGACACCCGCAGCGGCCGGGTCGGCTGTGGTGCTCGATGTCGTGGAGACTGGTGTTGGCGGGAGGGCTGGATAGCTTCCGCCGAGGCCCATGGTCGTGGCAACGTGGGGTGATGTGGTCGGGGTCATGACGTTTGTTGTCGTCGAGGCGCTGTACTTGGAGATAATTTTGTACAGGGCCCCTGAGAGATCCTTCCAATGGAACACCTTGACATCCTTCTCAATGTTGCGCGGCTTTGGGTTGCCGAAGCCCATAATGACCTTGAAGAATTCCTCGCTCTCCGAGCGGGCTTTGCTGACGGTCGCCGGGCGGAATCCCTCGAGGTTTCGGCGGATGCGGTTCTTCTCGTCGACGCCGAACCGGTTTGGTGCGGCGAGGAGCTGCTCAAGCAGGTGGATAGTGTCGACCGACGTGACGTAGCACGCTTGTTTCTCCTCCCACCAGATACAACTAATGCAGATGCTGTGAGGTGGCCGCTCTGCCGCGCTGACGGCTTTAAAGCTGACGGTGAGAACGCTCCCCGTTTGCTGCTTCCGAAAGAGCACCAGCCTGCGCTTGCTCTCCCACTCTTCCTGGCTCCATCCCTCGGCCATGGTGGAGAGATCGCCAGCAATTTTCAGTGTTGCCTTTTCTTGGTAAACGCCATAGCCGGGGAACCCGCCGGCGGGTTGGGCCAAAGTGCTAGTTCGGATGAGCTGTGGTGTAGTTGATGCTTGGTGTTGTAGCGGGGTCAAGATCGAGCGAGACACGGAGTTGTGTGCACTGTGAGGGTTGTGTGCGAGGCCTGAATTAGGGGCCCGAAGGGGATCGAGCTGGTTGCCGAACATCCATCCGGCCCCATGGGGTGACCGGAGCATGGACGGATTTCGCGGGTAGTGGTCCGTGAAGGAACCGGCGCGGTATGATGACAACATGGTGTTGCTTCCTTGGTTGTAGGCTCCCGTAGTAGAAGGAGAGAAGTCGGCGTGTGCATGGCTCTGGGATTGTATTTGCGCCGCAGCACTCGCGGTCGAGACACTGGGGGAGAAGCCGTACGTATTTGAGGATGTTTCATGGGGAAGGCCATGTTGGGTGGCAGGGCTGTCAGACTTTCTCCGTCCCTGTGAAGCTTGGTGTGGTGGGCTGGCCCGGTGGACAGGTGATCGGGTCTTGGGAGACCCCAAGTCGGGCGGGCTACTGTCATCAGGCACCGCAGCGGCCCCTGCCCCTGCGCCGCTTTGCACGTCAAGGTATGAGAAAACACCCACATTTCCCACCCGTGTCATTTCGTCCCCGTTTCCGTTCTCCAGCAGGAGCGTCACGGGAACGTTGCTAAAAGATGGGCAGCCCGTGCTCAAAAACTGAGGTGCTTCGGCTGTGAGGGTGTAAGTGCAAACGCCGTTTGCATCTCTCGAATCCCTCGACACTTGCGCAGAACACCGCTGAGACCCGAAAACCAGCGACACGAACGGCGGAGACGCGGTCACGCTATTGCCGACAAGATCATACTGGCACGTCGCCTTCAAGGATACCTTAGTCCCGGGCGGGCCACGGCTGGGGTGGCAAGACAGGATGTTGATGTTGGCGCCAGTTGTTACTTGTGTTGCGAGGTACTGCCCCGCTGCCGCGTTGTTGGCTGCAAAGGCTATTTGGTTGAGTTGTGAAGCCGCATTCTCCGTTTGCTGGGAAAAGGACTGGGAAGGGTAAGGCGAGTAGTCTGAGTCTGCATACCCTAGAAGACCATGAACACACCAGTCAGCTGCTGAACCTCGCTCACGAGAAAGACGACAAACGTACCGTGCAGCTGAGCCGGCTGCGCCTTATACGCAGACATGGGCATTGGCAGGAGACCAGGCGGGCATCCCCCGCTGAGGTCTCCTCCGTTTCGAGCCGCTTCCTCCTCCAACCGGATCGTCAGTGTTTCGGGTGACTCGATCTGTTCGTCGAGGATGATGGTCCGGTGAGGATGGTAGCCGGGCTGCCAACACAAAGTTAGCTGTGCTTTGGCAAAGGCCAGAAACGCTGCATCAAAATGCGCTCTCAATGGAGGAGCAAGTCCCTTGGCAGCTGAGCCGGATCAAGGCGAACCACAGAAACAAGAGACAACACCGGCGCCCGGGTTCTCGGTTTTCCACTAACCTCGTACACCTTGTAAACAGGCTGATGAATCTTGGTCGCAGACATTCAAGCTGATTTCTCCGAATATTCGTGGGTATCAAATCGCTTTCTGGCGTCAACCAGGGCGGAGGGTGTGTCGAGCGCCGGGCGTCGGTCGTGGGTACAGCGTTGTTCGAGAACCCTTCCAAGGTCGATCTGGGCGCCAAATCTGAGATCTGATAACCCAACTCTGTCAGCCATCACGGTCCCACAGTACCTGTCGCTTAGATCCAGGACACTGGCTCGGATATGGGCCAAGCCCCAGTGGACCACTGCGGGGGAGAGAATGTCATTGTCGACTCACCTTCGCACGCGCCTCTGACACACAAGGCAATGCCGAATGCTGAGATTTGTATCTCTCTGAAGTCAAGTTCCCCCGTGTGCTAAACAGACCGTTTAAGACAGCCAGACCAAGTCTTTGACAAAATCTGGATGACGGACTGATTGCGCGGTGGGGACTCTGACTTGCAGCGTGGGAAAGCCGGCGAACCCAATTCTCAGACTGGGTTTCAGGCGCTGATATCTTAGCTTGGCCCAGATGACAGGCGTGCTTAAAGAAAAGCAATTTGCATAAAACTGCGCAAAATGTCGGTCAGCATCAACTTTGAGTACAAGACAGGGATTAGATCAAGCCCATGGACCCTGAGTTTCCAGCAATAAAGCTCCTCCGATGTCCCGACCGGGCCCAGGGCCTGCGCCGATGATGGGCGCGGAGCCTGAAGCCGCGGGGGGATGGGGGCAGGGGCACGAAATGGCACTTACTCGGCTGCTGATTGGCACAAAAGGCCTATTCGTCCTCAAGTATCAAGAGCGGTTGTCGGGGCGGGGATGGCGGAGATTAGGTTTGATTGTATGCAGCTATCCTGAACCTGTTCGCATGATGATATGTCAGAACGTTTGCAGTCGCCAGCAGCAGGTATCCGTGAACGGTTCGTCCGGTGTGTACGTGAGCCTGAGTGGTGGAGCGGCGAAGAAGAAAGGATAAACTGAACCCCTGAGCGGAGCAAAGATGAGGGAGCAGGAGCGGTACGCGAGTTGTGTTCAAGACAGAGTCAAGACAACAGACACTACGCCTTTGATGTTCTGGGGGCAGACGAGAAGATGAAGTGGGATACCGCGAGTGGTGGAATGGACAAGGCAACACAGACCAGCAGCAGCTTGCATATCTGGGGAGGGTTGGAGGATCAGCTCGGCGAGCGCTCAGCAGGCTCCAGAATGTGGGTTGTGAGCTTGAGATCAGGACAGGCGCGCCCACCGGCAAGCTTTCCGTCTCGCTCTTAGTTCCCTGGCAGACAGACAGACAACCCCTTCGGTCTTGTCGACGGCCCCGCGGAACGGTGTGCCAAGAATGTGAAAGGCGACTCAAGCGTCTCTCACCCGGGCAAAGTCCGGAGACTCTATGAGCGCTCGGGATACCAGCAGGTGACAACGACGACGAGCAAGCAGGAGGGATGGCGTGCGGGTGAGAACAGGGATAGGAACTGACCCAGCCGTTGAATGCAAGATTCCATGGTCTCCGGGAGAGAGATGTGGATCATGCAAGGGTCATTGGGGGGTGGGGAACCGGCGTCGACATATGTGTGTGTGTGTGTGTGTGTGTGTCAGGTTGCAAGGATGGAAAGAGTCGAGAGGTGGGAGAGCATGTCTCCAAGAGCTTGTTTGAGAAAGAGAGAACTGGAAAAAAGGGAACACGATGTTGCCAGCAAGGGCCGGTTCGCGGCATGGACCACGAAGACATGCTGAGAGAGCCCAAATGGCAGATCAAGACAAATATGGGCAAGACGCGACGCCAGTGGGAGCCCCGAAAATCTCGGAAGGAAGCGCAAGGCCAGAGAGAAAAGCAAAGCCTAGCGGAATGGTGAGTGCAGGGGGCGATGGCCGGTGGGCGGGAGGTACCTGTACTCGCTCACTCCCCTGTGGGAAGCTGGGAGGATATCTCAACGCCGATGGGGTGGCTTGTGAAACGCTGGGCAAAGTAACAGGGGGATGTCTGGCCGAATGAGGGCGAGGAATGGCAGAAAGTGAATGGCTTGGCCCACCTGCAAGGCTGGTCAGCGGAGTTTACTATTGGATGGTGTGTGGAGCGAGACCTGGTAACCTGCAAGCACAGGGGGAAAGAGATCGTCTTTCGCGGATCTGGGACCCCAGATCAGCTGCGCGGCAATCCTCTGATCCCTGTGATCGAAAATACGACGCTCGGTCGCCGGACGGCACTTCCACGGTCGCCGGTTGACGCGTTAGTGGCGATCAGTCGGAAACGAGATATGAATGCCGCCGACCGTGGCAGAAACTGGGGGAAATCTCCGACTCTGCCAGCTACCCCGAGGAGGGATACCGGAGGGACTCGGACGGAACCAACGCCGCAGATCGGCGGTGCAGCCCGGTCGGCCCTGGCAGCGGTACTGCGGTAGTGCTGAGTAGACGGAGCTGGGGGCGGGTATTTGAGTGGCCTAGGCGCCGATCCGTCAATTAGGGAGCTGCCGCTTCAAGCGTCTGAGGGGTGCCGTGTGGGGGGGAAACAGATCCGAGCACCCTCACGACGCTACCTCTCCGACGTTTGCTATCATGGGGTTACATGGCAGCTGTCATGTTCCCAGAAGCCCACGGCGGTGACGGCAGTGACTGGGAATCTCCAAGCTAGCGTTCACCGGCCCAGCTCGCCAAATCGCGAAGCCCCCTGTAGACCCGGACCCGGGCACAGCAGGCCACGGGGCGGCAGCACCCGCAGCTCGGCACGCTGGGATGGGACCAGCGCTCGCCGAGGTTCGCGAACGCCGCAACCAATGGCTCGACAGCGAGCTGAACCGGCCGGGCTTGAGACGCGGAACGAAAGCCTTGAGCCAGCTGAGTGGCGTAGCAGCAGGAGACGGCAAGGCAAAGCTGAAAAGAGGGTCGTAGTGAATGGCTTGGCAGCACTTACCAGGACCCCTGATCCAACCCTTGATATTCTGGCGAGAAGCTACCAGTATGGCAAAACAGGGTCGTGTCTTTGTCGGATTGCTTCCCACAATACAGCAGAGCGTCCAAGCCAAGACGGACAAGTGGTGTTTTGGGACGCGGGGTTCTTGTCCTCCAATTGATGATAGGCGGGATACGGAGCGAGTGATGAAAAGATTTGCTGGCAGAGGACCCAGTTGCAACAAGTAACCAGAAATGCGATTCGCCCAACAAGTTCGATAATTATATATGCGACGCGGTGAAGGGGCTGGCAAGGGACTCGTAGGGACGTCCAAGCGGGTGAAGGTTTCCCTGGGGACGGTGAGGATGCTCATGTTGACGGAGGCGTACGGCGCATATAAAGCCAAGGTCGAAGGTGGCCGCCCAGCCATGTTGATACGACGACACCGTCGTTGGCTCTGTGGCCTCACTCACAGCTGCGCAAGTTCGCCGCACCCTTTTCGATCACGACAGCAGGCATGGCCGCAGATAAACTGCAGAAACAGCGAGTATCCCGGGGGGTTCGCACGCCTGTTGGAGGCCGAGGCATCACCGATTGTGCAGCCAGGCGCTGGCCCGAGGGAGCACTGGTGGATGAGTGCGTGTGTTTCTTCCAGGGATCAGGCATGGTCGAAGGGGAAAACTGCGGGGAGGGGGAAGACACTTAGATGCTGTCTAGACATCTGCGAAGATGTGGTTGAACAGGAATATTGCTTTGTGGCAACTACGGACGTAGTGCATACCTGTCAAGCTGGCGTGCTGCACATGTGTCTGCATTGACAAGCCGAGATCGACCACGGGAACCAGGGTCCCCGATCTCTGTCCGCCGTTGGGTGAACTCAGGCCCTGTAATTCGACGTGTTGTGCCTTGGACCGTGGCGCGGGGAAACAATGCGAGTGGCTGAGCGCCGTGAAACGTGGTGTCTAGGGTATTATGCCGTTAGTGGTAGGCGAGCAAGGGAGAGCCGAGTCTGCCCGAAAACATGCATGAGCAACCTTCAGCCTCGATGCAGCATTCAACAGGCACTTCACGGCCAGCGTCGAACGGCCCCAAACTGCAGCATCATGATGGCACCCATCGTGATTAAAACGATCATGTGAAGATGCTGAATCTCGTCGCCAATGCACCCTCCGTGTCATACTTTTTGATTGTCCTCTGAATCGAGGACCGGCATCTTTATCGATGCACGTAAATCAGGTAAAAATTGGAATTGAAGATTTTCAGATGTCGAGCCCCACACACATGATCTAGATGCGGACGGTGAGAAAAAAAGAGATAAAAATAAAGTGCAATTGGGTGGAAATCGTGCCTGCCGGCCGACTCCGAGTTAGCCAGCTTCACGTTCCTTCCTAGGTAGGTACCAAAATCCAGGGCCAACCCTAAAAAATTGTTGAGCGGTACTTAGGTAATTTAGCTGCCTTCCGAGCTCAAGTTTACCTAGGTATTTCTCAAGGTTGGCGATTGCTCAAAACTGCATCTTGAATCCCGAGGTCTGTTTTCTGACCGCATTCTCCCTGTTCGCACCCGCTTCCTTCCACGGCTTCACCGCATGGATTTAGATCCGATCGCCCTCTCACCCGGCAAATCGAGATCATGCGGGAAGCATTCCACCCAGACGAGATCCGCTCATGTACCTGGTAAGCACTTGGAAATCAGTGACACAACACGCGATGAGGGTCGCCTGCATCAATCTACGGACCACCTCCCGTCAGCTGAGACCAGCTGAGACCTGGGATTTTCAAGATGGCGTTGCAGCATCTGCAGCATCTGCACATGCTCAACCCAGATCACGACGCCAACACGCGCGATCTACGGCCGTACAAGCATCTCCAGATTTGACGGCCTCCCGCGAACTTGCCTGTCCCTGGTGCAACGTTTGCGTCGACGGACCCATCAAGACGGCTTCCGGGAGGTGCGGGTACCCGCGCAAGGAGTGACTACTCGTTCGTGTGCCACAATGCACCAATGTGCACCATCATTCCCTCCCGAGTCTCCAACCAAGCTCGCACAAAAAGCTGGTGCGGAATCTGGGCCAAGATTAGGTACCAGGATCTCGGCAGTCCATCCGCGCCACCACCAAACATGTCGCAGATCTTAGGCTCGACCCCCATTCTTAGTTGTGTTCCAGGCTCAGCTCACCGCAGGGCTAGTGAGGCTAGAGCTCGCTTGAACCGCACTTTGCTCGCTGAGGCATTTTATGAATTCTGACCGGACCGTTTCTAAACAGACTCCTACCCAACTTGGACTACTTTCTCATTCATCAATTACCACTTGCCAACACACAGGCCTCAGCCGAGGCACAGTCAGGCAATGACCACAATGGAGATGGGATCGAGACAATGCCCGTTTTTGCCCACACACCGTCCAAGTGAGCCTGCATAAAATGCTACGTGGTTTGGAACTGACGCCGTCCCTCCTGCGGGAGTATGGAATAGTGGGAGTTGAATCTGGAGCAGACCCCCCGTCTCACTTTGCTGCATGATCGTGGTGTAATTAGGGAGCCCCACAAACGCATCTCATCTCAGACTTCCAAACGCAGGTCCAAGGGCGAAAAGCAGCTTTCCCGTTGCAGTGACCAAAACATTGAGCAGCGTGTACGAAGTATGCCATTAGTTAACGCACATTTAGCCGCCGTGTTCCGCAGAGATCGCCATGGGCGTCTGTCTGCTTGCGGTACCTCAAGGGTGTTTTCTTCAGAGTTCAAACTCTGCTATGTTGACACCGTCCACGCATGAATGCATCGAATGATGGGGGTGTCATTGTGCGTATCTCAGTCAACAAGCACCACGGTCGGTCATTGCACAGTACAGTTGACGACGACGGCGGCTGGTACCAGATGCATAACCCACCATCACAGAAAGGAGTTTGGTTGGCGAACCGGAATCGGCCCTTGAATGGTTGGGGTTTCCTGGTGATGTGTTTGAATTACAGTCGGGGGTAAACCGACACCGCTTTTCTGCTATGGGTAGGTGCTTGTCCTGCGGGATGCCGCAACCTCGCACCATCTCCTGCTTGATCCCTCGATCCTGCCGCAAGGCGAAAACGGCGCATCATCTCGAGCCATCTCAGCCAGTCGTGTGCTGCCGAATGTGTACCGTTACGCCCGTAACCGCTCTTAACCGCCAGCCAGGCGAACATTCAGACGCCGGCTAGATGATATTGCGCTATGTCAGAAGAGCAAACCTATCGCAACTTCCTGCCATGCAGCCATCTTCCCCTCTGGGACTCGACTAACACGATCCAAGGTCTTTATGGCGAACTGAACACGGCCGAACCAGAATGCATACAGTGGAACAGGAGCCAAACCAGAGCCAGATCTCAGACATGGAGCAGGCAGGTGGATTACAACAAGCGAAACTGCGTGTCCAACCTGGGTGTGCAGGGACCGGGTCGCTTGAGAGTTGGGACCAGAAACCAAACGTCTCACCCCAGGGGCAAGGGACCACGTGTTGACCGACCATCGTGGATTCTGGCCCATCCCCTGCTGCACATTCACTGGCATCTCGTGCATCGCAGCTATTTTGGACCATCAAGAGTGGCGGAGCATCAAGATCCTGATTAACCTTCTCTGTTGCTCCTCCTTACCTACAACATCCCGCCCTCAGACGTGACGACATGTCTGAGTCCAGTGGGACGGTCCGCCCCCAGTCAAGACTCCAAGTACGAACGGTGCGCCCTCTCCACGAGCGGGATCAAATGGCCCATGCTTTCCTTCGGCCTGGCACCTTGAGTATTGGGATTTCACCAGGAGCTCGATCGCGATGATGCCGGGTCCCGCAGTGAAATGCAGATACCCATCGCCTGACCCTCCGACGGCCAACAGAAAGCCGGGCATCTCGGCGAAGCGCAGCATGCCCGATGCAAACGTCCACCCTGTTTGCGGATCGTTAACGGAGGAGAAGGGCGAACCTCGCTCCGATCAGCAAAATGGATGTCCCTGAGCGGGTAACTTTTCCGGCCTCATGGATGATTCGTGCCATGTTGGGCGTTCCTAACCGCCCCGATCTAATTCGTCATGGAGCTTCCGCGGAGCTGCCCCGATGTAGTGCGGCGCCGCAGTCACCACATGCCGACCGCCTTCTCCCTCTTTCTTCCCAAGCTCGCGGAAGTTATTCCGTTGCGAGGACGGAGCGACACCGGCAGAGGAGTTTCGGCGTCGTGCTCAGCAAGCCCCAGTTCAACAAGCAGCGCATTTGTATCCGACGCTGACTCGAGAGGAAAGCAAGCCCAAAGTTTCACTGTCATCTTCAACAAAAAGCCAGGCTGAGCCGCGGCCGCGGCCACTGATCACTATTAGCACTGAGAAGCAAGTCTGTCTAATACCGTGCAAACGAAAAGAAGGCCAGTTTGCAGTGATGGCCCCTGTGTCATTTCATGCAGGTTCTGATCTGCCCAAGGAGCCCTGTCAGTTATGACCCTTTCTTTTGATCCACGATCCCAACCCTGGCAGGGGCGATCCCGCACCCCTGGAGTGTGATTAAGTACCCAGGAAGACCGGGGCTGCAGTGATCGCCGACCAGGATAGGCGGACCAGTCCCCTTGAGGACTGAGCCCTTGCTCTTCCGATCCTAGCGTCGTGATCCTCTGGCCTCCCAACATTTCCAACTCGCCATCGTCAAGCTTTTTCCAATCTTAAGGGTGCTGAGAAAGGAAAAGAAATTTCGCGTTCCGTCGCGGACCGGACACGTGTATCCGGTACCTGGCCTCTCCCCCTAGTAATCCTCGCAATTATCGGCCTGGGCACAAAGCCATCGGTGGATTAGCGGCCCGGTAGCTCGCCGATCTCGTTTTTAGGGCGGCCTGACCGCCTGAGACGATCTCAACGGCCCGCAGTCAGACATTTTCACACTCCCCCACTGTTGGCGGCGCCGGCTTGTTCCACCCGCAGGCCAGCGAAGCAAAGACGCCCGTTCCTAACGCCTCCCAACGCCTCAACAGTCGGTTGGAATCTCCGGGACTGGCAATTGGGAGCTGGCAATTCGGGACTGGCACAATGGCACCCCGCGTCCCGCTCTTGGTGGCTGAGAGACGCAGCCCCGGAGTGACCCAAAGGGTACCCCCCCTGCGCCGCGATCCCGGCAGCCCAATTCGACCGTCTGGATTCTTGCGTATTGTGGCTTGTTTCCCTCTTCGCCGCCACCCGCTTGATCGCAAGCGCGCTTTGTTGGTCGTGTGTTGCTTCCCAACCACCCTCCCCCCCTAAAACGAACTGGGGTTTGTCACTTCCAGACACACACAACTCAAGCAACGCCCAATGCAAGAGACCTAAAAGGGCAGGAGCAGAGAGAATGTGACGGCTTTCTCGGAACTGTCAGCGGGGATTATCGCTGCCCGGCGACGAGAGAATAGGGGCGGTGCGGATACCATCGGGCAGGTCGGGCTGATGATCCCTCTTGGCGCCATGTCCCGATCCGGGCCCCTGATCAGTGATCTGCCGGAGGATTCTCGATCCCTCTCAGAGAGACCTCCCTCTTTCGTAGTCCTCTGCTGTGATGATGAGCATGACGATAGCCGAGTGCCCACGCCCTGGCTCTCTGGTGGAGGACGAGCGTGCGAGTTACATCATCACATGCACCGCTCGTCTCAGGCTAGTTAAACGAACAACGAGACCGGTGTTGTTCTTGTCCGCAGCCTCCTCAGCATCCCCTGGTGAAGATGTGCAGCACCGAGGCCTTTTCTGGCGATAAATTACTTCATGTTTTCGCCAACGAGCGCTGGGGTGAACTCCTCGACGGCCAGTTACTGACTAATCGTTACTTTGGTGGCTCTTGGTCGTACCACCGGCCTCAACTTCTCCCGTCTGTCCGTCCTCCACCTGCTTCCTCGACCGTGGCGTGACGGGGGTCCTGATGGCGGAAGATCCCGCATTGTCCACGTCCGCCCCATGTACCGGTACCGAAGCTCATCTGACGAGATCGGACTGGGTCGGAAAGAGAGGTGTGAAGTTTTCCGAGCAAAAACAGTCATTAGCAACTCGTCACGAACAAGATCTCGTAACCAACATCCACTCATGAGGCTCCTAGCGGCGATCACTCGAGGCTGTTGCCAACGTAAGAATGGAGCGGCCAAGCAGTTTTCGTGTCTTTGAGACAGACCGGGCTAGATCACGGATCGGCCAGATGGGGATTAGGATGACGATAGCCCATGCCGTGGACTCGGATCGGTATTGAGGCCAAGCCAGGGAATTACAATTACAATGCGGCGATCGCCAACCCGGGGAAGATGACACGCGGGCGATGGATTGCCCGACCACCCGACAGATCCGAATAGGGGCGGCGAGGGCAATGAGAGCCAGCCCCAAATCGGCCTCGAGAACCGCACCTGAACCAATTTGATATCGGAAATATTATCGTAACCCAGGGCTTCCCTACCATTCCGGTGCTGTTTCTTCTGCAAAGAATGCTAGACAGATCGCACTTCTTTTCTCCGTGTCTTAGCATTCCGAACAGCCCGACTGGCAGGGCATCTTCAAGACAACCCCCACCCCTAGCAAGAGATTTGCTCGAAGGGCGGAACGTCTTCCGTCCGAGGGCAATCTGATTGGCCGACTGGAATAACATTGGGTTCTAGGGAGAGAGCCTACGAAGCAAGACTCAAAGGCAAGAAACTGTAGGTTGCTATGTATGAAGTCGTAGCTCACCTCTTCTCACTGTAACCTGCGATACTCATCATGCTTGCACTTTCCTTCGCGATGACAGACTGCCATGACTTTGAAATACCCATGCCTCTTGAGAAAAGGCTGTAAATCATGTGTGACTCCATACATGTTTGCTACCAGTCCGACGGATTCGTGATCCAACCCGAACGCCGAGTAAAACAGTATTGCCATCAACCATCCATGCCTACTCAAATGAGTAGATCACCGCTCTGTTGATCTAGTATCGGTTGGACATGGCGGGAGAGGGGAGTTGTCGGGCATGGAAACAAAAAAAGAAGCGGAACGGACGTCCGTCCTAACCTGGAAACTCTATCGACTAGCAATACAACGTCGCAAACTGATGTTCGGCCATGTTACCCAAAAGGGCACTGCCGCGCACAAATACATCCTCAAAACGTGACGCCGTTACAGGCTGCTACGTAGGCCGCAGCAGGTGCAGAAGTCTTTTTCCCGTCGAGGTCGCCCGCTTCCGAAAAGAACGTGGTAGATACAGCCTCAAAATCAAAGATTACCTATTTCGTATTCGGATATCAACTACCAAATTGGTCTTTCGCCATCGAATAAGTACACCGGGTAGGGTAGCAGCCCGCCTAGGATATGTACAAACAAACGGGCAACAGCCTCACCTTCGAAATCTCCCAAGCCAGTATGCAGACGACACCCGAGAGCAGGCCCCTGTCCGCCGGGGAGGCCCTTCCCGAGGGGACCACCATCGGCAAGAGCACCGCGGAAGAACGCCTCTCGTTACAAGTACCATCGGAAGACGTCCCACGTTCCCGGCCAGGCCTGCCGGCCGACCTCACCCTCTTAGGAATCACCGTCCGAGATGGCAGCCAACCACAGCCTGAGTCCGTGAGGGCTGACAGCAAATCGGGGTATCTCTCGGGCTGCTGGGAGAGCAAAGTTCCTGCCAGTGGCGACGACGAGGTGTCTCTGCGTGTTTGCTCTGGTGTTGACCTCCATTCCCACTTTCACCGACTCGGCCAGCAAGGTTCCCGAAGTCCAGTTGACATGTGTTGATTTGTCTGACCGTCACTGGTCAGTAGCGTGCGACAATTCTCTTTGCGACACAAGGCATACCCAGCAAGGCAGCCTACCTTCTATCAGCCCACTCTCTCTATCCTTGCTCCTGTTTCTTTATCTCTGTTGCTGTTGTAACCCTAAGCCAGGCAAACGAAACGCAACAAAGCGACACGAAACGAAACCAGAGGGGGCGCGGCAACATGGCTACCCGTTTCGAAACCCCGAGATCATCTCAACCCCTCCAACAGCGCCACCAGCCTCTCCCACTCCTCACTCCCCTCCCAGTTCTCCTTGGCCTTGCCCACGACACTCCGGACGGCGCTCCGGGCCTTGCCCTTCCACCTGGTGCCGATCTCGGGCACCTCCTCGCCATAGTTCTCGAGCATCGACACCAAATCATCCGTGCGCTCCACCACCGCCCGCCACCCCTCACGATCCTCCAACCAGCTCCGCCCACCGCCACCACCATCCCCCTTCGCACTCGACGGCAACAACCCACCCCCACCCCCACCCGCACCAGCAGAGACGCCCGAGACGCCGCCCACCGCCGCGCGCCACGCGCGCTCGGAAGCGTCGACAGCGCCCGCGTAGTCGGCTCGCCACACGCGCTCGCGTGCCACCAGCTCCCACAGCTCCGACCGCGCCGTCACCAGCGGGACGACGGTGCCCTCGAGGAAGTCGCACACGTTCCTCTGCGGCGTGCCCCGCGGCGGCTCATACACACCCGCCTTCTTCGTTCCCTGTTTCCCACCGTTTGTAGTCGTAGTAGGTGGAGCAGAAGAAAAAGAAGAAGGAGCGGGCTTCTCTGGGCCCAGCACAGCCTCGTTTAGTAGCAGCCGCAGGATGTCGATATCCAGTGCGTCCTCGGTGGCGCGGATGCGCGCAACGCTGCGCAGGGCTAGGAGGAGGTCGGACACGGGTAGAGGCCGCAGGCGGGCGGCGAGGGTGACGACGTTGTCCCAAATGCGCCAGTTGTCGTGGGCGATGCTGGCGCCGCGCTTGTAGGCGGCGAGAGCCTGCGTGAGGAGCGCTGAGGGGTCGGGTTGTGTGCTCTTCTTGGAGGAGGGGGTTAGGTCTTCTTCTTCGTCGTCGGCCGCGGCTGTTGCTGCAGGGGCCGTAGCGGTGGCAGTGGCGGCGGGTTCGTCGGCTATGCCGGCTTTTTTTTGCTGCTTGAGTTTCTTGACACACTCCACGTAGAGGCTGTAGTAGGCGCTACCTAGGTTGCTCCATGTGCGGGCGTCCTCGCCGCCGGTGATGTTATCGGAGGAGGCGATGGCCCTGCCGAATGCCTCAGCAGCGTCGGAGAAGTCTCCAAGCCGTAGACTGATGTCGCCCCATGCGGTTCCAAAGTTCCGAGCTGAGCCGGTTGACGGTAACCGCCTTTCGGTAGGCGTCCCTTGCACGCTCGATGTCCTTCTTCTGTAGGTAGTACTCGCCGAGGGATTTTTGTGCCCTCGCGAACCGGTGTTTGGAAAGCTCCCAGGCTCGTTCGTAGTGCGCGGGGTCGTCCTCGATGTCACCGAGGATGCACCACAAACGGGGCGCGTTGGGTGGAGCAGGTTGGCGTTCTGGCCCGTGGTAATCTGCCTCCTTTAGCTCATCAACATCCACCTCTTCTATCTCGCTAGACTGATCCTGCTGCTCCAGCGACGTCCCGGTTTTGTGATACAAGCGCCATCGCAGGATGGCCTTGGCCTTGGCTTCCCCACTGCTCCCCCGTCCATCCTCGTCCTCTTTGGCCGCGTTGCTGGCATAACACAATGCGACTTCGGCCCAGAGTCGGAGCCGCTTGAAGATTTCGAGAGCAGAAACCAACGAACCGACACCAGCCCACGAGTAGGCGAGCTCTGACTCGAGATGCCACCTGGGAGGCGAGCTCAGGGCGTGAAGGTGCTCGAGGCGGACATGTGCTGGAGCCGATTCCGTTGGTTTCGCGGCGGGGAAGAAGGAGGTGGGTTTGTTGTCCGGCTTGGGGGCTTCATCGCGATCTCCCGTGATCTTGATCTCCGGAACAGCGGCCTCCAATTCCTGAACGGGCTCGGGAGTATCCTCGGCAGTTGGTTGAGTGGTATCAACAATGACTTGGTCAACCACGGCCTGCATCTGGAGCACACCTCGCTCAATGGTCCTGCTGCGGTGCATCTCGATCCTGGACCGCACTAGAAGTGCGTGGGTGTAAATTTGCCAGTTGGTGGACTTGTCTGAGATGACACGGACAGCGAACGGAAGGACCTCCTCCGAGGTAAGGGTATCGGCTGGTGAGAACGCATCCTTCACTGTCGCCTCGGCGAGGAGGATGATCTGATCCATGGGTGACAGTTGTGGCTGCTCATCCGGCGACAAGTCCCTCAAGGGTGCCGGTAGTTCCGACTTCGGGTCCTCCTCCGCCTTCTCCTTAGAGAACTCGACATCTTCCAGTAGCGTATCGTCGTTGAGCGCGAGCGCCTGCGGTTTCGCCTGCTCGTCGTCGGTTTTCACACCCTCCCCACTCTTCGCCAACACCACAAGCTGGCTGGTACTCTTTTCCTGGAACTTTGTCCTCTTCCCTAGTGCACCAGAAAGAGCGTAAACGAACCCGCTCAGTGCACTTGCCTTCTGCAGCGCCTCCTTAGCCACGCGGTCTAGCCCCAGCGAGATGCAGACATTCGCCTTTTCCACCAAGAACTGCACCTTCTCCAGGTCACTCCACGCTTTCCCACCGCCCACAATCTCCTCCTCCAACGCCTGCAGCCCCTTCTCGATGTCGCCCTGCAAACTCGGCACATCACACCACTGCGACGCCTTGTTGAACACCGAGCCAGGCCCCAAACTAGGCTGAGTCAACAGCTTGTAGTGCCAGACACGCACCCTCAGGGCCAGCCACTTGGGTGACCTGGCCGCAGCCTCCGCAACCCCAACAGCACCCTCATCCCCACCACCCACCCCTTCCCCAGCCGGTTGTGCCGCTGACGCAACCAACACATGCCGGGCCAAGCAAAACACCTCCACCAAGGGCACATACTCATAAACCGACACACCATCCACATCCAACGAGCGCAAGCACGCCTTCCTCACATCCCGCTTCCCCTGCTGCTGGTCGCCCGTCGTCGAGCAAAACCGCCCCTCCACGCGCCGCAGGGTCTTGTCATCCAGCACCGGCCCCGTGACATTGCCCTGTAAAAAGGCATTCAGCGCGGCCAGGCCGACAGCCAGCCTGTCCTGGGGGGACACATCTGTGGTTTTTGTGCTGGCGCCGTTGGTGTCTTGCTGCGTCAATATTGTTGGTAAAGAAGAGCTGACAAAGTCATCGATCAGATGCCCCGCGGCGTCGCTGAGTAGAACATCGAGGTACCTCCCGGCGTTGAGCCAGTCGGTGAGGGTGGAGGCCATCGTAGATTGGATATACGAAAATGCGTGGATGGGAAATAATGTCAAGAAAATGTATTCACCCAATTTCCATATCACGAGGATTCCCACCTTCTTCAGTGGGTTGGCTGTGCGGTTCGATGGAGGGGCAGCCGAAATTCTTCAGCACAGAAAAATAAAGTGGGGACTCTGATGGCGGGGTTGTTGAACGCAGCCTAGCGATTAGATAAGAGAGGTCAACGGCCCGCTCGAGAATGCCATCAGCAACTATTGGAAACCAGGAGGGAAGCCAGTCATGCACACATGAATGAAGTAGCGAAGGATACATGTTTTCCTTGTTTTCTTTTTCCACTCGTTAGTTACATAGTCAGCTGTTCCGTTACATATAGGTAGCTACTACCAGAATACAGCGCTTTAGGTCCAAACACTGCTACATACTACATGCCGCCTCCACATGACCACCGCCCAAAGTCAATCTCACGCTCAGTTATCCATTCTGGTTTACCCGCCCTCATGTGCCCCCGGAGCTTCAACCTCCTCCGTATACGGAAACTAGTCGACGGGGAATTCGGCCTATTTCTTGCCTTTGTTCTTCTTGCTGGCGACCACACGGAAGCCGGGGATGTCGTCTCTGGGCGCGGTGGAGCTGCTGCCGCCCGCCGAGAGGCTGGCACCGCCGCTGCCGCTGCCGCTGCCGCCCTTCTTGGCCACTTCGTTCCAGCCGCTGTTCTTGCCCTCGGTCGTCGCACTAGCCGGTTCCTTCTCTACGACGCCTCGGTCGGCCAGCTTCTTGCGCCGGACAAACTCCTCAGCAAAGTGCCGACCGTCCATGGTCGTGCTATTCCCATACACAGCCTCGGAAAGGATGGCGGGATCCAGGGGCATCTCCAACAAGGCAACAGCAAATTGTTCGACTAGGAGTCCGACTTGTTAGTATGCACGACGGACTGGGGGAACGGGGTATGAGTAAAACTTACTGTCTGTGACCCCAATAAGGCCACGACCCAACTCGCGGTGCAGCCACTTCTTGAACTCCTCCATCGCCCAGTCCTTAGCGTCCCTGGTCGTTGTCTGTCCCGGCCTGGTCGCCGGCTTAGCCAGGATGGGAGACGACGTTCCCTTGGCGTTGCCGACGCTCGGGGAGCGGCTCTGAACCGCAGGGCCCGTCGGAGCCTTCACCTTCCCGCCTGCGCCAACCGTTGCCCAACCGCCGCTCTGGGCGGGCTGCGCAGCCATTGCAGACGCCATAGGGCCGGGCGACCCCGAGCCCTTACTGGCGAGATCGGCGTACCGCTTTCCGATCGAGGGCACCGGCGTAATGCTGGCCTGCGTGGCAGCGGCGGCAGCCGCGGCCTCTTTCGCAGTCTTCTGCTTCCGCAGCTCTTCCTCCCGCTGAATGTCGGCGAGCGTCTTCTTAGACGCCGTGCTTCCAGAAGCCGCCGCAACTACCGCCGTCTTCAGCGTGGCAGGTTGTTTCCACGGGCTACCGGCGGGGGCACCCACCGGCGATCCGGTACCCCAAGTGCTCGCCGCCGGCAAGCCGGAGCTGGCCGCCGCCGCAGCTGCCTTCTCGCGCTCGCGCTGAAGCGCGACTTCTTGCTCCAAGGCTGCCCTCCTCGCTGCAGCCGCCGCCTCTTCTTTTTTGGCCGCTTTCTTGGCCTCGGCCTCCTGAATCTCTCTTAGGCTCGGGCCCTTTTGTGTCTCCGCGCCAGGCTGAGGGGCCCAGGGGGCGGTGGGGGGCGGCGCGAGGGCGGCTCCGTCCGAAGTCGTGTCCGGGCTGCCCGACCCAGAACGGTCGCCGTATCGAGCTGGCAGATTGGAGGCCAGGCGTTGGGCTGTGGGAGCTGGGAGCGGTGTGGCTTGTGCCGGCGGAGGGAACGGCATCGGGAGGTCCGAAGCCGGCGCCGGCTCTGATCTGGCGTTATCGGCTTGCGTCTTGCGCACCTTTTCCGTAAGGGTGAGCTCCGCTTGGGTTCTGGTCATGCTCGCTTCGGCAGATCCTGAACCGGCCGCGGCAGCTTCCTGTGTGGATTCCACTGTGACGTTCGCGTTTGCTTTCTCCGATTGTTCTGCGCCATTCTCTCTCGACTCGGAGGCGGCGGTAGCATCGGCTTGCTCAGCGTCAAATTGAGCGCGCAGCTCGTGGAACTCCTCTAGTCTTTCGCTAAAGCCCTCGGAGTCTCTCTGGAGCTGATCGACGCTAGGGAGCTGGCTTCGCAAACCGCTGCCCTCGCCCACGGGGCCACCAGGGGCTTGAGCCCCAGAAAAGGCGCCTGAGAGGTCTCCGGTCGACGGCATGTTTGCTAGCATCTGGCGCTCGTTGAAGTTCAGCTCCTGGTAATGGCCGCTGGCGGGCCCCATCGGTGCCTGGGCGGGGCCTGGAGCCATGTTAAGAGCCGAGTCGAAAAAGCCGCCTGCCGGGGCAATGGGGCCCAGGGAGTGCTGAGGGGTGACCCCGATCGGAGACGTCATGCTTCCAAAGCTAGGCTGGCTCTGGAGGCTGTGGGCACTGGAGTGGTGATGCAGGCCACCGGGCTGGATGGGTGGCAGTCTTCCGAACCCGCTGTGATGGTGCATCTCCCGCTGCCGAGCGTGAAACATCTGGTCTTCCTGCTTACGGCGCTCCAAGTCGTTTTGTTGCTGGGCGGTGAGGGTTCGCCCGAAGGAAGGGAATGCGTTCGGGAGCGGCGGGACAGCCTCGGTGGTAGGCCCGCCAAACGGTCCGCCCGAAGGAGGGGGTCCGTGGGGGATACCCATCTGTGGAACCAGGAACGGCTCCCTAGAGTTCCCGATGCGCCGAATGAGTTGGCCAAGCGGCTCAAAGTCGTTATCTTCAAGACGCTTGACGCGGAGATCGGGGGTGAAGAAGTGGTTTTTGTACCAATCGTGCATCTCCAGACCGCTGAACGGCCCTTGGACTGTGCCCTGGGGATCCAGATAGACCCAACGCATCCTGTCTGGCATCACCATGGTCCGAACAGCCGCGGGTTCGGCAGACTGGCTGGTTGGGAATGATGCACCGCCGGCAGTCGTGGGAAAGGATTGGGCCTGCGTCGTCGCAGTGAGGCCGGATGGGCCATGCTCGACCGTCGAGAAGGGTGACCGGGCTGAGTCCGATGTTGGGATCAAGTCTTCGAAGCCGCCCCTACCAGACCTCGCCGGACTGTCCGTGTCGCGCTGCAAGCCGATGGTACTTCGGCCGATGGCGCCGAGCGGGTTGGCTTGACGAAGATCAGGCATAGAATCGCTCAGGCTATCTTGGTCGTGGCTGTGCATCTGGGCCTGCATGGCCGGAGGGAAAAGGGACTCCAGCTTGCCACGTCCCAGCCTTGAAGCGCTGGGGGGCCCAAACACGCCGCCCAGCCCGCCCAGACCGGGGGATGGAAGGTCATTAAACGAATTGAGGAAACCCCCGGGAAAGGGATGTTGGAAGGGGGCGCGCTCGCGGTCGGGTGTGCCGGCCGAAGGACCGGCAGGCCAGCCCGAGAGAGGCATGACGTTGGCGAAGCCCTTAGCTCCTACACTCGAGGTCTGGCTTCGGTCGCTGCCATCGAACGCGGCCGCGCTGAAGGAGCGGGGAAACGTGCCGAAGTTCGATTGATGGTCAGAACCGGGGCCGGGGTGGACGAGCCGGTCCACGTCGGCGTCCATGTGACCGTCTCCACTGCGGTCAGCCATGGGGCTCCGAAACGGGTTGGTTTCGGATGGGCTCGCCGGGCCGGCGCCGTCTCCATGATTGCCTAGATTGAGGCCAGCCATTCCAAAATCCCCGGCGTTTCCCTTGACGGGGGTGTCAAAGAGACCACCGCGATGATGGCCAACCGTGGCGGGCGGGCTATTGTCGTGGGTTCCGCCCAACATGGCACCTCCAGAAGAGCCGTCGTCGGCGGCAAAAGGGTCCGTATCTGTCCGTTGACGGGGCCGCCAGCTCGGAGCATCGCTTGGCTTGGGGCCGGCACCGTCGACCGAGTCTTTCGGGATGAGGTGGGCAAGGCGGCTGCCCCCTGCAGCACCAAAACGCTTGTCGCCGGTGCCTGGGGTCGTGAGAGCAAAATTGCCAAAGGCGCCGATTCCGGTGCTCGTCGGCGCGGGCGCGGGTGCAGGGCCCCAGAGAGAGCTCTGGCCACCAAAGCCAGAGGTACCCGTGGTGTTACTGCGTGGCAGCCCGAAGGGCTGTTGAGGTCTGCCGAGCGCGGCGTCGCGTGCGCTCGTCTCCTCCTCCGGCTCGTCGGATACCGTTTCCTTCAGCTCGGTGCTCCGACGGGGAAGCCAGGATTCCTCCCGGCCGTACCGGTTCGCTGTCGGAGACGCAGTCGACTGGCCGGGAAAGGGATTCGTATCGGCCGTCTCCCGTCGGCGGGTGCCGGGTCGGGAGGCAGTGGACGGCGACGAGTTCGGGTGGTGAGTCGGATTTCCGACACTGATCGAAGCCTTCCGCCCGTTGAGTCCTCCAGGGCCTGGATGAGCGCCTTCCTTGTTCTGCTGGGGCGGCTTGAGTGTCGAATTAACATCGGTAGCGAACATCTCACGCTCCTCTGCCGACATGTCCTCGAAACTGATCGGCTGCTGCGTCCCGCTCGCGTCCCAACACACACTGGGGTCCTGCGGCACATGAGGGGAGTCGGAAGACTTGCCCCATGGCCGCGCATGACCCCCGTTCACTTGCTCTGGGTTCCAGTTGGGCATAATGGCCGATGTATCGAATTGGGACGGGTCGTAGCTATTGTAAACTTCCAACATTTTGTCCTTGTTGTATTGACGGGGGCTCTGCGAGTCGGGAGCGGTAGGCGGCGTGTGGGAGGACATGTTTGCGAGATCGTTGGCGGTGTGTTGTGACATGTCTGCCGAATCTGTAGAAGAGGGCTGGTTAAATGGGGTGGTGGAGGGTCGGCGAAAGGTCCGAGTGCCGTTCGAGCGAGGCCTATTGCAAATTTTAGCATTGGCGAAATATCGCGGGCAACATGACGCGAATTATGCCGCCACGCTCCTCATGTTATCCGTTGCCCGCACGGCTTGGTGTCGTGGTGGACTCGGGTGGGAAAAACTCTTGTTCATCTGACACGCGATCCGAGTCCCGCTCGAGTCTGTCGAAAAAGAAGGTGGGAAACCCTGAAGGATGAAAGGATGGGAAGGGCGTGGGACAGGCAGACGGAAAAGAATGCACGGGACTCACCATTCACCACTTCCAGCCCCGCGAGAAGAATCGCTCCGTCCACTTCCTCTCGAGTCCCGATTCTGGCCCGCAGCGGCGGAGGCAAAGCTGGATGTTAAATGAGGCATGGTGGATATGCTTGCTGGCAAAAACTGGAGGGAGTATGCAATTGCCGCAGGATAAGATAGAAGGTTTGTTGATAGTGTTATGCAGGAGTATATCGCGTAGGTGAAAGTGATTCGTGGTTGGGCTAGTGTGACGAGGTTTCGTTGACTGAGGTGAACTTGGCTGGGAACGGGATGGGTGGGCTTGCCTTTTGAAAGGTACGCAAAGTTTCAACCGGTCGTGGCAGGTGAGGTGCCAAGAGTTAGACCTCCTGGACCGAAACGTGACCTAACCCGTGACTGGCCCAAGAAATTTCTTGCAAATTTGGCACAGCACAGTGTGGGCGCGAGGGGTTTTGCCCGGACAGATTTTAAGATTTTGCAAAATAACACTGTGCGCGTTCTGCACGGTGGAAATCGAGAAATCGAGAAATCGAAAATGGAGAAATCGTGACTTTTGCACATGCATCGGCATTTTGCGGATGGATGACGCTTTCATTTGCCCTTTTCTCCTTCATCCGAACTCATGTTAATATTCACATCCTCCTCGTAGGACAAGCGTCGGCACAAGCATGGGTGAAATTGACGCAGTTGACTTCATGTGCACCTGTTTCGGGTTTAGCCCATCCGAAGTCGCGTTCGTCAACGCTTGTCGTTCGATCCCGATACTTCCCGGGTCTCGAAGGCGAGCATGCTGTTCGATAGCGGCGTCTTCTCGTCTAGCAGTTTCTTCGCCGTTATCCCACCCGCAACAGGCACTCGATATTCGACATGCTTTCCGACGGCCTGCTCCTTGTCTTTCGGAAGGGGGTACGGAAAGGGCAAGTATTCCGGGAGCAAGCCCAACTGCCGGAGCACGGTTCCCTGGTCCCAGGCGATGTGCTCATGGTAGAGGCGGTCGCCGCGTATGTTGACGATGCTCGTAAATGGTATGCTCAGGGGTTTGAGCGTCGGTGGCACACCTGGGATCCTGTATCGCACGCACGCTTGTCAGCCTGGTTTTCTTCAAAGTTGCCATCACGCGCCCCACCAGGTTAAAGCAGGTTAGAGGGTCAGGTCATACAGCCAATCTATGATTCGATCGTGCGTGCAGTTGAAGAGGAACTCGTCAACGATCCGATCTATTCCCACGGTACGGCTGACCAGCTCTAGCGCCACATCGTCCGGGTTGCTGAAGATGAAGTGGTCCCGGTAGAAAGCGGTCAGCTCCTCCCTTCCGACGCCGCCCGTGAGAGTGGGCACATGGTTGACGTAGGGCTCTTCGACCATGGTGGCCATTGTCTCCTCGACACTGCGCTCGGCGAACTCGTAGCGCGTGTGCTCTTCCCAGATGGCCTCGAGGTCAAAGTAGGGACCCCCCATCAGCGGCTTCAGAAACGACAGCGAGCGCGTATGTGCGACAGCTGCGGCACTTCCGCGGTAATCTGTGTGCGCCGGGACGGCGAAAAAAGGGCCTGCCGCTGCTGGGTACGTGTGGATTCTTAAATCTTTGTCGCCGCCGTCATCGCGCCCGCCACCGTCATCGCGCCCGCCACCGTCATCGCAAGCTGCGTTGGTGTTGCCAAGCGGCGCATGCGCAAGCACTGGGACAGGAAACTCGCCACCGAGATAACTGCCGTAGAAGACTGCACCCACTATCTTGGGGTGTGCCCCGATAGCGTTGATTAGGGGGGCGTGGCTAGATGTGGTCTCCGCAGGCATCACTTGTCACCACGATTCAACCCAGTCAGCACGGCTGGTCATGCTCAATAGAACATCGTTCAGATGAAGCGCGATGAGGTCATACCAACCAATCCGTGCCTGTCACCCGAGCACTCCGGCAGTTCCTCCAGCTTTGCAAGCGCGATGCGGAACTGGTCTGCAATGTTGGACTTGCCGTCGTCAAGTATTTGGGCGACGGCGTAACCCTCTTCAGCCCACTTCTGCCGAGGCGGGGGATCCAGCGTCTTCTCGTGCCTGCTCAAATTCGAGATCTCGCGGGAACAACCAACACCAGTCCTGGGCTCGTTCCCCCGCCGAGAGAGCGGGGGGTTTGAAGCGAGGATCTCCGGCGTGACTTTGGACGCTAGGCGCCCGAAGGTCTCTGAGATGTCGGTGCATTGGCCGTCCATTTTCGTCTAGTTTCTCCCCTTCGAATTCGGTGTGATGATCCGTTCATTGAGAGGGGTGGCGAATGTGGAAGTCCCAAATTTCACGAACCCTCCCCAGCTTTTGTGGGTGCATGGTAGGTAGGCAACCTGAATCACCGCCCGGGTCCCGTTTGCCGGATCCATCCCGCTGCGGTCCCCACCACACCCCCGGACCAAACCGGAGAAACAATGGATCGTCTACCTACTAAGTAGTTCAAAAGTGTCTAACGTTCTACTACCACTTTTTGGTAGCAACAGCTAAGAATTTGTTTATTCACCCTCAGGTCTAGCTACAACTATCGGCCAAGTTTTAATGAACCCGCTTACCCCTGAATAGGTCCCCCGAAGCCCGGGTAGCGAGGCATGATGCCCACCCGCACTCGACTCTATCTACTCTTATGTCTACCTCTTTTCCCTTTCCTATCTTGTTGTTTATGGTACTGTCACAATGCCAATCCCGGCGTGTTGGGGGGGACGTGGTCGACTGCCAGTCCCACCGGCCGGTCGGTTCGCAGCTCGGCGTGGGCTGGTCGCACCGATTTATTGACCGGCACCGCGGTAGCTGGTTCCACCGGCACAGGTGGAGGCGGAATGCTGTATATCGAACCTCTCTCAATGTCCTCTAAATATCCCCTGACCACGCCCCCCAGTCTTTGAGAACCCCCGCCCCGCCTCGTCGACGTGGACGCGATACTGCCCACTCTCACCACGGGACCCCCTTCGGTTACCTTTGCGGCCTGCCCTAGGGAACGCCGACGGCTGCTGTCCATGTTGATGAGTTCGGCGACGCTGCTAACGTTGCCGATAGTTCCCTTTTGCGCTCTGGCATTTCTCTTGTCCCGCCTGAGGGTGGACAGGGACCTCATCCAAGGAACGCAGCCGCAGATGATGCCTAGATGGACCTCGAGGGCCGTCCACAACCACAGATGGAACCCATACCATGTAACATCATACGTCTCCTGGACCACATAATGGATCCAGTAGCACGGATACAGGCCGCGATGACGACGAACATGCCGAAGCTGAAGAGGGCGATGACGCCGAGCCGTTTCCGCAGTTCCATCCGCGTGCAGTAGAATACCGGTATCGGCAACACCCACACGACAAAGTCGGCGACGGCTGTTGTGCTGGCTTGGCTCAGCAGCGTCGCCGCTTCCGACACACAATCGCGATGGCCTTCGAGAAGGTTCCAGTAGCTCCAAAGCGGTCTGGCACGGCACGGTGACGGTCAGTATCGCGACTCCGGCTACTTATCTCACAGTTCCCCTAGACATGGCTGACCCACCTGCATTGGAAGAAAAGGACGAAAATGAAGCAAACGTTCAAGGCCACGACGAAAACCATAGCGCCATCTGCACATTTCGTCAGCTACACGTCCAGGGGGGCTTATGTGACGAAACATACAAATCGCGCGTCTGAACCTGGGTTTAGTCTGTGCGAGGCGGAGATAACTATACAGGATCGAGAGCTTTGCCAGCGCGGTAGCAGGGACAAACAGGGCCTGGGCCGCAAAGGATACCTTGCGGCCGGACAGGATCTTTTCGAAGGTCAAGTCCCAAACGTGGACATCCCAACCATACCGGACAAAGGCCAGAACGACGCAGGTAGTGACACCGATACCGAAGGGCTACAAAACTCAGCATCAGCTATTATAATAACACAGTAGGATAACGGAGGGCCGGCACGTACCGCCGCGGCTATCATCAACCAGTCATCCGCTGCAAGCACACCCAACCTTTGTTTCCGTGCATAGAGCCGCAAGCCGAGACAAATGAGGGCAATTGAGAGAGTGGTAAGCTCGACAATGAGTAGCGTGGGTCCTTGCTTCTCTGGGTTGATGTAGTTGGGGACGGGCCACGAGGCCACAACCTCCGGGGGTGGCAGCCGCATTGCTGTCGTTTGGGGGCAGGGGGTAATCGAGAACGTGAGTTATCGACCGCAAGGGTCGATAGAGAGGACCGAAGAACCGGGCATGCGTATCCGTGAATCGTGCTAGTACAAGAAGTGTCGACGAAACCTCGGTTCGCCAAAGGGAGCGTATGTGTGCGGAAGTATTGACCCGACGCTGGCTATCACTGAGCTGATGAAACAAGATCGATAGAAGTTGAGGTCAATACGAATGATGCGGTCAACAGTTGGAACTATGGCTCTCGATACAAGTCTGCATGCCATGGAACCCGTTGTTGTATGTAGTTCCGCGACTCGTTCTTTACGAGTGGGAGGTGAGTTATTAGGTACTTCGCAACTCCGCGGCGGTGGCGTCTTCACCAGCTCCGCAGACGGCCATCTTTCGACCCGTTGGAAGCTCGAGCTTTCTTCGGCGGCCAACAGTGACCCCACTGATGTGAATCGCCATCCGTGGTAATTGGGCCCCCCCGGTTTGTGAGCTGCCATTTCGCTCATAGTTGGCTGATACAATCAACAATTAGCCATGTCCGAAACTTAGACAATACCAACAGATGCAATCCATCACTATATACATGCTGGGGTGTGTACAGCAGACCATGGTGCCATCCCCAGGAGTCTAGGGGGGGTGAAACAAAGAAATCCCTGGGCACCCATTGTAAGCCGACGAATCTACGGGCGACAGTACGTCGTCGGCCCACGGCCAACTGTTGTCATGACTTGACTTTAAAGCCCCGGATCTCCACCTCTCCGCGAACCACACACCCAGTTGTCACCCACTTGTGGAGAGCGCTGCCGCGAAAATCTGCGGGGACGACTGTTGCCCACACCAGTGTTTCTTCTTCTCGAAACATTCTCTCCTCCCGATGGGACGGAAGACGTGTCTATTGGGTATACACGTGTCATAGGTAGAGGTGGTAGGACTTGGAAAGAGGGACAAACTGCTTTGCTGCATAAAGCACCCCTCTCCTGCCCGAACGTTCAAGTTTAGGACACGTGGGATATCCTGGATAAAGACCAGCAAACATCTCTAGTCGAGAAGCTCGGGGGTTCCACGGGAAGAAGTAAATCCGCATGGCAGAGTAAATGCTTGGATTGTCCGCCAAGCAGCATCCCAGCCCATTTTCATGATGTTCCGGGTTGCTATCAACATGTTGATCATATCCGAATCAAGGCCGCCGCTTAGACTTCGGCACCGCTCAACATTCGGGTCCGAGGGGTTGACGTAGATCCGGGGGGTTTACACGGCAAAGTGTCGATGTTTAAGCCAGGACTGAGGGAGCCTGGTGGAACAAGATAAGGCGCCGTCGTTTACCCTGTTGGGTTAAGTGAACTCCGAATGCTCTTGGGTTGGGTGAGTTTCCCATCGTGGCTTCTGAGTGACGATATCTGCTGAAAAACAACTAGACGCCATGCGAAATTGCACTGTCCACATCCGTTCGCTTGCCTCCTGCTGAAGTCGGCAACAAGCTACGTTTCCCCTCCATTCGGCGCCTTGAGCTGTGTGGGCCCTCGAGAGGACGGGCGCAAACTTTCGTCATATATGGAAGAGCAAGGGGGTTCCACGGCCGGGAGAAGCCTTGTTTCCGTTTCCATTGTGTTATCACCTCTTAGCTTCGCCGGGTGGCAAAGAAATACGTACCAAACCGGGAAATTCCCTGTCAAATAACAGCTGAGCACCACGTAGTGATTTGAGAAGCCTGGAGATGCTTAGGTGTGGGGAGGAGATTCAAACGGTTGGTCATGCTGAAACATGTTTGTTCTACCCGCCACCCCAAGCGGTAGGCTGTCCATGACCGACCATTGTCATAGACCTCTCTCTCCGAGCCCCCTTTCACATGCCTGAGTCAGATACTCTTTGTCCATATGCCTCTCGTCCACCGTAGGTAGTCCCACCCCGCTTGGATCACTCAAGAGAGACTTGCAGAGAGTGCCTGACTCGCAGCAACCAAACGTTCAGCTAGCGGTGCGGGTAACCATCTGAATGCGGCCCTCGACGCGGGGAGCAATGGGCTTTGTCCACGTCACCTCGATCTCGCCCTCGGTCAGCTCGTCACAGGCCGCCCCACGAACGCCCGCTAGCCGGCACCACTTGTGAAAGACGCGGCGCATAACCGCTAGCTCGCTGTCGAGCACACGGGCGTTCTCCCGGGCCCGCTCCAGCTCCTCGCCCGAGTCGCTGTCGCTCTCGTCCTCGTTGGGTCCCAGCATCGGCGGCACGCTGGCGCGCCTCTGCCTGAGTCGGGTCTGAGTCCACTCAGCCCAGCCACCGCTCTCTTGGCCCGGGGTTGGACCACCATGCGACGACCTCACCCCGAATGGGCTGACCGGGGCGGAAGCGGACGGGACACCGACGGGGTGGTACTTAGCAACGCTGTTCGCCACCTCCGACCTGTTCCGTCGAGCACATGACAGTCAGTCACTCGGTCACGGCCAGAATGCCCAACCGGATAGGTAGGAATGGGACATGGGTGGAACCAAAGGCAAGGTACATACCAGTGACGGTCTAACGACGGACCCCAGCCCTTCCACTTGGCGAGCACAGTCAGGGACATGAAGTACTGCCGCAGCATAGCCGAGATCAGCATCCCATTCTCCTCCGAAACGACTTCCTCGCATTCTCCACCCTCGGGCTGGACGAGTAAGCTGCGGTAGCCATCCTTCCCGCGGCCCATGTAGCCCCGTGTGGCGAGGACGTAGAGTCGGTCCTTCTGTAGAGGCTGCCCGCCGATCTTGACAGAGACAATGCGGGAGCCGGGAGGAAGTGAGGGGTCGAACTTGTAGATGATGTTTGAGACCTGGGGGAAACGGCCTGGGATCGAATCAAGCGTCAGCGATAAGCCGTTGGTGGTAGGGGTATGTGGTGAGGGGAATCGTATGATTACCTTCCAGGGCGGGATACAACGACACCCCGTTCTCCAGCGCATCCCATATCCCTTGGCCCGACACCTTCATCACAATGACAGGATCCTCAAACGGGAAACAGTCTGTGATATCCTTGATCCGTATCGGCCCCGGAGCGTACACCTGGTCTCCCCTGATGGTCCCCGCGGCCATGAGCCCACATTCAGCGTTGTAGTGGTGGCGCATGATATCGCACACGAAATTGGCCAGGTTGCTCTCCTTGAGTCGCACCGTGGTGAAGCGCGAGTCGAGCGGTGTCGCCGTCCACCCAATGGCCTTCTCGAGGCTCTTCTTCAACTTGGCCGTGAGCCGGTGTACCAGCTCGAGGGTCTCGGGGTCCTCGGGGATAGACCGCACCATGTCGCGTCGCCCAGATGTCGATATCCCACTTCCGCCCGCTGTTGGTGCCATCCTCAGACGGTGAGGCCCGTCGCACCTCGATGTAGCTGAGTTGCTTAAAGTCTGACCCCGACCGCAGGACGTGCGTCCCGTTGATAAAGCTGTGGGCATAGAAGTGGTCGTGTCCACCGAGGATGAGATCGATGTTCTCGCCGCCCAGCTGGGTAGCAAGCTTGTTGTCGTTGGGCTCGCGCATGTGCGTGATGGCGATGATAATGTCGGCACCCTCGGCGCGCAGCTGCGGCACGAGCTCCCGTGCGACTTCACTGGCCGAGCGGTAGATTATGTCGGGCGGGAGCAAGTTGATGGTGTCGAGCCACTCACGCTCTCCGAGCCCCAACAAACCGATCTTGATGCCATTGGAGGTGGTGATCATGTGCGTCTTTTTGGCGTTGCCGAGGGGAACGCCATCCCCAAGGGCCGGGTCCAGCACGTTGGCCAACAACCAGGGGAAATTGCACTTGGAAGTGAGGTGGCGGAACTGCCTGACACCAAAGTCGAGGTCATGGTTCTGTTGGACAGGTCAGTATCAACCAACGTCGCGGCAAGAGCGAGTCTAACATACCCCTACGCAGGCACAGTCGGTCTTGATGAGGTTCAGAAGAGGGACCATGTGGCTACCTGTTTGGGTTGTGAGCAGCATGGTCAAGTACCACACGGTACCCAGGTTGCCATGAAGAAGTAACTAACCCTTGGTAATAGAGCTCTCAAGACTCGGGTTGAAGACATCGCCAGAAAACAAGGTGACCAGCTCGGGCTGTCCCTGGTATCGTTGGGCTTCGCGATACTCCTTGCAAACACTGACGAACCTGCCAACGCCCCCAGCCGGTTCGGAAGACGAGGGGTCGAGGTGGTAGACATCGTTGTAATGCAACAATCTGAGATCGGGGGGTGTGTTTACATCCCGGCCTGAGCTGAAGGTGACCGTCGGCTCGGCGGATGCCGAGGCAGATGAGGGGCTCATTTTGTGCTAACAAGGGAAACCCAACGGGTCCTTGTCATAAATTGGGTACTTGTTGGGGAGGGATATTTTTGGAAATCAGGGCTGGAGATATTCTTGATCTTCCCGAGATCTCGGTGTGTTCCGGCAGATCACTCGAATTTCTCAAAACTGGAAAGGGTGAAAGTGATCCTCTCTTCTTGGTTGTTGTCACGCGAGGATGGGGGAAGCCATGAAGTCAGCATGGAGCTGAAACGCCCTTGGCGGCTCCCGATCGGCAGGCGAGCGGTGCTACCCAACGGTCGGGAGGCTGCAGGATTGCTTCTTCGGGTCTCCATCGTCCTTCCATTTGCCAAGTCTGCTCCATCAACGACGGGAAAGAGAGAGAGAGAGAAGGGCTTGATACTGTTCTTTCGTTCCTAGGTCTTCAGTTCAAAACTTCAGATATCTGGGCCTATCATGGTTCCTCGGTGTGCCCGGATTTCCCGGGAGCCCATCTCGTATTGCCCCTCGGTCCTTGCTAGAATTATCCACAGAATTTGACATGAGCGCGCCCTTCGCGACTGGGAATACCCCGCCATTCGTTGGAGTCGCGGGGCAAACTGTTTACCCACACGCGCTTGCGATCTTCGGCGGGGACGATAAAAGGGGCCATAGGGACGTTGAAGGTAGAGGCCAAAGTCCCGAGCCAAAGCATTTTTCCTAGCATATACGCATTTGGATCACTCGCCACCAACTCACAGATATACAATTATGGCCTCCAACGCCCCCAATGTCCGGCAGGCGCGCTGTGAAGGTCTTGTGCCGTGCTCCCCAGATTTGTTGTTGCCCCCCCCCTGGACTGACAAACCCCTGGATTAGACGTCCCCGCGATCCTCGAACTGATCCGTGAGCTCGCCGACTACGAGCACGCGTTAGACAGCGTCGAAGCGACCGAAGCCAAACTCCTCGAGACCATCGCCTTTGCGCCCTCGGACCCGTCTTCCACCACTGCCACCGGTGTTCTTCCCCAGACAGAGCCCACATCACCCTCCAAACCAGCGCGCTGTTTGGTGCTCACGACGCCGGCGGGCGTTGTCGCCGGCATGGCCTTGTATTTCTACAACTACAGCACCTGGCGCGCGCGGCCGGGCATCTACCTCGAGGACCTGTACGTCAAGCAGAGTGAACGCAAGAAAGGTTACGGCAAGCGGCTGCTGGTCGAGCTGGCCAAGGAAGTGGTGGCTATGCGCGGTGGTCGGCTCGAGTGGGTGGTGTTGAAGTGGAACGAGCCCTCCATCCAGTTTTACGAGAGCATCGGCGCTAAGCAAATGAGCGAGTGGGTGGGCATGCGGGTGGACGGGGAGGCGCTGAACAAGCTGGCGACCATGCTGGACTAAGGGGAGGGAGAAGGACAGGGCCCTGGAGTGGCATGCCCATCACCCCGATGCACCGCCCCCTCGCTTTCCGCGTTTGCGTTGAGATGTGGGGTCCTCTAGGACCGGAAAATCCATGAAGAACTCCATGTTGCTTGCGGTCGCTGGCGGAGGCAGCAGCGTTTCCGAACCGCCCCAAGTGATATCCCACCCCTTACCCCCCGGCTTCTTGTTCATGGTTGGGCTTAATTGCCAGATACTTCCGAGTAGACGCCGCCAGGACCGCGCGGTGTACTTGTGGCGTCCAATCGGCGGCGGATCTCCAGTTGGTGTGTTGTCGTCTACTACTCCGCTTAAAAGCTTGTTCCTCCGGTTGGCTTGCCTGTCGACAGCGGCGACGGGTTTGACAGCGTATGACTGCCAGTCCCAAGTCTGGCCCTGTTGCACGTCCTCAAATGTAGATTGTGCTACAGACCGCCGAGGAGGAGGAAGCCAGTCGCCCACGACCGTTCCGTTGGCGATGGCCTCGAGCTTTTTCCACTCCTCCATGGGGAGTGGAGGCAGGACCTTGTCCGCCAGTGCTTTCCACAGATTCTTCAATTTTGTCCGGGCGAGCTTGAGAGGGAGCGGGCGGCCCCAGGAATTCTCCTTGGGCAGGTTCTTCTCCGGCGCGGCCTGATTCTCAGTGACGGTCGCCTTCGGGGTGTTGACCAAAGTGGCTTGCGCCTGAGAACGGGCGAGGGCGCGCAGCTTGTCCAGGTCCCAGTCATCCATCCAGTCCGGCGTGTTGTTCTTGGCTCCAATATCAGCCATCGCGATGGCGTACTTTTCCAGCTCTTCTGTGTTGGCGGGTGTGTCGCGATGCACCAGTTGGGAGATTAGCTCTCGCCGTCGCCGGCCAATGCGGCCGAACGCCCGGAGTAGCACCCGGCGCATACGGCCCATGTCGCCAGCATTGGCTGCCCGTAGAGCACGAAGGTCATGGTGCGCTTGGCGGAGATATTTCGCAGTTTTATCTTCATGGTCCTGGTTTCTTCGGAATTTGTCTTTGATTTGCTTGTCGATTGGCCGCCGGGCGAGTGGGGGGAGATATGACGCTTCGCGGAGGATATGGCGGTAGAGATGAAGCGCCGTTTCGGGTTTTGGGATACGAAGAGGTTGCGACATTATCGAATACCCCGGGTAAAAATCGAATTCCGTTCTTCCTTGTTCGCGATTGTTGGATCATCCGGCTCCCGCTGGCACATGGAAATAAATTCTTAGTTACGATTCGGGATTGTTTTTGCGACTGTCTCGGTATCCCGGGTCTGTGCACCTGGATTTTGTTGCCAGTGCCGTCTTGGCGCGTTGCTTCATCCAGGGTCTCTTTCGTCGGGTGTCCCGTGCGGGCGCTCCAGCCCCTCCCTCCACACCCCGGGAATTTATGGCGCGTCTTTTCGTGTGCTCCAGACACGCACACCAGAACACGAAAGTCACACGTCGACCACCCGTGTCTTAATTGAAGTTCCAAAAGGGGAGCTTCTCGCTGCGAAAGTCTGACATCAGGTTGACAGAGCTTGACTCCCTGTCATGTCTCCTGGACATATTTCTTGATATTTATCTTTTATATTTCTTGTCGGCGCCAGCTTCGTCAACAAGACGCATTCTCCTGCAGGCGACTCGGCAAGCGCATCGACTCCCTGGACCAACCCCATTTCCCTTCGCCGTGGTCCACTGCAACGTATGCTGGGGGTTTTGTGCGCTCATCCGTCCTCTCGTGAGCGCAACGCCGCATTCCGACCGCATCGTCCTACCTTCACTCAAACCAGCCACAGAGCGACGAAGAATTTGATGTTGAACGTTTGACTGTCGGACTTCAAGCTACCGTATTGTTCTATCCGAGCGACTTACGTCTTGGTATTCGTTGAATGCACATTTAATTAACAATTTTGATATCGGCCACCGTCTCTGCGCTCCCCTCCACGCGCCCCTCTGTGCCGAATCGGCATCGCACTCCCGGAATCTCCTCCGACATCTTTTGTCTGTCGATACGCGACCCGACTTTCGCCCTCGTTGGGCGCACTAAACCGTTATGCAACCGCCACAAATCCCCGCTGGCTCGCAACAGCAACCGCAACAATCCCAACCCTCCTCACAACAGTCCTTCTCCATGAGCCAGCCTTCCTCCCAACCAACAGGCTACCGCCAATACGCCGACATGCCCCAAAAGGCACAAAACGACACAGACATGGGAATTTATTCGGTGCGCGCGAAACCTGCATCCTTACCTTGTGCGTCCTGCTAACAATGACGTTCTAGGCCGTCTATTCGGGTGTCAATGTCTACGAGATGGAAGTCAACAACGTCGCTGTCATGCGGCGCCAGACCGATGGGTGGCTCAACGCGACACAAATTCTCAAAGTGGCGGGGGTGGATAAGGGCCGCCGCACCAAAATTCTCGAGAAGGAGATCCAGACGGGGGAGCACGAGAAGGTCCAGGGAGGCTACGGGAAATACCAGGGCACTTGGATCCCATTTGAGCGAGGGTTTGAGGTCTGCCGACAATACGGTGTAGAGGAGGTGCTGATGAGGCTTTTGACCCACAAGCGAGGCCAGGAAGGGGGGATAGCCGATGTCGACACGCCGACCAAGGAACAAGCCATGGCAGCTCAAAGGAAGCGAATGTACAACGCGAGCTCGCAAGAGAACCGCGCCAATGGCCTGTCTGGCACCTTTTTCAAGAACATCTCCTCGACGGCGTCGCACGCCATAAACGCAATCAGCAAGGCTCGATTCGATTCCCCCGGGCCCAGAAACCGCAACGGTCCTAGTCGCGCGCCCAGCTTCCACCGTCAATCCTCAATGCAGGACTCCTCCAACGATTTCCCTCCGAACTCGCAACAGAGCTTCGTTTCCGACTACAATCATGCCGACTCGGCTTTTGGGTCACAAACCACACAAGTGGCGCCGGGGGATAACGAACAGCCTCCCAGGAAACGGCAAAGGGTCCTTACGCCCGCGAACAGCTTTGGTGGCTTGACCCCGACCTACCCCCAGTTGGACGGCTACGCGGCTAACTACCCGGGGTCGCCGACGGAACCCAATGAATCGTTTATCTACTCCCAGGCGGGCGTCCATCTGGAGCAGGAGCCTAACTACGCTCCGGGGCCACTCCGGCCCCTCCCGTATGACATGTCTCCGGAGGCTGAGGCGAAGCGGAGCATGCTCATGGGACTCTTCATGGACCCCAGCGGCCCGGATGAAGCTAAGAGAAATGTGCTGCGCAACATGATCCCGCAGGAACTCGACGCTCCGATCGATACCCAGAGCCATACTGCCCTGCATTGGGCCGCAACTTTGTCTAGGATGCCCCTATTGCGGGCCCTTATCGAGGCCGGCGCGAGCCCATTCCGCGTCAACTCGTCGGGAGAGACGGCCCTGATGCGGGCTTGCATCGTCACCAACTCGATGGATCATAACTCGTTCCCCGAGCTGCTCGATGTTCTGGGCGTCACCATCGATGTAAGGGACGACAAGGGCAGGACCGTGTTGCACCACATCGCCGTGACGAGTGCCGTGAAGGGGAGGAATTCCGCCAGCCGATATTACCTCGAGAGTCTTCTGGAATGGGTCGTGCGGCAGGGTAGCGCCCCTAGCAGCCAAAACATCCCTGGCAGCCTCAGCGCGCCGGCAAAGATGGGTATCGGCCGGTTTATGAGCGAGATCGTCAACGCGCAGGACAGCAGCGGTGATACCGCATTGAACATTGCCGCGAGGATCGGCAACCGCAGCATCGTGTCGCAGCTTCTTGAGGTGGGCGCTGACCCGAATATTGCCAACCGCGCGGGTCTAAGACCCGTGGATTTCGGTATTGGCACAGATGCAGAGGACAATCGAAATGGCGAGGTGTCGGACAAGAACGGTGCCTCGCAGGGTGGTTCCAACCAGAAGAATAAGGAGAATAGCGACGAGGTGGTAAACTGTAAGCACTAGGCATTTCCACACCCCGTATTTTGCGGCGTATTGACCCGTTTTAGCAATCACTCACCTCATCACCGAGTCATCATCACTGTTCCAAACCGAACTGAAGAAGAAACAAGAATCTATCGACACACTCCACAGCTCCCTCCGCACTACGTCGGCGCAAGTCGGCGAGGCCCGCCGCACGCTGGAGTCCCTGCAGGAAAAGCTCAAGGCGCAGCAGCTGGCGCGGCAGAAGGTGGTCAACCTCAAACGAGCCTGCCAGGAGGAAGAATACGAGCTTCTCCAACTGGAGCAGCGCCACGGCCGACTTGACATAGATTCCGCGAACGCATGGGAGATCGACCTGGAGATGGTGCTGGACGGAATTGCCGCGGCCAACACGCAACAGCAGCAGCAGCCGCAGCAGCAGCCACAGCAACAAGCGCCCACGGACAACGGGTACTTTCACGGATTGGCGGAGGAACACCTCGCGCGGCTACCCAGCTCTGCGGTCCTCCGGGCGCGGGTCAACGCCCTGCGTGAGCAGTCGGGGCAAACCCACCAGGCGGTGGAGGCGCTGCAGGCGCGGAGCAAGGACAGAGAGCTCGGGTACCGGCGGCTCGTGGCGCTGTGCACGCGGCGGCCGGAGAGCGAGGTGGACATGCTGCTGGATACGCTGACGAGGGCCGTCGAGTCGGAGAAGGGCGAGCTGGAGATCACGAGAGTCAGGAGATTTCTCGGCGGGGTCGAAGGTGTTGCATGAACCGTGGTGCTGTACTTTGCAGTCCCGGTCGTCTGCTGTTTATTGTACATATTGGTGCGTGGCTCATACCTGCACCCAACATTTTCGGTTGGCGGTCTCACGCCTTGTAAGGGGGTAATGGGTTGATACCTTGTTGGCTGTTATTTGCACCTTCATTCTGGCGTTTGGTACGGGAGGTTGTGGTGCGTCATAATGGCAATGTTATTTTTATTAGCTTCATATGGATCCAGGGGTATCAATCCCCTGCTCGCATTGTCTGTAACTAATTGTGGTATCGCGCTGGTCCAACACCTAACCTTTGGAGGATATATGAGATGCAAAATCGAATCTTCGAGCCTGCCAACCTAAGCCCCAACACTAAAGCCGAATGAGCCGTCAAATGCATCATTCCCAACACTGGCATTCGCGCGCATGGCCTTGAGATCATCTAACGGCGGGACGGTGCCAGCGGGGTAGAAGCGCAAGAGGTTGCCGATATCCTCTTCGGTCAAGTCACACATCTCGTCCCAGGGATAAGCGTCGCTGACTTTCGTCATCCACGCCATCCGCTTGGGTCCCTCCTCCGGCCGGGGGGCAATCTCGCGCAGTTTCACCCGCAGCTGTCCCACCGTGTCGATGGCCCTCCCAGCATTGGACGGCAAGAGTTTCGCGATGAACTTGCGGATGATGCTCGCCAGCCTCGGCCCCTTCCCGTTGGTGCTGACCATGATCTGTAACGGGCCGTCCCGGTGCACGCTACCGAAGTAGAAGTCGCACTCGGGGGGGACGTCGGCGATGTTGGCGGGGATGCGCCGCTCCTTGCACAGCTTCCAGATGACCGTCGAGGCGGCCGGGTCGTCCACTGCAACTAGCACCATGTCGGCGCCGTCGAGGTCCGAAGGGATGAAGTTGCGGTTGACGTGCGAGACTTGCTTCTGGGCGACTCGGTAGGCCACCTCTGGGTTGAGGCGGGCGGCGGGGGAAACGACCGTTACGTTGGCGTCGGCATTGAGGCAGTGGAGGATACGACCCGCGGCGACCTACAGACAGGGTGGAAAAAGTCAGTTTACAGGAATCAATGTACCCAAATATTTGGCTTTAGACAATAGATGTTCGTTGCTCACCTCGCCCCCGCCAACCACCAGTACATGTTTCCCCTTGACCTGCCACGCAATGATCAGACTCCCCCCGCCTTGCACCTCGGGGAACGTTGCCGGTGTTTCAGCCATCGCTAGCTGTACCTGGCAGCTGTTTTGGAACTAGAGTGACCTATGAAAGCTGTGAGTTGTTAAAACACGGCTACATGGTGGATTGCCTTCTGGACCGGTCTCGCAGAGTTCAGGATCCCCGCCGCCATTGGGTAAGTTGCTTGGTTCAGCAGCGCCATTGATAAGGAACAGGGACCAGCCCCACCGAGACCTGCACAATGAGTGGATGCTGCGCCAAGCCAACACTGCCATCAATCCATCCCATCCCTGTAGCTTGACTCGACCGTCTGCAGCGCATTCCAGTTACCCGTCCTCCATGCTTCTGGCAGGTTGCTTTTCATCATCCTTCGTGACGCCCGCCGCCTCCGCCTTTTCCGCACGACTTCGATTGAGAAACCATGTCCATGCCATCATTCCACCCCACGACAGCGTAGTGGCCCCAAGGGGGTGTTGAATTACCCACCTCCGGGAGACCGCTTTCAACAGCGATCATGTCTGCCCGGAAACTCGGAGGCGGCAGGGTCCTAGGCAGCGGCAAGGGCCTTGCCCCTCCGCCTTCTTCTTCTACTCGAGCCCCGCGATCCTCGAGCCCATTCCCTCCGTCCGACAGCAGCACCAGATCCCTTCACTCGCGGAACTCCACACCCGTCTCCCTTTCTCCGTCCTCGTCCAGCCCGCTTCCCGATTTCTCCCAGGACCTCGCCTCCAATGTCACCGTTGCAGGGCCGTCCAATGGGACCTCGCCCGCCAACAAGCTAGCATGCCCAATATGCGAAGAGCAGATGGTTCGTCAAGAAATAAGAGGACAGGACCGGGGGTTTTATTGAGCTGACTGGCGCTGTAGGTCACGCTACTACAACTCAACCGACACCTCGACGATATCCACCAAGAGCTGCCCGAGGCCGAGCAAGACGAAGTCAAGTCGTGGTTCGACAAGCAAGTCCTCAAGGCGAAACGGTTCCAACCACTGTCTCTCATCAACCAAAAACTACGAGGCCTAGAAGTATTCGAGTCGAACGAGACACAGCCCGTATCCGTCGGAATTGCGCCCGGGCGGGCCATCGAAACCGTAATCGATCCCGAACAACTCGTCTCGAGGAAACACTGGGAACGGCCGACAGGGCACGACGTATGTACCGATCCATTATGCGACAGGAGACTGGGGCCGCTCAGCGGCAGCGTCAACTGCCGGAAATGCGGGCGGCTGTTCTGCGAAGAGCACACCATGTATCAGATGAAACTCTCGCGAGCGGCCCACCATGAACCAGTCAGGGGCGTGTGGTGCCGGGTGTGCGAGACATGTTACAAGTCTAGGGAAGGATACAACGACAGCACGGGCCTAGCTCGCGACCACACGGCATACTTCACCGCGGTACGGACAAAAAAGGTGGAAAGACAACGATTAGAGGTACAGAGGTTAGAGAAGAGACTGACGAAGTTGACACGATTGCTTGCGGAAGCGCCGCCAGAAACGGGTGTCCACCCGGGCCTCTTGTCACCGCTGGCGGGGCAGAGGAATCAAAGGAAGATGATCGAGCAGTCTGTAGTGACTTGGGAGGATGATGCGGCCGTCGCCAGATGCCCCTTTTGCAAGCAGGAGTTTGGGGCTTGGACCTTCAGGCGGCATCATTGCAGGATATGTGGCCGGGTTATGTGCGCCGACCCGCAGACAAACTGTTCGAGCGAGGTGAGCTTGAACGTCGCAAATCGTGAGTGTCATGTGTGGTCCGGTTGAATGGCTTCACTAACGCGGAGAAGAAATTGCGGTACCCACGACCGAAAAGCTCGAACACCCGACCAACGGACAAGTCGGCATTGATGTACGGATGTGCTGCGAGTGCAAACAAACGATTTTCTCCCATCACGACTTTGTCGAGTCCATCAAGCACCGGCCGCCAGATCAACGCGCTTACGAGACACTTCGCCAATTCGAACGCGGCATCCAAATGCTGATGCCCTCCTTCCACAAATCACTACTCGCCCTTCAGCCGCCCGACGAGAACGGAAACGGGCCCGAGAAGCCGCCACCCACACACGTACAGATCCAGGACGCGGCCAAGATCCGCAAACGCCTGACAGACTCCTTTGCCAAGTATGACCTGGCCGCCAGACGTATACGCAACATGAAAACCGACAGCCCGACCCAGTTACGCCTCCAGAAAGCCATCCACGCATCCGCCTCGTCCTTTTTGCACGCCAACCTTATACCTCTGAAGAGCGTCCCGGCCATGCTCAAGTCACAGAGCTCAAATAAGTCACAAAGCTCCAACCACCGCAGGCTGCTCTCCGCCGGCAACGGGTCATCGCATTCGATATCTTCCCCGCTGCGCAACGGTGAATCAGCGGGATTCGACGCCGAAACGTCAAGTCTAGGTGGTGCGAGCGAGGTTAGCACGGCCGTTTCGATGGCGCTGGAGACGGAGGAGAAGGAGGCGAGGGAGAAACTGGTTGTACTGGAGGAGCAGCGGTTCATGGTGCAGGACATGCTCAACAGGGCAAGGGGTGCCCGGCGGTTCGAGGAAGCCGGCGCCCTGACCAAGAACTTGGAGGAATTGGATAAGGAGATTGAAGCTTCAAGACGGCTGGTGGCGGGGGTTGAGGAGAGGTGGGAAGGCCTCTATGCGGGGACTTGAGTTGCCCGGCATTGTCAGAATTCTTGTTAACGGTCAGTTGTATGATGGCAAACGGGGTTGGCATTGCATGGAGTTTTGGTGGAGCACCACATTTGGAGGGACCGGATATGAGAGGCACCGGATATCGCCTTACTTGACTACTAGCCAAATAAGAACATGTAATATTGCAGGGTTTCCTTTACTTACTGTGGTCCGACACACATTCAGGACAGCTGAGGGCAATGAGACGGGGATCATCTGGGATGTCAAAGGGTTAGGGTTATTCACGATTCTCAACCCCACCATTGCCATAATGCCTCTGTTCCCAGAGTTCCAGTGCACCTTCCATCCCAATAAACTCGCTTCTATCCTGAAAGCACAACCAATTTACCACGCAAATACTTTTTTTCAACGCGCTACTCCCATAACTGCACGTGTGACAGGAACGCGATCCGCTCAATTCCCAATACCCATCCAACACCGACGCGTCCAAGTCGCCCACCCTCCCTGACTCCCGGGCTCGCAAACCCAACAACCCACCCCAATGCCTCCCAAACGCCGCCAACCCCACCCCCCAGACCGGGGCCCAGAACCCGACCTCAACGAAGAACAACAACAAGCAGAAGCACAAGAAGAAGGCGAAGAAAACCACTCCGACTCCGACGCCGCCTCCAACCCCGACTCACCCCTCCCCCGCCTCCCCTTCTACAACACCACCTTCTCCGTCCACCGCCTCTCCTCGCTCTATCTCGGCGCCGAACCCCTGACTCCCAGCCGCCTGCAGCTCCTCGCCCAGCGTCTGCGCGACAGCCTCGTGGGGGACGTCATCCGTGGCGTGCACGTCGGTACGGCGGCGTCGGCGGCGGCGGGTGATGATGAGGGGGGTTCGGTGGTGGGTAGGGCGGGGGCACTGGAGAGGGTGGATGTGGCGTGGGTTAGGGTGGGGGATGTGTTGGGGTTTGAGGGGGGGGAGGGGGAGGGAGGGGGTAGTGGTGAGGGAGAGGATGGGGAGGGGTGGCGCCAGCTAGTGCGGGGGCTGCAGGGGAAGAAGGCGCTGCATATCTCGCTGCAGTATGAGATGGCGTCCTGCACTGCGTTGCTGCTGCCTCCGTTGGCGGGAGATGGGGAGAATGGGTTGGATAAGCCGGAGATGCGGTTTTCCGTCGGCGGCGGTCAGAGCCGCGGTGACGAGGATAACATGGACTGGGAACACTCGGCCGATCCATCCCATTTTCTCTCCTTACCTCTCCTCCTCGTACGCATGCCGCCACCGCTGAAGGCTATCGTCGGCGAATTTTTGTCGACAACCTTTGACTGCCGCGTCAGCCCCATGCGATTGGGTACGCGGAGTTTGATGGGCATCTGGGAGGCGTGGATCAAGTCAGCCGGTATGCCGTCCCGAGGGTCCCTTGCCAGGGATCTGGTGCTTACTCTTGGGTTTCATGTCCCGCCACCCGAACCTACGCCGGCACCTTCAAAGGAGGAAGTTACGGCGGAGCAGCATCCCCCCTTGGGTCTCAAGTCTATCGACGTCATTATTCCCGCTGCAGCACTGCCGAGGTTTGTGGATGTGGGCGAACGCGCGGCCACAACACAGGGGAAGCAAGCAACTTCACCAGCAAGATGGGGATGGGAAGGTGACTTGAGAAAACGAAGGAGATTGGCGGGGCGCTTGTACGAAGAGGGATGGGAGTGGCGGGGCGAGTCGCGAGAGAATGGGGGTTCTCCGAGTCCCCAGCCGTTCACCGAGGCGTTGGCCTACTACGTAAAGGAGCACCTTGCACTGAATCTTTTTCACCCAGGCGTCAGGGTTATTAAGATTGCCTGCGGTGGTTTTGCCATGTCCGAATCACGGCTGAAGCTGTTCGCGCCATCGGGATCAGGGGCTGGCGAGGACGAGGGTTTGCCCCTCCTCGCGCACAAGGGCGCCGTCTTGGAGCTACTCGGCAGCCTGGTCGGGAAAGCTCAACTCCAACCAGTGACTTTATAAACTTGGTTCGGGGGCAAGCAATAGGTATATATGACTTGTCTCATGTAGTTATGTGTTTGGTAGCCGGCGTTTTGGTGGGATGAACATGATACCCAGATCTGTCAACAGAGACATTGCAGGGCCTGTGGACAAACTTGTATGAGCCACGAGTTCATTTCTGACATGACATCAAAACCCAACGCCGGTTCTGCGCCGTCCACGCTGCATAACGCCTTGCGAGTAGATGTAACTAAAAGATCTACAGTATGCGCCACACTGACAACAAAGGCAAAATTTACTGCTACTCCGCGTAGCTTTGAACATAAAAACGCTAACTACACTTAACTATTATCTTAATCCCACCCATAATCCTGCAAACCTATCCTGCAAACCTCAAAATCAACCTTAAAGGCATCTCAACGTAGCCAACACACATACACATGTTAACCTCACCGTTGTGGGGGACAGTCACATCATACATATCATTGTTTTCTTGGCCTCCTTTCAATAATATCTACATCATTCAAAACTCAAGACAATGGAATGGGAGGCACTGTGAGTTGGAACAACGGCTTTGTTAAACATAGCCTCACTTTTTACTGGCACCAACGACTGCACCGTGGAACAGAAACCGATAAAAGTAAGGACGTTGCTGGTGTTCTTAAATAAAGCAGACTGGCCGGTTTTATTTTGGGATTTTAAACCTAAAACACATTTTCAGCCTTCGCTTTCCGTTTCAACCCCCCTCTGTTCTCGGATGCTTCGCCTCAATGACTTCTCCCGGTAACATTAGGGGGTCGCTGCCCGTGAGTGAGCAGGCGGCACGGGAGCTTGAAGAACTGTTGGTGAGGGTAGTCGCTCAGGAGTCTCTGACGGCGGCCTCGGAAACCCCTATGACTGAAAGACCGACATTTGAGGAGGAGGATCTCGAGAAAGCTCAGCTGGAACGTGCGATAGAGGAGTCTCGCATGGAGGCCAGTCGGGCCCAACTTCGTCACCAGGATGATGCCCAGCGTGAAGAGTTCGAAATTCAACAAGCCATCGCTGCTTCACTAATGGAGGCAACCACCACACGGCACCGTCGACGGAATCGTGGCTATTATGATGAAGCAGCGAAAGTTCAACAAGCGATTGAGGCATCGTTAAGGGTTACAACCAATAAACGACCTCCTCCCCGAGAGTTTGACCGCCACAAACGCGTCAAAACCGGAGAAGTCTTTGTGGAATCATATACGGAGACAACCACCATACCGCCTTACCGCGATATGTTAGTAAAGGAGGCAACCAACACTCGGCCTCATCGCCGGGAGCGGGATCGCCAGGACCGAACGCAACCCCAACAAGCATCTGTGGCATCCCTAAGGAAGACACCCACGCGGCCTCGCCGTGACAGAAAACGGGACCACAGTAAGCTGGAACAGCCGGAACTCGAACAAACTATCGATGCGTTACTGAAGGAAACAGCCAACAAACGGCCCCGTCGCACAAGGGAAACCTCGACCGCGGCCACCAACAGGCAGATTCGACCGCGGCACAACGAAGGACGCAGCCCAATCATTCCCCGCCCTTCTATTCAGACGACTGTAACTCGGAACTTGGTACTTCCCATACGTCCTGCACACCCGAGACCGCGCCAGGAGACGCGCGTAGCTGGAGACAGACGCAACGCCACGCGTAGTCCCACGGACAAAAGTCAGGCCGTCGACCCTCGCGGGGAAAGAACTCGCGCTGCCAATCCTCGTCCAGTTCAAACTCGTCCCGTGGACCCTCGCCCCGTGGACTCTCGCCCCGATAGAACCCTCACCGCTGGTCGTCCCGCAGAAAGACCTCGCCCCGTCGACCTCCGCCCGGACAGGACCCCCGTCACCACTCATCGCCCCGCAAACAGACCTCGCAACGCCGACTGCCCTCCGAACCAAACCGCAGGCAAGACTATCAACCATCCCTTGGGGGTCCCTCAGGCTGCGCCGAATCCCGCCCCGGGGCCGAGACGGGATTTGGAAGTTCAAGTACCCCCCACAGCGGCCCAAATCTACCGCTGGCTCCGGACGCGGGAGGGGCCTAGGCCCGTTGCGAGATGCTTTGGGGCTTGTCCACTTAAGTTGGTGTTTCGGGGTCTGCAGAGCGACAATGGGAGGCGCGAGCCGTCTATTATTCTCGGGTGTGGGCACGTGGTGGGAGGGAAATGTTTCAGCGACTTGATCGCCTTAGCGAGGGTCGAGGGTGAAGAGGCTCCGTGTCCTCACTGTCTGATAGTACCTACGACCGCGGCTGTGTAAATTATGTCAGGGCGAGAGAGTGGTGGAGGAAAGATCTAAGTTCCAGGACATCCAAGCAAAGCTAGATGTTATACATGGGAGTAGCCATGTGAACACCAACAAAGTTCCAGGCAATCAACAGTCCCAAAAGTTTCAATTTTTGAAAGTTTGACAAAGTTAGAGTCGAATAGTTAAGAAGCTTAATTCCAACCAGTCTAGAGATCAAATATCTCATTGTATGTACTACGCCTAACTTCTCGGTACCCTCTGGGAAGTGAGTCAGGTGGTCCTATATAGTCAAACCCAAAACATAAAGATATAGGATAGGTAACTTCGAAAAGAAAATATTGTTGTTAGTCAACCGTTGGTATCCACTACGGCTGTTGTGCGGTTATCCAAGCAGCTGTGCCCGTCCCCCCCTAGTGCCGCCTTGTTCCATGAATAGGTACCTACCTAGGTACCCAACGCTGCTTCGCGAGGATAGGATCGGGCGCAGGGCATCGCCGACATGTACGAATAGGCCGAAATGTAATACATTATAAACCATCTTGACACGGTGTGATATGGTCGTGTGAACTTGAAATGGGTTCGACTCGCCTGGGCTGATGCCTGAACCTTGCTTTCATCGCTCGATCGGGTAATTCACAGGCGCCAACTCGCGAGTTGATTCGTTGGCCGCAATTGCTTGGTAGTGTTATTGAAGGGTTTCAGGGGACATGGCAGGTCGCCCGAAATTATACAACTAGGTAGGTACCTTACCTACAGGCACCCAGGAAGGTACCCAGGTACTTGTAGGTTGCAAATCCTTCAGGTAGCTAATTCACACGAGTGCTTTCAAGCTTTGTTCCCCCCATGTGCTTGAGTCGACTCGGATAAACGTTCAAACGTAGAATGTGCGCCTGAAATCCCGACCAGCGACTTTGAGAAATTGAAACCCCTCCTCGCCTCATCCACGATTCGTATCAACACTCACTCGCGGCTACACCACCATTTGCGCGACCGACATGATGAATTCAGGCGAGTCAATTATCGTGGTAAAATTAGAGAAAATGCCGGTCGCTGTCCGGGCCGAGTTTCAAAGGATCTCGCCCGAAGTCAAGCCCAAAGCCAACGACCCCGACTTTATGAGCGACGACGAACACGGCGACCAGCGTCGTTCCCAGTGAGGGGGTAAGGGGGCCGTTGACGTTGCTATTGTGGGAGCGGTGTTCATGTTGCTAAAGGAGAGGTACTGATTCCTAGAGGTGATATAGTTTAGGAGCCTGGAACGAATCCTTGGTAATAGTCCCAGCTTTGTATCTAATTGCTTTGTTATTCACCTCGATCTACCCTCGCCATTCTGGTAATTGCCTGAAGCAGAAGCCATAGGCTACATGGTCACCATGCCTTCTATCGGCGGGAAAGACGTCAAAGGTTGTGGCCGAACCGAGCTGGCCGCCTGACAGTGGGATCTCGGGGAGGGTAGAGTAACCCTACATGTAAGCAACCCTTTGATCCCTGGCTGTTTGCGGCCGTGATACTGATGCCCAGGGACGCATTTCGGGCGTCTAATCCAGGGGCATTCGGACTTGTGCTTGAATCGTCTGCGATCGCGGTGGCTACCGGAAAAAGTCCAGGGCCACGACTCGTTCCATGCAGCGAAATAACCCAACGCGACGTCGGGCTCGGGACCTTGGAATGCCTCGGCGCAATGCAGGGGGGGATCTCGCCGACTTAGAGGCTCTCGTGCCGAACCAAGCACATGCCAAGCACGCTACGGCTTCATGCGAACGGGTCCTTCTCCACATCTCCCTTAGCCTAAATGCCATGTCCCGAGATCCGGGGAGTGATTCTCCGCCATTTTATGGAAATCCGGGGAATGAGCTTCCATAGTGGATCTTTCCACGAACAAGAGCCGCCCTTGCGAGCGCCGAGAACCCGGTTAGAGCAGCTGCCTTGCATGCTCCCGATCGACAACTCAACGACATTCCTCTAAATTGGGGTTGCTTCAATGAGAGAACGGTGAACGAGATACCATTGTCACCTACCTAGACCAGAACCCTCTGGGCCCTGGACATGTAAATGTTACCTCTGGTCCAGCGCCGGAGAACAGGTGTGGGCTTGTCGGTCATAAAGACTTCTTTCTTTGTCCGTCATCCCTGCTCTCGTGAGTGTGCTCGCTCTAGCCGCACGGGGACGCCGGCCACAAGCGCGCTTAACCGACTTCTTTATCCTTATCTAGGCTCCTCGGCTGCCCGCCAAGGGAGCCGGTTGTTATAAATACCACAGAAGGGAGCAGAGAAGGCGGGGACTCTTCATGCTCGGAGGGCAGGGTATCATGTGGGCACCACGATTCAACGCCAAACAAAGCCCCTTCATGATCCCTAGGGACGTGCCAAGTACATATCCCCATTTTTTGATTTAGCCAGAATCTGGCTTCACTCCCATAGGCGCGGGAAACAATTGCAAGCTATGACGTTAGGAAACAACAGCCTCGGGCGTCGATGTGGTTGAATATATAAAGCAGGAGAGTTTTCCAGAGATGTCCTCCCAACTTCCCTCACACTGCAGCCTCAGTCTCAAGCATCGCGGTCTACTGCTACTATCAAGCACAGCTTCTTCATCATGGTGTCTTTCAAGTCTCTCCTTGTGGCCGCTGCCACGGTGACTTCGGTCCTCAGTGCTCCCTTCGACTTCGCTGAGCGCGACAATGGAAACTCGACTGATGTCCTCGAAAAGCGCCAGGTGACGCCAAACTCACAGGGTTACCACAATGGATACTTCTATTCGTGGTGGTCCGACGGAGGCGGCCAGGTTACCTACACTATGGGTGAAGGCAGCCGGTACCAGGTTAGCTGGAGAAACACTGGCAACTTTGTTGGTGGCAAGGGCTGGAACCCCGGTAACGGCCGGTAAGACTCGTCCTTCGGGATTACCCAGTCTGTCCTAAGTTTGACTCGGCCCTAACTCTTACTCTAGGACCATCAACTACGGCGGTGCCTTCAACCCGAGCGGCAACGGGTACCTCGCCGTCTACGGCTGGACCCGCAACCCTCTCGTCGAGTACTACGTCATTGAGTCTTTCGGCACCTACAACCCCAGCAGCGGAGCGCAGTACAAGGGTCAGCACCAGACCGACGGCGGTACCTACAACATCTACGTCTCCACTCGCTACAACCAGCCCTCTATCGACGGTACCCGGACCTTCCAGCAGTACTGGTCCGTCCGCACCTCCAAGCGCGTCGGAGGCTCCGTCACCATGCAGAACCACTTCAACGCCTGGGCCCGCGTTGGCCTGAACCTTGGACAGCACGATTACCAGATCGTTGCCACCGAGGGGTACCAGAGCAGCGGTTCTTCCGACATCTACGTGCAAACCCACTAGTCCGTCTCCCCAATTCTGATGTGCTATGGCAACGCAGTTCACTCCCTACAAGTACAAAACGTGGACGACATAGCTGACAAACGGAGAACGTTAGACGTTTTCGATCGCCGAACGGAAAAGGCCCTGTCGGTCTGCTCCGGTGGACAGTTAGTGGGTGATCCCGGAGGGAACGCTACCTAAACGTATGGACCTCGGGTGCACATAACGGATTCGGATACATCAAGCAAGGTCAATAGTTTGAAGATGTGAATTGTCACCCTCGAGACAGCTCCATTCCAGACAATAAAGAAGCGTTGCCTCACCCTGAACCTTAACACCGCCAACCTAATGTAAAATACCTTATGCAAACCGAGATTGCGCTCACGACCAACCATGGTTCCCTGGCCCAGCGGACTTCCTTATCAGACCACTTGGCCGGCCAACACTCTCAACGCGGAATCCAATCTGCTCCATGCGTAGGATATCAAGAATTCCTCTCCCGTCTAGGACCCAGTGCGGTCGTTTCATGTTGTAGTAGATTCTTGTCCAGTTGAGCCGGACCTTCCGAACGGGGCCGTCATGCTTCTCAGTTCCGGAGCTCGCCGTTGCAAAACCAGAGTCTTCCGTCTGGCACTCGGGGCAATCCTCATCGCAAGGTGGCATCGGGTTAAGGCCCCTCAGGTAGTCGTCGACATCGTCGGTCAAGACTTGACTTGGCGTGCCCTCGATTCCACCAGTTGCGCCGTCCATCTCCGCGGGGCCATTCTTGAATTCGTCGAACTCGGTTGTGATGAGCACAGCATCGGATCCATGACACGCCGCATACGCGTCCGTGTAAACAGTTACTGGGCCACCATGGCTTCGAAGCACATCGGACCCAGCGAAGTGCCCGATCTGCTCGGCTATTAGCGTTGACGTGCAGAGCGGATCGTAGACGGCGATCTCTTTCGGACCCTCCTTTTCCAGCGCCCGAATGATATCCATCGCAGGTGATTCGCGCGTGTCATTTGTGTCTTTCTTAAAGGCAAAGCCAAGCACCGTCACCTTCTTGCCCGTCAGGGTGTTATTCAAACACCGGAGCACTCGCGCCACGAGACGATTTCTGGCGAACTCGTTCATCTCAACCACGGCCAACCAGTATCGCGCAACCTCGGGGAGTACCAGAGTTTCAGCCAGGTAGACCAAACTCAGGACATCCTTCTTCAAGCAGCTTCCGCCAAAGCCAATACCGGCCTTGAGGAACTTGCTGCCGATGCGAGGGTCCGCTCCAACCGCGCGAGCCACCTCGTCAATGTCCGCCCCGGTAGCGTCGCACACGGCAGCGATAGAATTGATGCTGCTGATGCGCTGAGCGAGCATTGAGTTCGCTACTAGTTTTGCCAATTCGGAGCTGAAGAGATTGGTGGTGATGATGCGCGCGGGAGGAATCCAACTCGCGTAAACCGACGCCAGGGCGGCGGCGGCTTGGTTCCCGGCGGTGGTATTGTTGGATCCGATGAGGATGCGATCGGCGTACAGGAGGTCTTTAATGGCAGTCCCGGCCGCGAGAAACTCTGGGTTGCTGAGAACTTGAAATGGGACTCCCGGTCGGTGCATCGCAAGCTGCCTTTGGTGTTAGACGAATGGAAATTCTTCAGGTTCACCTTCATCGTCCTCTCGACGACCGGGAGGAGATTCCAAGTAAGAAAGGGCCTTACCATATCTTGCACGAGTTTCGCTGTCCGACATGGGACTGTCGACTTCTCGACAATGATGGCCCCTGGGCTCGCGTGCCTGGCGACCAAAGCCGTCACGGCCTCAAACGCGGCCATGTTAGTCGCGGAGCCTGCTCCGTTTCCGCGTCCCTTGGTCGGAGTATTGACCGCGATGAGGACCACGTCGGCTTCGCTCACGCACTGAGCCATGTCGGTCGTGAATATTAGGTTTGGCTGCCTGGGGGTATCGCTCTTGATCGGCACTCCCGTGCGCCCTCCGTCATAGTTCTCAGAGGAAACGGTTTTGCGGCGAGAGGCATCTAGATCGCCGGGCTTGGTAAGCTCGTTGTTGATCCCACACCCCACCGAACCGTCTCGCACAACGCGCAAGATGTCATTCAAGCCCGGCTCGTAGATTGGGGGGTGCCTTGAATTCCATCTCCGAATACGGGTCTCATCCTTGTCTACGACGGTGACTCGAATATCGGGGTTGTGCAGCGCAATTACTGCCGCAGTCGGCCCGCCTATCTCAAATCGTCAGTCGCTCTTTTTGACCGGTCGTGTTCACGGGGAAAGGAACTCACCAACGAAGCCGGCCCCGATGCAACAGATATTACGGACAGCCGGGGCTGCAGCTGCAATGGCCGCAGACAGGGAACTGACGTTGAGATAACCAGCATCGTCTTGAGGACGGAGGTTGGGGCTAAACGAAGAGCTTCCGTCAGGCGTAGTCGGCGCCGTAGAATCGTCTAGGGTCGTGATGTCCTCGGCGTCAAGCACGGAGAACGGGGCCGGCGTCGCAGGCGTCAGGGGTATCATGACTGCGGTAGTTCGGCCTCATCCATGAACTGGATGGGCAGATGAGCGCGTGTACCTGTTGCGATAGGGGAGAGGCTAGGAAATCGTGACAGGAGGGGATCCAGAGGGACTAATACACCTTAGCCGTGATAAAAAGATTATCCTGGTCGCTTGCGACAGACTCGCATATCCCGAGATCGGCCGGGAAAGAGGATTTTTGCCCGCAACCGTTCGCCTTATCTCCCGCATCGCATCCCTAGGTACCCTGCGGGCATCGTGCTCAGTGCTGAGCCGGTCATGGGAGCCCCTCCGCGCCCAGAGCATGTGAGGAAGTGACCCATTTCATCGAGTTTGAATGTGCCTAACCAATTCCGCCCAGGGGTGGGAAGATCATGTGTGGGAGCGAGTCGAACTGGTAGATCCAACTGATGGTCATGGACGTGCACGTTGCCGAAAAGGCGCTTGTTTATTCGCGCGTCAAGTCGCGGGTTAACGGTACCTTACTTTATTTGTTAGGTTGCCTCGGGACTAAGCTGCTCGCAGATCAAGGGTTCAACCGTGCATCTCATCGAGCAGTTAACACACGTTCCCCCAGTTTTCGCCCCGGGAGAGGGCCCATCTCCCGGGGCCCATGTGGATGCAACATGGCTTGCCATTGGACCGGCTCACCTAGGTAATTCCCAAGATGCCATCCCAAAAATGCCCATGTGCAATGGTTCACCTTTTGTCTGGCCCCTTGCATCATTCCCTGCATCCCCAGTACCATTGACCTGTTTTCCCGCTAGTTAGACGGAAAAGCTCTCCTCCCGTCATCCACGCTTACAGTCCATGTTCACCATCTCGGCTCTTTGACTCTCAACACGGATTGTCTGCTATTGATGGTACGGCACTAATGGTACATACCTGTAACCATGGACGCTGCCCCGTTCTCGACATTTCCGGATGCTCTCCGGGGTAAACGGATCCTACTCTGCACCGAATCCTTTGGTCCTGTGAACGGCGTGTCCAGGACCACCATGATGCTGGTCAACCACCTCCGAACGAACGGCACAAACGTCGTTGTGGTTGCTCCTCACACCGCGGAATCAACATTTGTGCCAGAAGGACTTGTCGACGCACAAACCTCGCGCCAGAGGCCTGAGGTCATCAGGATCCACGGCTATCCGTTACCGTTTAATCCAGAGCTGTCCATTGTGTATCCAGCCAGACTCTCCACCCTTTATAGAAAGTCCTTTGGTTCCGCGCCTGACCTGATCTACTTGGCCTCGCCTGCATCGTTGGGGTTCCAGGTAATGCTTCAACTCAGACAGCAGCCAGCACAAAAGCAAATCCCCATCATCTGCAACTTTCAAACCGACCTCGCAGGTTACTGCGCCATCCTCTTCCCTTGGCCGCTCAGCAACTTGGCTGTTCTTGCATTTGCTAGGGTGCAAAGTTTTCTCTTCAACCACAAGAGCGTCCAGACCATCTTCTATCCCAGCCGCTTCGTGCGACGCTATCTAGAGGAGCAACGCGTACAAAGCGACAAGCTGGAGGTCTTGCAGCGTGGGGTGGACACGGAGCTGTTCCATCCGGCCCGACGCAGCAACAAATTAAGAGAGGAGATTGCACCAGCCGGCGAGGTCGTCCTGATCTGCGTTTCTCGTCTAGCCGGGGAAAAGGGGTTCGGATTCCTTGCCGATGCGGCGAGGGCGTTGGATGCTCGTGGCCTCAAGTTTAAGCTGTACATTGTCGGAGGTAACCGCAACGCGGCGGTCGAGGCCGAGATTAAGGATTCCTTCGGGCCGTCATTAACAGGCCGAGGGACCGTCATCTTTGCGGGGTTCCGCGTCGGCGAAGCGCTCGCTGCTGCCTACGCATCGGCCGACATTTTCTTGCACTGCTCCACCACTGAAACCTTCGGCCTCGTGGTTCTCGAGTCCATGGCAAGCGGGGTACCCGTCGTGGCACGGGACGAGGGCGGCCCCAGCGACATTGTGCGAGACGGAGAGACGGGATACCTGACGCCGCCGGCTGACTTGACGGCCTTTGTGGATCGCGTCATGGTTCTGACCAAGGACGCTGGCCTACGGGAGCAACTTGGTAGAAATGCACGAGCACAGGCTGAGCAGGCAACATGGGAGAGAATCAATAATAAAGTTGCCTGGCGGATGGTGGAAACCATTGCTAGGCATCAGAAAGGAAGATCCCAGGCTGGGTTACCGCAAAACCACAGTTCTCAAGCACAGGCAGAGGAGGGTCTCGGACCGACGACGACGACGCCATTGATGGAGCGGTCCATGCCGCGGTCCATGCCGACAAACATTTTGCAAGGTCAACTTGCCAATGCGCGGCTTGCGGCTGGGATGGTCGCCATCTCTCTGACTTGGGTTGTCGTGGGGGCATATTTAGTCTTCATTAAAGTCGGCTTTTGGATCAAGGCCGCCTCGACGCGCTGTTTGCCCCGGCATGGAACAGGATTACAGGAGAACACGTTTGCCTCTATGTGACCATCATGTCTAGTGTTGAAGGAATATTGAAATGTACCTATTTAGACCTGAACAAGGTTGACTAGGTATTAGGGTTCAAGGCTCCCAAGCCCCAGCACTCGACTAACTCAGCCTTGATAAAATGATATGGGCTTAATTACCAACGAAATTGATGCCATGGTGTATCATCATACACATCGGACGTGTCAAGGCTCATAGCCGCAATCTCATCCCGACTACAGTCCAAGTCCAAGCTACGTAGGTAGGACGAGTTGTGAACCACACAACCTCGGCCTTGGCTTGGGCTGACGGTGCCATGATTCGATCTTTCATCTTGTTTCAGAATGCGCCAACTTGTGAGTGGGTACCAGTTAATGACTGGTACAATAGGTACACCAAAAATCTGATTGTCATTGAAAACCCACCGACCAAATCGCTTATTGGCTCCGTATCAGCCCGCTTCTGCCTTTTGTGCCAATTCCTGTTGGTCATGGCCGTGGTCAAGTCTTCGGAAAGCCTCAATACTGTGTAGTGCCGTTAATTTGAGCTAGGTACCTAGGTACCACGGTGGTTCGCCAAAGTACCCTGGTATGGAATCTAGTGCCAAATTCACGCGCTGTGAACTTGCAACATAGTTGAATAATATGCCGGGTCCCCGTCATCAAGTGACGAAGAACGCGCCAAAAGAAAGAACCCTCATTCAGCTTCTGCATTTAATGTTCTGCATGACGTGCTTGAAGTGGGTGGAGGCCATTGAGAAAGACAAAGTCACCGTCCCTTCGACTTTGCCTTCATCCTATCTGCCGAGACGTTAAGTTGGCCTTCGAGGACCAAGAAATCCACTCGCCTCGACGACAAGACGGGGCTTCGGTTTTTATTCTGAACCCATCTAATTGTATTGCCCATCATGATGCCTGGCTACTGTTTCACGTTGCGTATCGGTTGCCTAGCCACATCTCTCTGCCTTGTGCTCTGCTGAGGGTGGGTCCGGCCCGCCTTAGGCTCCGAATACACCAGATTGCCAGTGATTGTCAGTTTCAGGCTGGCCACAATGAGTTTGAAATGGAGTAAGTAGGCTGAAATGTAAACCTAGTTGCGGGGTGACCCAAGGGCCACAGCTCCTAAACAGGTATCTACCTAATGAGCTACCTACCTACCTATATAACCCTGAGCCGACATCTATTCTACCTACCATGGAATCTCATCAAACACACATATTTGCACAGCTTTAAACGCACATTTATACTCACAAATCGAAACAACCATCTCACCAGTCATACCCGATATACATCAACGTTCGCCCAACATGCCCAAGGGACAAGTCAACCCCCCCAATGCGACGGTCCTCGTTGGGGCAATGGCAAAGATTGTCGAGAGAAGAACCAAGACGAAGCAGAACATTGAAAAAACTAAAAAGGAGCTCGATAATATGACAAAGAAGAGTAGGCCTCTCACATTGTTGCAACGAAGTGAAGTGTCTTAGCTCACCTCGTAACCCTTAGATGCCCCTCAAGTTGAAAGGGACCGGCAGGCGACCAAGATCCGAAAGCTCGAATCCGAACTAACGGGATGGCCTGCTACCTATGAGACCGAGTTGAAACGATGGCTCCTTGCGCAGGAGTCTGTTGCGAATGGGTGAGTTTAGCGGCTGATACAAAACGTATGCTACTGGTGCACCCACATGCTAACGGCGATCGTATTTTAGAAAAATGGGGTCTACTTTACCCCAGGAGATCAAGAACGAGATTTCCAAGTACCTCCAGACTTCTCGTATCAAGCAGATCGAACAGGAGGTTCTGAACAGGAAGTAGGTATTCCGGTTAGGAGAACGAGGGTCTGGAACTCTCAGTATTGGTTGGGGCATAAGTGAAGCCTAGGTGTGCTTTGGTAAAAGCTATGGCGTGTTGGGCGTTCACTCTTTGGTGTTGTATTTGATCTGGGTTGATGGGATGGACAGGGTCGCATGCTGGACATGTACCCAGTTTCGTCGTCACCGCAGCCTATACACAAATGGATCAAATAAACACATTTCCCACGGCTTATATTCTCTGGTTCCTCGCTGGGAGTAATGGGGGTTGCCTGGTGCCGAAGGGGAGTGGTAAGGGTTCTTTGGCACCTCGTTGAATGTCAAACACCACACCGCCATCAATTCGTAATTTTGGGGCCGATCCAACTCATTTATTATTATTATTATTTATACTCCGCTGTGCCCTAGGGCGTGCCGGACCCTCTGCTATTTTTGTGTACAGAAAAACCGTGCCTTCCCGGGCCGGGTGAAAAAACCCATACCAACAATCAAGGAACGATGCGTTCTGGTGAGTCTGCGTACCTATACAAAGAGACGAGGCCTCCTGGCCTCCGAACGGGGGCGCTTCAGGCCGCCGCTTCCAGCTCGAGCCTCCTGGCTAAGTTGTACATCGGCAGCTTCCACGAGTCCATCAGCCAGTCGAGGACTCTCCTCGCAAGCCGTGCAGTCGTGGGATTGATGCCGTGTAGAACAGAGTAAAAGTCCCGTCGTGTCCGAATTCCAGTTCTCTCCCATCTTCGAGTCAACGGTGGGGCCAAACACCACACTACCAGGTGTTCGGCAGGCTCTCGTCCCTCGCCACACTCGCAGGCAGGAGTCAGAACCTTCGGGACTCCCCGTGTAAACAAGAAGTCCCGTAAGCCTATTGCTCCCGTCCGGATTTGAATCAGCAGTGAGCTCTTTGCCTTGCTGAGACCGTCGTGCCTCCTTAGGGTTTCGTTCCGGAAAAGCGTCTCCTGCTGATGGTCAAAGTCGTCCGCCGGTCTGGTGATCGCTCTGCCGTCCCGTTCCTTTAACCACCTCGCCCTCCAGGCCTCTTCTACTACCTTGTTCGTATCTACGGTTCCCCCCGTCCAGCGCGCGATCGTTCTCGCGGCTTTCTCCACCGCCGTGGGCTCCCGCAGTTCCACAGTTCGCGGTCGGCCCCTGTTACCGCTCTTCGAACGTAGTCTCTGCTGTATCCTTTGACAGGCGGTAAGAATAACGCTCCCTGCGGTCTTCTTGCCGCCTTGACCGTCGTCTAGGTCGGTTCGCTGGAGTCTGGTCTCAAAGTCCGCAAGCCGTTTGTTGAGATATAGGTCCAACGGCGGCACCCATGTTCTCCGTCTCGAGGTTACCGGATGGGGGTAGACTTAAAGGCTCCCGCCACAATCCGCAAGCTCTTGTTCTGGGGTTTCCCGAGGGCCTTAGTGATGCCTTTCTTTACTGGCTCGCCTCCCACATCCGTGGGGATGTGAAACGATGATGCGCCATAGGCCAGCGCCGACCGGATGCACTTTGTGTACACTTCTCGCGCTTTGGCTAGCCCAATTCCCCACGTCTTTGCCACGATCCTCGACAGGGCATAGCTCTGGGTCCTCAGCTTCTTCTCCACTGCCACCAGGTGAGCCTTCCAGTTGAGTTTCCAGCCCAACCAGACTCCCAGGAATCTGGCAGACCCTTCTGGTTTAACGGGGCTAGTGCCTCCTCCTGGGTTGGCAAGGTTTACCTGTTCGGTCCACTGTTTGTTGAAATGGATGAGTTCGCTCTTTTCCGGGGCGAACTTGATCCCCCGGCTGTCCGCTCATCGCATACACGTTTCCTACACCGGCCTCTAGTTGCCGGACATTGGCCTCAGGTTTCGACCAAATACCAGGAGGTTGGGTGTCATCCGCAAACTCCTGTTATAGCCAAGTGAGGGTGCTCGTCTTTTAGTTGCTTGTATATTGAGGAAATATAGAGGATGAAGAGAACAGGGGAAAGGGGTGACCCTTGGGGGACCCCTGCCCGAATTGCCGTCGGTGCCGCCGTCTTGCCGTCGAAAATAAGGGTGGCCTCTCGACCAGTCAACCCAATCTCTCGTCCAGAGGACCAGCCACCTCGGGTAGCCCATCTCTCGCAAAGTTGCTAGCAGTCGGGTACGGTTGACCGTGTCAAAGGCTCCTGAGATATCCAGTTGCAATAGGGATGCCGCACCCTTCTGTCTCCACGCCTCCTGGACCTGGGCTACTACTAGCCGGACAGCCAGCTCTGTGGAGCGGTGTGCCCTTTTCCCCATTTGTTCATCTGGTAGGAGGCCGTTGACTTGTGCAGCTTGAGTGACCTTCCTGGCGACCACTGACTCTATTACCTTCTCCAGGGTTGGCAGCAGAGCAATGGGCCTGTATCCCCCCGGGGTCTGATACACCGGCGGAGCCTTTCCTGGTTTCGGTAGTACTACAGTCTTCGCCCTCTTGAAACGGTTCAGGAACCATCCTAGCTCCAGGCACCTTGTCGCCAGATGGGCCAGCACTTCAGCTAACGGTGCTCCGCACGCCTTCAGAAGGCCCATCGGGAGCAAATCCTCGCCTGGCGCCTTCCAGGGGCTTGCTCTTCCTATCGCTTCCGTGATCTCGGTCGGCGTCACTGCCTGTACGACGTCGAAGGCCGGGTTCCAGCTGCCCAAAAAGGCTTGGTCTTCCACGTCCGTCAGGTTGGCCGGTGGGTCCGGGAAGAACATCTCGGCCAGCGCGCTGGCCTTCTGGTCGTGCGTTTCGGCCGTTACCTGTCCGGAAGAGTCCTTAAATTCCGGCAGCCTCGGTGGTTCTGGCGGCAAAAAGCTCCGCAGCCATAGCCCATCTTTCCAAGCTCCACATCTGATCGGGCTTCTTTGCCTCGCTTGCTTCCTGGTGCAGAGCGTTGACTGTAGGCCCCGCGAGAGACACGCTCGTGCAATTGACATCACGGCGGATGGCGATATTGAAGAGTCTCGGACAGTCTACGAGAAGTATCTCCGACGGCCCGATCATATGGAGGATGTCTCCTACTTCGAGTTCCTACAAAACTGGAACTTCAAGGCACGAAATGCGGACAAATGGGCGATTTGGCGGCCTCCTGCGATGCCTAGGGTGTTGTATGATTACCCCCGGTACAAGCCGGTCCGCTCCCATCGGCAGTACTCCGAATTCTGCCGTGTCAAGCTACTGCTCAGTCATCCCCACCGCCAGACAGATGATCTGTCCCAGGTTGATGGTCGAAAGTTCGACAACTATTCATCTGCCTATCGTTACTGCCTCGAGCATCATGACCACCTGGACGACCACTATGGCACTGTTGACGAGCCTGATCCGTCTCCGGATGAGGAGGAGTTTGAGCCAGGGGGGGACGCCGGGGAGATTACCCTCGAGGACTGGCAGGAGATGGCGCGGTTGGTCCCCGACATTGAGCTTCCCGATGAACGGGCCGACTTGCTTGGCCGCCGAGACCTGGATGTCAACTACGACTGGGCGCGACACGTAGGCCGCTATTATCACGAGGAGTTCATTACTGGGAGCTACTAGGCGCAGCTTTGCGGAGAGACTCCAGGCAATTACGACGCGTGGAAGATATGCCTCTCGCAGCCCGTGATACGCTGGACACGCAGCAGCGTCAGGTATACGACACGATCATGCGCCACTTCAGGGCGAAGAACGAGAACCGTCGGCCTCCGCCCCTCCGGCTGCAGATCGATGGAGAAGGTGGGACTGGCAAGTCGTATATGGTGAAGGTGATATCTTCTCACCTTCAGGCCAAGGCGGCTTCCTATGGCCGACCCTCCCCCATCGTTAGAGCAGCTCCGACGGGCGTGGCGAGCAACCAGATCGGGGGACAGACTTTGCATTCCCTGCTGCGGCTCCCCGTCGACGGCAATTACCGCTCGCTCTCCGAGACCTTGACGACCCTGAACGCCTTGCAGCGGCGGTTCAGGGGTATCCACTGCCTCGTGATCGCCGAGAGGAGCATGCTCGGCCTCAAGACCCTCGCGTGGATTGACCAGCGCCTACGGGAGGTGTTCCTGGAGAATCGCGACGAGTTCTTCGGCGGCCTCGGCGTCGTCCTGATCGGGGACTTCTTCCAGCTCCCCTCTGTCCTGAACAGGCCGCTGTATTCGACAAGCGACGATCTGAAGGACATCGAATCGTTGGGCGTAATGCGTACCTCTCGTTCGACAAGCCGGTGTTTTTGACCACAATACAGCGGCAGCAAGGCGAAGACCAGGCCCCGTTTCGGCGGGCCTTGGAAGAACTGGGAATGGCTGATGTGTCGGTATCCTCCTGGGACTCCTTTCTTCAAGGTGTTCTGTCAAGCTCTCTCCCGAGGAGGTTGACAGCTTTGCCGATGCGCTTCGCATCTATTCCACCAAGGCCCAGGTCGTCGAGTACAACCACCAACACATGCTTGGCCTAGACAGCCCCGCCATTCAGGTCGAAGCAAAGCACGAGGGTGTTGGTGCGGAGAAGGTTGAATCCTCAAATGCCGGCAACTTGGCCAAGCGCTTGCCCTTGTGTGTTGGTTGCAGGGTGATGCTAACGCGGAACTTGTGGGCGGACGTCGGGCTCGTCAACGGTGCGCAAGGCACAGTCTACGAGATATCCTGGAAAGAAGGTGCTGACGTGCTGCGAGACCCGCCCGAGGTCATCATGGTGCCCTTCGACGACTACGACGGCCCCGCCTTCACGATGCCGAACGGGGAGCCGCTCCGCAGTGGAGAGAAGCTGGTTGTTCCCATCCTCCGAGTGCGGCAGGACTTCATGGTCGGCGCCAACTCATGTTCGAGAAAGCAGTTCCCGCTGTGGGTCAGCTATGCGATCACCGTCCACAAGTCACAGGGCATCACCCTGGACAAGGTCGTCTGCGATATCTCTGCGCCAGAGTTTGCTTCTGGCCTCTCCTACGTGGCCGTCTCGCGGGTGAAGACACTCGGCGGGCTGATGTTTAAGCGGCCCTTCGACCGCAGCAGGATCTACCGCGAGACACCATCACGAGCTATGGGGTTGAAGTTGTCCGATCACGCTACCAGGCAACTGCAGGCGTTAGATGTTGTGGCGGGGGAGGTTCCCTCAGAGTCTAATTGATCTCTAAGTAGCGAGGACGTGAGTGTAGAGACGTAACGTGAGTGGCAGAATAGAAACGATTAGTAGCTATAGTTAAGTGTAAGAAGACGGCTCAAGTAGATGGAGTTGTTGGCCGACGGACAGATATTGGCGCTTCGTCTCTCCCGTATTCAACTCTGACCCGGATTGTCCTCCGGGGAGGGACAGGAAAATTGCCAGGAGCGGGAGAAAGGAAGGAAGCGCCCCGTGGCGTAATTAGCGAAGGGCCGCGCGACTGACGAACGAAGCGACGCCAGCAATTTTATAAGTCTATTCAATCAACAGTTAACGATTTAAAAAGGCTTTAATTAATAAGGGCATTACAAACTCGTAGCTCTCATGTCAAAAACGTTTCTCGTCAAAAGTCTTTCCACGTCCCGGTAACCCCTCTGCGAGGCTAGGATCAGAGCCGTGTTCCCGTCGACGTCTTCGTGTTCAACATCAGCGCCAGAGTCTAGGAGCAATTTCACAATTTCCGTCTGTCCAGTCTCTGTCGCGTAATGCAAAGCTGTTTGGCCCGCTTCATCCGCTGCTTTCGCGTCTGCTCCGGCATCGATCAATGCCTTGGCGACGGCGCCATGTTCCCTCAAGACGGCCGATAGCAGCGCCGTGCTACCCATGTCATCAGTAGCATCGATGTCTGCACCTTCTCGCAGGAGTACTCTTGCAACACTTTAGTGGCCTGCTTGTGCCGCCCAGATAAGAGTTGTCTGGCCGTCCCCTGACGAGGCATCGATCCGTGCGCCATTGTCAATCAACACCGCTACTGTCGTTGCGTAGCCACCCATCGCGGCTAACAAGAGCGGCGTATATCCATGGAAGTCAACCGCTTCAATGTTTGCGCCATGCATTATCAGAAGTTCAACCACGTTGCCGGCTTAGGGCACCTAATCGGTTTGATCCACAGCCCGCTCCTTCCCTCGAGCTGGTACCCAACCGCTCTTGCCTTCGAGAGCAGTCACTCTACGGCTTAGAGGAAGGAACAGCTTCAACAAATCAGCCGCTTAAGGTCGTAAGCCGAAGAGAGACCCCTCGCTGCTGTGAGCGAATATGTCCCGGCTCGTGGATACCCGCCTTGCACCGCTAAGACTCGAGTGAAACGTTGTAGGCCAGGCGATCCGGCCTTGAGTGGAATACCAACCCCTTTGCCAATGCTTCCAGCCCGACCGCAAGGCAATATGCCAACATGTATGCCATCCCATTTCTGGCTTTGCACAAACATGAGCTTCAAATGGATCCCCTTGTTATCTGTCGAAATGGCCCTACTTAGCGTATTCTGGGCGTTGACAGAATCCCAGGGCACTATGTCACCGCAGAAGGCGAAGGCGGCCGGAGAGGTTGCGAGAAGCCCAGTGTTTCCGTCCTCTGAGTTAGATGCCGGAGGCTCCCAGGCGAAAATGCTGTGATCGTCCGAGGTTTTGATAATTTCTTGCTGCAACCGGAGGAAGGCTTTCTCCCCTTCACCGTACAACATAGGCATGTTGACATCGAACAGACCCATCAAAGAGTAAGCAGTGTCCTCCACTCGGGTTGTTTCCCTATTTGAAGCCCACGACATCCTCTGTGCGATGCTGGCGGTATACGGCGACGCACCACCAAGAATTGTATCGGGTATACCTGTAATAGCGGAAAGAACGGAACGTAGGCTGTACTTGGTGTCGATCTCTTGCCAAGTGTCGTCCAGAAAGACTACCATGGAGGGTGCAATGGGCTCCTGTAGAGTCCATCCACGAGAAAACCAGTTGCTATTCGAAAACCCCGGGTAGCGCTTGGCAAGAAATGGACTATTTAACATAGAAGAGTCTCGACCAACATCGCCCAGGTAGACAAAACATATGGTCGCATCCTTATACCAGCGGTACATCGAGTTGATAGCTTCCGAAAGTTCGGCGCTGCTGGTCTTGTCGATGCAGCACGTGTCGACCCAGCCATACTGAAACCCATGGGAGGCTGCAACCGAGCAGAACCTCTGCACTTTGATAAAAAGCCATTTGGCACAGTTATTCATCTGGATTCGCCCTTGCATCTCGCATCGCCTTGCGACAAACAGAGTCCTGGAGTGTTGGCTCCTTGTTGCTCCACCTGTGAGATAAAATCGCATAAAGCGGGACATTATCCGTAAAGTCGCCAAGGTCCAACGTAAGCGTATCGAGGAGCCGCATCCTGATAGGTATTAGAGATGAGGACAGCATAAGCAACTTAGAGAGACTATTTGTACCTGCTAAGGAAGGTAGGTGACTTAAAATAAGTTGAGGTGAGATATATTATTCAATTCTTGAAAAACTACTGATGAGCTTGAGTAGTTATTACATTAAGGGAAGTTGGGCATCTATGTTAGTCCCTTCATTTGCGGGGTAATACGAGGGACTCCAGTCCGCGAGCTTCGCCGTCTCTGGCCATAGAGCTTAGTATCTTCAGCTCCGCAATCTCCGCCGCGCTCTCACCCACGAACAGCTTTTATCACAACTCCTCTGAAGCCCGAAATATTTCCATAGCCGAAAAGCTGATGGCGAGTAAGTACAACGGCAGCGATGGAGGTTTAAAAGGTAAACGATGTGGGGTAGGTTCTTGACAAGTTGCTTTGCATTATTCAACATGGAGCCCTCGACCTCTCGTACGAAACATGTTCCGAATCCCAAGACTCCCTCGAAGAACCGACCCGGCATCTCGGAATGTCTCATGCGGAGAGAAAGCTTGTTGTTCCTAGCGTACCGCCAAGACCAGGTTAAAGCAGCCGGGGATAGCGGCAGTTAGGATGGCGTTCCGAGAAAAGGGGGTTACGTTGCAAGGGATCAAAGTACTTATTCTTTCGGCCGACACCGTCATCAAAAGCAGCCTTCTCTCTTGGCCAAGATAAACGAGATTACGGACAAATTTCACACCATGTTCGGCCTTACTGCCCTCAGCATAGGGCTGGCTGTTGCCCTCTCATATTTGGTGCTCGAGTTCCCCCGGGTAAATAACTCCGACCCGGCGCCGACAAACACAGGGAGCGTGCTAACCACCAACCAGCTGCACCAAAGTTGGCGATTGTGGTCTTACCACTCGCAACTCCCACCGGGGCCCAAAACACTCAAGACCGGTATTCGAAAACCATGGTTATGGTTCCTCGAACTAAACAAGCAGTATGGCGACGTGGTATACCTGCAGATGGGCCCAACCCCTACCATCATCTTGGGCTCGGCGCAAGCAGCCTGGGATCTGCTCGAGAAGCGCGGCGCCATCTACTCGTCCCGGCCCCGCTTCATTATGGGCGGTGAGCTCCTATCCAACGGCATGCGTGGGTTGATGGCCCCCTACTCCAACTTCTGGCGCCGCTGGCGGAAGTTGCTGCACAGCGGATTCATGCAGCGCCAGAGTGAGACGTACCGGCCGATCCAGGCACTTGAGTCGAAAGTGCTCATGCATGAGCTCCTGACTAACCCCAAGGACTACCGGACGCATCTCGAACGGTATGCCGCGTCGGTTGTTGTGACGGTGACGTATGGGCGCCGAGTCGAGGACGTCCGGACGGATGCCGTTGTGAAGATGAATGCTGAAGCTATGGAGAGGCTGACATCGGTGAAGTATGGTCTCGTGGTCATCTCCCGGCCGAACCCTTGCTAACATTCGGCATCACAGTATCCCTGGAAAGTATGCCGTCGAACGCTACCCAGCACTCAAATACATACCTGCTATGTTTGCTCCGTGGAAGGCCCAGGTGCTGGAGCAGCGGAAGAAGGATATCCAGATGTACACTGGTCTCATGAACGATGTCAAGAAGAGGTTGGCGGCGGGTTCACTACCGAACTGCTTTGCCAAGCATCTTCTCGACGAGCAGGAGAACCTCGGCATGACCGACTTGGAAGTAGCTTACGCCGCGGGTACCCCTTTTGGTGCGGGCGTGGAAACAGTAGGTCCATCTCCTGGCTAATGCTCTTATTGCCGCATAGCTTTAACAGCTCGCAGTCTGCAGGTTCGCTGGCTAGTTTCTTCCTCGCGTGTGTTAAGTTCGGCGACAGCTTCATCCCCAAGGCGCAGGCCGAGCTCGACAGGGTTGTATGTGGTGACAGGTTACCCACGTTTGATGACTTGGCTTCTCTGGAGTATGTGCGGGCCATTGTCTCGGAGACTCTCCGATGGCGACCTGTGGCCGTCCTTGGTGGCACACCACATGCAACGACGGCCGACGATGTGTACAAGGGCATGTTCATCCCAAAGGGCAGCACGATCATTGCGCCGTTGTGGAGCAGTAAGTGCAAATCAAAAATGCTTTGTTAGTGGCAGTTTATGGTATAGACTAACCACCCGTTTCAGTCCATCTGAACGAGGAAGACTTCCCAGATCCGCACAAGTTCCAACCAGAACGTTTCCTCGGGGAGCGCGAGTATCCCGGTAATCTAGGGCACAGCGCATTTGGCTGGGGCCGCCGCATCTGCCCTGGCCTGCACCTGGGATCCGCTTCCGTGGCCATAAATATTGCCCGGATATTGTGGGCGTTTGACGTCAGGCCTGCTCTAAATGTCAAAGGGGAAGTGGTTGATGTCGACATGTGAGCTGTTGGAAAGTGGACCGCTGTTCTCATCAATGACTGACGGTTTTTAGTTTCGCCTTTTCGGACGGGTTCAACTCGAGTCCCCTGCCATTCGAATGCTCCATCAAGCCCCGTTCAGAAAGGCATGCGCGTGTGATCGAGAGCGAGTACCAGGAAGCCTGCGGAGAGTTGCGTCGATACACTGCAGCGGCAAACTAAGCGTACCAACCGTGCCCCATTCTACCCAAAACACAAGGGGTATTTCAGGGGCACGAATACTGTAACAATGTTTATATACTTCAGTTTTAACCTTTTACCATCGGAATTGTACATGCGTTGGCTGGGACCTAGTAGCCACGATTATTATTACATACTCTAGTTGGCAGTGACCAAGTAAGGTACCTTACCTACCCTCTCCGTAGCTGGGAAGTTCTGCGCATTACCCCCCATGGGCTCAAAACGGCTAGTTGCAAATAGCCTTCCTCTCGTTACCCTGGAAAAAGATACTCGGAGTCAAGATCACTAGTGCGGGGGAAACGATGTTTGACCTGAGCGTGGCTTTTTAACTACTTGTAGATACACAACCGGGGCATGCACTATGTACGACTCGAAACAAAACTCTTGGTCATTCTTTAAAGTCCAACCTCCGCTTAACCAAGGAGGCCCTTGATGAAAGTGAGGGCCTGCTGGCCGTACTTGTTGACGTACTGCTGGTGCGAGTTGGCATCGTTGCCGTTGCAGCAGTAGGGGTCGGTCGAGTCGCAGTACGACTGGATGATGGCCGGCTTGGCCGGCGAGCACTGGAAGCCACGGGGACGGGCGGCGAACTATTTGTATTGTTAGCAGTTGTTTGCTCTAGGTAAGATCCGTGCGTTCCTGAAACGGAAGTGAAACAACTTACGCCCTGGGCCTGGCATGTGCCGACGTTGTACGGGAGCCCGACCACGTTGTGTGGGTCACCCATAAAGATGGCGGCCTTGACGGCGTTGAGGGCGTTTCCACTAAGCGTGGCACCGGCACCGCCGCAGAGGGCGTTGTCCATAATCTGGCCACCCTGCGAGTAGCCGATGAGAACGATCTTAGTGTCCGGGCAGCGCTGGTTGAAGCTCGTGACAGCCGAGACGACAGCTGATGTGCCTTGGCTCGCCGACTGGTCATAGCTCACGCCACCGCACTGGGCTTGGCCACCGCAGGCCGGGTAGTTGATGGCCTCGCTGGTGGCGCCCGAGTAGGCCTGCTTCACCATGTTGACGAGACCCTGCGAGGTGCCGTAGCCCGCGGGGGCGGTCGTCTCACGAGCTCCGAAGATGTGGACGCCGGGGCAGGACTGGCGCGCCTCGACATCGACGGGGCTGGCGCTGGCAAGGCCAGCAAGGACCGGGACGGCAACAGCGGAAACCTTCATATTGGATACTGGCGTGAGTCGTCGAGTTAAGGCTCGGAAGGTGTACTTGGCTGGTGGGATGTGCTGAAACAGGTGAGACGGTTCTGGAACGTAGGCCGCCCTTATATCATGATCTCAATCCGCAGTGTTTCGCACCCTTACCCGGTCCGGACGTACGGGTGGTCGAAAAAGGGAAGACGGAGAAAGGCTCGGCGGAAGGCCGCCGAATGCCACGCCGGAACCTTGTCTTAATTTTCGAGAGCCCTTCGGACATTATTTCTACCTACCTCGTCCTTGCTATAACCCCCTACTATGTAGCACCGGGTACGGGGTCCAAGCTAAAATAAGCCGTGGACCGGGGATATGGGACTCGACGCCTACGCAAGTCCTTCTCTTTTCCTTCTAGACCATGCCTCGCCATAGGTTCCCGATGTTAGAGGAGGCAATGATCGGCCAGAGACCAGGGCAAACAGAACAGCGTCGATCCTAAAGCGGCGCGGCCCTCTTCCACTTTCAAGTACCTATTTCCAGTTCTTCGTCATGTGGCGTTTTCTGGAATGCCATGCGAGTGAGTGGTCGGGGCCTTCCCCGCAAAGCCCTATAGCCGATAGTACATGGGCCTGTCGATCAATGCCGGGGCGAATCGAAGGCTTGGTTTCACCTATGTTGATGCTTGGCATAGTGTTGCTGTCAAGGCCTCAGCCGGCGGCAATAGGCAATAAACGCGGGTGAAATACCGAACAAGCGTCGCACTGTCGATGATCGGCATGCTCAACCTGCCACTGATCTGTGGGGAATGTGTTTTGCCTAAATGCTGCCCATGGGGAAAGCAAGGTGCATTCATGCTAAACCAACACCAATCTGGGGTTGAAGGCTGCGATGGGACCTCGAATGATGAATGTGAAGGAAACCTCAAACCTGGTGCACCGCGGTCTGCTTGGAGCTGAGGTCTCACCTGACTGATTCTATCCGGAATAGTATGTCTTAGAGCGGGTTCTTGTTGACCTATGGATTATGAATGCCGTGATGGTTGGGGTACGAAAAATGACCCTTTTTATACTGCCAGGAGGGTGTGCCGGGCAGCTCCTGATTTAGGGGCTGGCGTTATTGAGCGTTGCAAGGCCGGACTCAGCTGCTTGCAACATTCACCAGCCGGATGGCAACAACTAGAGGTGAGCCAAGAATCAATTGAATTCCAGCTATCCGAATGAAAGTCATTCCATAGGGGGAGTAAAAGAATGTGTAAGGTGATCAACTTATCGGCCTCCCCAGCCCCTTCTCATAGCCTTACCGTTCGTCCTTTCTGGGACCAGACCATGTAAAATCTGCCGCGTCATCCATACCGCCCTCCCTACAAAACCTGCGCATAGGTAACTGAACCTACCCTACCCTTCCGCCCCCGACATCCTTTTCCCCGAGCCGTAATATCCCCTAGGCCACAGAGAGTACCTCCAGGTCTTCTTAGCCTTGGTCTTACTGGCAGGGCTGCCAGTTGGTGCGGAAGATAACGTGCATGCTTCCATCGAAAGCGTCCACCTAAGTGATTCATCGTGCTCGCCCTTACATTAGCCCATCTATTCGACTTTTGTTTTCCTTTTGGTTCCCGCTTTTTTTCTTGCTGTCTTCCTCCCCTTTTTGTGTGTCTCTCTCTCGCGGTTTTTGGGTAATAGAAACAAATAATACAACAGGGGAACTTGAAACAAAGGCAGTAACGACGTCAAATTCAAGCGCAGCGGCGCCATTGCAGCGCCACTTTGTAGGGGTTTCTCACAGTCATGGTCCCCCGGTTGGGGGTAGAGATGGGCGTGATGCGGATCTCCGAGTTGACGTTGAGGATGGCTGTCGTGCCGCCGCAGCGCGAGAAGGACTCAACACCGACACCAGCGATCATGTTGTAGTTGTCCTCGTACGGGGCAAGGATGTTCTTCTGGAAGACAACCTCTTGGGTGCTATCGCCAGCGAAGGTGTAGCCGGCGCGGCAGGTACCGGTCTGACCCTCCGAAAGGCTAGCATAGCCGGTGAAGCGAGTCTCGATGACGGAGAACCTGTTCATCCGTGTCAGTATCACGACTTTCGTTCTTCTTCCCCTCCTCCGGTTCTGTTTCTTGTCTGCGTTGGGCGATACTTGGGGACTCATGGTCTGCCTCGTGGCAGTTTCAGGGCTAGGCCTAGATTCAAACTCACTGGTATCCAGAGGGGAATTGCAGGTTGATACTAATCCGGCAGTTCTTGCGGCTATCCGAGACGCTGCTACCCGGGCCGGCGCTCACGATGTACTCGTCGAAGGCAACGTCGAAGATGGTGCCTGTAGCATCCACGTTGATGTAGGCGTGGCCAGCAGGGCAGCCCGAGCCGATAGCGGTGACGTTGATGATCTTGATCTCCCCAGGAGCGGGAGCCGTGAAGCCCAGCGACTCACTCGGGTTGGGGGTGATAACGGCAGCGGCAGCAGCGCCAGCAAAGAGGAGACTGGTGAGACGCATCTTGAATGGCAAGGTTGCTCAAGTACGAGGAGTCAATGTGAATAACCTGAAGTTGAGTGAAAGTTCGTCAGGAAGGTGGTGATCTTGTGTCCTCAGGTCAGGTCAACTGACGGTCCTTTTATAGCCTTCAACGATGGGTCGAGTTCCAGTGCGAGAGACTAGTTCCCTGGCTCACGAGACATTCTTGAAATTCCGGGCCTTGACTCCGCGGTCAAAAAGCACAATCACGCCAACCTAGTCGCCACCTGGAGAGGTAAGGTCCGAGTCACGGAGGAAGTGGACTGTTACAATCTCGCCATCTCAGCCATCACGTCGCAACCAATGCTGCCATCCCCGCCTAACCAAGCCCACGATGTGATGTTGGCAACAGCCCATCACGCCGCTAGCGTTGGAGTTATCGCTTTCGACATCGAGGGGAAGTCGGGATAAGGTTGGACGGAAGGAAGGGATCCTTGAGCAGACCACAAAAGGCATTCCTAGGATGTGAAAGAGGCGGGTTTCCAGCTTTCATGGAGCTATTTTTGTCGACATTCATATCGTGCCGATATTAATTCGCAGCTTGGTAGCTTCCCTGACCAGGTCGCCGGCATCCATTCATATCGCTTGCTATCTTCATGTGATCCGAGGATGTGGTCCATGTCGGACCGTCCTGCAAAGCGAACCCCCGCGAGTGTGTCGGAGGTGTGGGCACTCGGAGACTGTCTGGACGCTTATACAAGTTTCCAAACCTAATTGTAGCATCCTCAATGCAACAATGCCATCACTCTTGCCAGTTGCGTCTTTCCACACTAGCCAAATGGTTGCTTCCAACGCTATCTGCCCTCGAAGGGACACGCCTGGGCTGCGGTGGTGGCGTGAAAATGGCCAGTAACATGGCCGCGGCAGCAACACCAAGTCGCGGCTCCAAATTGGCCAACAGATTGTTACGCGAGCCCGACCCGGAACATCAAGCTGCCAAGAAATTTGGGCCGAGATAGCGTCCTTGGGACCAATTCACACCCTCACTTGTCTTGGTGTTGCGATAGTGGGCGCAGGCGATTGGTGGGGATCTGGGTGATACCAAGGAGGTGGTTACCCCAACCCCATGCCTCGGGAGATTGGCAAGGGCACTGCTACCTTTCCCAGCCAGTCACGGCGGAATCCGAGTCCCCAGGAAGCTTATCCAGACTACGGAGTACGCAGTGCAAAACCCTGCGTGCATCCCCCTGAGAACGCAGATCTCACGCTCCCTCTGTGGGGTTTCACCTTTGTTGATCCTATCCGGCTCGGGAAATGATGGGAAAGAAAACCGTAACGACGGACTTTGGGCTCGGCGACGACCGGGATGTGAAAGCGAGAGGACCGGGTAGTTAGGTGGCATCGCTTGGTGCTTATAGAGTCCAGGTCGAAAGACTTCATATATGGATAAAGTGTCGATGGCTTGGCGCATCATCCGTCTGGTGATACTCCGCACTCTCGTGCATTGGCTGGATCCCGGATGGGTGAAAGCCCAGGCGCTGACCGCATCTCAAGTTACATACAAGCACGGCGAGCAGATTCTTAGGGGACCGTTTGCCGGGTTGCCCATCTTGTGTCGCCGCCGTACGGCATCACATTCGTCCAGTCAGACAGCATCCGGGGACGCGGGTAGCACCGCTGAAATTAAAATGCGTCTCGTGTTGCCGCGGAGGTGCCTTTCAATATCGCCTTTACTATCGACCGAGCCATTGGCGACTGCAGGAGAGAACCGGGGTCTCAAAGTCCTTGGCTAGTAAGATTGGGTAATGGACCAAAGTGGTCGACAGTTGGATGATTTCGCTACCTATGTCTGATTACCGCTCTCCTGGGATGACAGCAAATACTCCGTAACCTCGGAAAACTCGTCCCCGAATTGCAGCAACTCCCTCCACCGCAATGGGATGGCGTTAACACCATCCCGTGCTCCAAGCAACCCCCCTGCGATGGCACCGTTGGTATCAGTATCTTGGCCGAACCGTACCACATCAATAAGCACCTCTTCCAACGGGCGAGGATCCAGGAGGGCAGCGATACCCAATGTCAGAGATTCGAGGACATAACCAGACGCCTTGAAGGGCAAAGCCTTGGTGGCGTTGGCAGCTCGTTTCGGTCCGTTCTCAGCGAGGTCCCGAACCTGCACTAGCGACTTGCCTGCGTCCATGGCCCCTTCGACCTTACTCGCCGCACGCTCCAGCTGTACTTTCCGAGCTGCCGTCGTCTCCGCCGCAGCCAGAGCGGTGGCCTGCGCCACCGCGTCCTTCCCCGCCTGCCAAGCCTCGTCGGCTGACTTCCCCTCGACGAGTGCCTGTACCATCACATTGTATACCGCGCAAGAGATTATACAGTGGGAATCGTCGTGCGTGACAGCCGAAATCTCCAGAGATTCCGTCAATAGCTTGGCCATATCGGGCTGGAACAGGGCGGTGGGGATACACCGCATGAGTGAGCCGTTCCCCGCGCGGCCCTCTCCGGCGCCGGAAGTCCGCGGATCGGCCGTCCGCTTGAACCTTGAGATGCCATTTGCCGTAGCGCCGCCGACGTCGCGGGGTGTCTCGTTTCGGTCCCGGCCGGGCCAGGAGCGCCCATCGTACCAATCGACCATGTATTGGGCGGCAAGCCTGACCACGTCTGGCAGCTTGGGGGACTGTGATCGCTTCAGCTTTTCGACGTCACGGTAAGCGAGCAGAACGGCGCGAGTGAGGTCTGTGTCGTCGGTTGCATGCCCGGGTGGCCAGTCAAATGGACCACCACCGACGATGTCCCTCACGCCGCGTGGATAATCCTTTTGAATGTGTTCCCAGGCGTCGAATTCAACAGTGGCACCGAGGGAATCGCCGACGTGTACGCCAAGTAGCGCGCCGAGAGCACGCTCATGGCGGGCGGTAATGGGTAAGTTTGACATGGTGGTCTGTCCTCAAATAAATTTGACTGGAGTTGGCAGAGTTGGTGATCCAAGTTGTCGTTGTGTTTGTTGGACAGGTTGGCTGACTCGCACCCAGTCACACAGCCCGGCTCCATTTTAGGCAGGCAATGGGTTAGGGTTCGTCTTGATCGCAATCTTTACCACTTTTGAGCACACAGCACAGCCCAGTCCGAGGCAAGCTCCGAGCATTGCCCAGGGCAGAGCCCCGCGATTGACCCAAGGCAGTCGAAGCTCGTGGCCCGAAAAATGGATCGCGACCAACCGAGTCCATTCCCGACAGGACGGCTGCAAGGAGGGACAGAATGAGGATTGTTGACAATCATCCAAGCTCAGTTGGCGCACAATTAACTTTTGATAGAACGACAGGCTCCTGAATTTGTGACTATCGCGACTCCGTAACATGGCCATCTAAGCCCCCAAACTCGCTCTGTTCCTCAGCTTCGGTAAGCTTCAACGCCTCGTGGACATCATCCACAAAGTGGTGTTCACCGCCCGCAAGCTCAATGATGCCGCTGCTCCGTAGCAATTGCCCGACCTTGGAATCATGTCCCGGTCCTCGGCTGAAAAAGATGCGGACACCCCGTTGCCGGTAGTCCCGCACAATCTCCTCGAGCACCTGTGTTCCGCTGCCGTCGAGCGATGTCACGCCGTGTATGTCAAATATGATGTTACGGTTCCAATCCTCCCTCCTCAGCCGCGGCAGTGCCGGGTGAGCCATGCTTGAGCCGTACAGCTCCAACCGCCGCAGCCGTGTCTTCATCTCCCCGGTGTTTGCAAACGTCAGGGGCTCTGGGATCTTGACGATCAGGCACCCCTCGATGAACTCGAGACGGTCAAGATTTGCCTCGGCGTTCTCGAAGCGGTTAGTGCCGGGGATGCGGCCCAAAATTTGGATGCGCGGGCGTGTAGCGTGGCGGATGACCTGCAACAAGGAAAGGCCGACACCAATGGCCATGCCGAAAGAAAGGGAAAAGAAGATGGTGGCAACGACAATGGCGGCCATAAGCCCCAGTTCTTGCCAAGCACGGATCTTGAGAAAGAATGAAATGTCGTGCGGGCATTCTTCAATCAAGGACCAGGCTACAACACTGATCAGGGATGACAGGACGGGTTTCTGGGGCAACGTCAGAATGATATAAGAGACCGTAAAGCGGAGAGGGGGAGGGGGAAGCAAACCGGAAGGTAATAGAGGTACGGCAGAAGGAAGAGAATGCAAAGTAGCGTTAATCCACTCAAAATGATGGAGCTCACGGGGGTTCGGCCTCCCGTCGATTTGTTCACCTTGCTCCTGCCATAGCCGCCAAAGGAGGGTAGGCTCGAGAAGCAAGCGCCGACGAGGTTGGCCGTTCCCAGGGCGACTAGCTCGCGATTGGGACTCAACTGGATGCCGGCGAAGGCTTCGCCGCCAAGGCTCTTGGCTGCGACTGAGGACTCGAAGAAGCCGAGCAGGGCGATCAGAAACGAGGTGCTCATGGCCTCACGCATGTATCCGAGGTTAGCCGGCTGCAGCGGCCAGCGGAAGGTAAACAGACGCCCGCTGGCCGCCTCGACTTTGCCGAGCACGGCGACACCAGCCTTGTCCCATTCATACCAATAGGCGAGGAAGGCGGACAGGACAACGACGAGGAAGCGGTCCGGGATGTAAGCTACGCCCGGGTACCGGGGCTGCATACGGCGCTTGATCTCACGGCAAACCATGATAATGACGAAGCTCGTGGCCGCCACGGTAAAAGTCAGGGTGTGGGTTTTGTCCAAGTTTCGAAAGATAAAGGCGAGCTTGTCGACGCTGCTGGCGTGGCCAATGTGGGCTTGATCCGCCAGTTTATTGAGTCCGAGCTCGGGGATGAGCTGGTCCACGGCCACGACGACACCGATGGCGCTGATGAAACCTCGCAGGAACGGGCGCGAAAGCACGCTATCCAGAAACCCTACACGACCAACACCAGCAATGAGGACCATGGCACCAGACATTCCGGCTATGATGCCACAAAGCCTGGCCTGCAGCGTCGCGTCATCATCACTACCGCCCCGGTCGACCACAGATTTGATCACAGTTCCGACAAGAAGCGAGCCTGCTGCTTCGGGACCGACAATCATGGCGGGGCAGCTCCCGAGAAGGGCGTAGATGAGCGGGTTGAAGACGAAGGCATATAAGCCGTTCAGGGGAGGGACATGGGCCAGGTTATCGGCGAGGGAGAGCGCCATTGGCACGTACATGCCGGCCACGGTGAGAGCGCCGACGAAGTCGCCCTTGAAATAGGACCAGTTGTATTCCTTGGCCCAGACCATGACGGGGAGGTAGTATGAGAGGTACCTAAAACGGAGCCGGTTAGTATCGGCAGCGAAGCAGTTGTGCACCGGGGCACCGCGCAGATGCTTACATCAGGGCAGAGTCCTTCACGCCATGTTGCTCGGCCAGCGCACTCGACGTGCTCATCTTCTTGCTCCTCATTTTGGACGCCCATCGCCTTTTCCAGCTCCTACGTCTCGAGCCCTCCGAAACTGTGCCGTCGATACCGGGCACCGAGGCCTCCGTCTCGGATTCGGAAGGGCTAAGCCAGTCGCCCGGAAGACTCCCCGAAGGACTTGCCGGCCGTGGCGAGAAGGTGCCATGGTTGCAAGGCCCTTCGTGTGCTTCTTCCCGGAAGTCCAGTGTGGCGCCAAGGAGAGACGTCGATTCTGTCGCATGCTGCCGGCTCGGCCCCGCCCCATGCCGGTTCGAGGGACCCGCATCGCGTCGTGTGGAAGAGGCCTGGCCCGCGGTGTCGCTGACAGAGCTGGATGAGGAAGCGGTGTAGGTCTGGCGAAGACCGCTGGGGTGTGCGGGTGTATGGTCTTGTCCAGGGCGTGGGGAGTTCGGTTGGGAAGACATAGTTCGATGCTAGGTGGCGTCGGTGTCGACGAGAAATCACCTGTAGCAGCGTTGAGACAGAAGCATTGATTAAGAACGGAACGGAGAGGACCGGGATTCGCAGCGGGTAACAACGCGTTGCGGGCAGACAAGAGCAATTGGGTTTCCCGTCCAAGGTTCGTCAACATTAGGGAATTAGATGTGAGGATACAATGCAAAGCGTCCTTCTTTATTTGCACTCCTAGCCATGGGTTTGGCGAAGACCAGAGTGAAAGGTCAGAAACAAAAATCACAAGTCAGAAAGAAGTGGTGTCACGGTTTCGGTGCGTCCCGCAGTTGGTTTTCGTGGGCGGGCCTGGCAACAGCGGAAAGTATCGTTGGTGACAGGGTCGGTCGAGGTGGCTTCGGGAATGGCCAGGCTTGGCGGATTTAAGGCAGGGCTGTTTGACTCGAGAGATGCAGAACCCATCACAACCCCGCGATCCACGTGACTCCACTCACCCCGCGTCAGCCAATTACAACACCAATCTCTGTTTCCGATTGTTCAGCTTCGCCGCAGCCCCACCAAAGACTGGCTGGGAGGGATCCTGTTGGTGAGGCCCTGAGACCTCCTGAGCCTCCCAACGCGAGACTGTTCCAGGCCCCCCTAGTCCCCAGCGAGGTTTGTGAGGTGCTCGAGCAGTTTTCGCAGAGCGAACCACGGATCAAAGTAACTGCGTGATGCGGGACACTGCATCTAATTGCAAATAGTAGAAAAAAGGTAGAAGAAAGAGTTGTCTCTTCAAAGGTAGAAGGCGCCTCAGCCTGCACTGCAATATAGTTGTGCGCGAAGAGCGCACAAACTATTTGCAGAGGACCAGAGTGGGGCGGCCTGACACGGACTATCTCTAACTCTAATCACACAATGGGGATTCTTGCATCACTGCGCTTCACTGCGAAATATCCATGGTCTATGCGAGTTTGACAGCATTTACTCTCAATCCCAATCTTGACCCACCTAGTGACCAAGACACACGGGGTGGTTTAAATGCCTTTTCCTAACATATTAGAATGTTGCCCTGCAACAAGCACGCCCGGGTATCAACCTTCATCCGCCACCCTCGTGCACCTTATTAACACCATATCAATCAAACATGTCGCTAATTTCCTCGCCTTCATCCGGCGTAACGGCTAGCTCTAGCAGCTCGTGAGCCAGTTCCACTGTCTCAGCGTCAATCCCGGCCTCCATGACCAGATCTTCCTCGGCAAAGTTGAGCCTCGCGAGCGCTAGAAAGTAGCGTTGCGATCCGCCGTGAGAGGCAGCCAGCTTCGCCGACGTGTTGGCAGCCATGGATGTCCTTGGGTCCGTGACGATAAAGTGGAGCAATCGTGTTGCCAGCGAGATGATGTCGTAAAGGAGGCTCATAGGATCGGTTATCGTATCCAGTGTCGTCTCGTTTGTAACACCCAAAGCTTCGGCGTTCGACTTTGCCCCATCTGTCACCATGGCTTCGGTGCCGACCGGAGCATGTTGGTCCACGTCCATCTTATCCCCCCTGTCGCCCGGAAAGTTCCTCGTGCCCGCTTGCTTCTCCACTTGCAAGGGCAGGTCCGAGTCATACAGGCGATCGATAGCCCAGCACAACACCGCGACAAGACGCGGGATGGCAACGTCGCTCTCTGCGATCTGCAGGGCGCCGAAGTGGCTTGTAGCAAACATAGTAAGGGTCTCTAGTGCCGCCGACCTCACCAAAATTTCTTTTCCAGACCCGTGGGCAGCCCACCTCGGCGGCTCGCAAAGAAAGGAAGACACGCAGTCAATGACCGTGGCCGCAACTGCACGAGGGTTTCTTGTTTCGGCACGGCCACTCGACGGTTCGGTTGTCGACGACGGGATGGGGCCGATGCTATCAGACGTGACCGACGTACGCAAGATGGACATCATGGCCCACCAATCCGTTTCCGGATGCTTCGGGGACAGCATCGTCAAGACAAAGTCGAATTCCATTGTCCTCCAGAACTCTAGTTGTGGAGAAGGCCGTGGCACGTCGGAGGTGTCAGATCCTTGGACGGGGGCTGGCAGGCAAGCCAGGGCGGCGAGGTAGAGGAGGGAAAGACAATGAGTAACATCGATGTTGAGACATAGCTGCCGAACTACCGCATCGGGGTGCCTTGACAGATCGCCGTCAACACTATTGAGCCGGGGAAGCGCCACAAGGCGGCATGTTGTCGCACAGACCGGAATCAGTGCCGATATAATGTGTGACGCGACTTCGGTCGCGTTGAGCTCCAGAGTGTACACGATCAAGGCGACAAGGTGGTATATGGGCCCGTAATATCGCTGCGCAAGACACTGGTGCCACATTTCGATCAGCATGTCCGCAAATTCGACCAAGAGCGTTAGGGGTTCGCCAGGTGTTCCCATCTGGGGCAGCCTCTGAAGGATGATGGATGCTAGCGAATGCTTCTGGTCTGCGGGGAAGGCGTAGTGGGAGAAGACATCGAACGTAGGAGGCTGGTCGTGAATCGCGGTGTGATCTAAAAATAACCTCAGGAACTTCAGGGCGGTTAGTGGTGGTACGTATGGGTTTTCATGTTGTAACAGAAAGGCTCGACGGGCTTACATCAAGGGGGAACAACTGCGACGACAAGGCCGGTGTGTTGACCGTGCGTGCGTTATCGAAAACCGAGTCCCCTCCGTCCGTCTCGAGAGCAAATGTCGGGCTGTCAACAATGGGGCGCTTTCTCTTTCCTCTGGTCGGCGTGCGCTCTCCGGGGGGTAGCGCAGAGGGACCCGAGTCCTTCCGTCGCAAGGTCTGGGTTTTACTGGGGCTAGAGAGAACCTCGATTCCGTCGAAACCATCAGCCATTCCCCATGTCCTATCCTTCCTGGGTGTTGCCGGGCCATCTTTCCGCTTGGACTTTGCCCGTCCCAGCCCCTCTCTAAGGTCTTGACGGGCAAACTGTAGCTCGGTGGCAGTGCTGCGCTCTGCTGCACGCGCTTGTTCAGCGATGCGCTCTTGCTCGGCAAGCTTCTCGGTCGTTTCCCTTTTTATGCGCGCGATCTCGGTTTCGAAATTTGCGCGGTCTTTGCCGCGGGCAGACCGAAGGATGGAATTCTCTCCATGAGACGCCGTGAGGTGTGACTCCAGCTCTGACACACGAGCCCGCAGCGCCGCGATGATCTCATTCTGACTTGCCGGACCGGCGCCATGGTGGGCTTGCGATGGTGGAACCGCATATGGGCGGGCGGCTTGAAGAGGCGGACGGGCAAACTGCGACTGCTGTGGCCCTTGTTGCGGGCGCGCTGATGAGGCAGGAGGTTGCCGTTGCGATGGCCCGGATGGGTACCGTTGTCGAGAGGGTAAAGGTGGCGGGACTGGCCGTGGTGGTGCATACTGCGGGCGCTGCGGGTAAGCCGATCTCGAAGACGGCAGCTGGTGATTCCATCGTTGTATGCCTGTTGTGGTATGGCGGGGTTGCTGGGTTGGAAGGGCGGTTTGTTGTGGTGGGGGGCGGGGTGGCGGGAGAGCGTGCTCGTCAATCACGACGGTATCATCAAGATCGTCATCATCAAATTCGTACTCGAAGGCATTATTTTGTGCTGGCGGTGCAGCCTGTGATTGAGCCAATTGCTGAGCTTGGGTGAACTGAATGGCATTATTTTCGAGCTCCTGCAGCACCGTATCGTTCAGGTCGTCGAAGCCGTCATCGGAAAAGTCATCCATGGCCGCAGCTTGTTGCGTCCAATTGTCGACATGACCATGCCATTGAAGCCTTGCCAAAGCATGGTAGGGGCAATGTGCCCGGGCACAAAATGTGTGTTTGCCCGTCTGGAAAAGATCAAGGGGCCGCGTCGCTTTGAGATGTGGTTTCGACCTGGCATTTACGCGTTTAGGCCAAGTTCCAGGGACCAAAACCCTGACCGGGCTTTCGGTGTGAGGGCACTCCGATGGGTGGGGCAAATGCTTGACATGTGATTCGCGACAGCCTCCCGTTCGTGGTTCCGTACTTTTGCAGCCCGACCTTTTCAGAGTGCCAAGCCCCTCCATTGAACACACGGCAGTTTGATATCAGGTTTAATCCTCAATCACAACCGTCTCCAGACATCAAACTTAAACTTCCAATCTCCGGTGACATATTCATATACATTCGGGCAGAATTTTGTCTCATACACCTCCCCCTTGTTGGTGCCAATCGCGTCCGAGACCTTGACCATCCCAATCGCCGGATTTAAATCTGCCCCACTCCGCTCCCGAGTCCCTGCTGCGGAGCCAAGGAGCCAAGGTCGGGCGGATTGACGTAGGGCCTCCAAACCTCGAAATTTCAGACGCCAATCCGCTTTACGGCTGGCACTTCCGGGTTACCCAGGATTTCCAGGTTCTTTCTCTCAACTCCCCAAGGTTGCGAGGAGACCCCGAAGCAAGCCCAACACTCGTTGTCCCCCACTCCTAAGAATTCACGATAGGGCGATTGGAGAACACCTGTCCTCACGCCGTTCCTCCGCAATCCTGCGGCCAACCCGCGACCCCCGAATAAGCCGAGCCCAAGCTTCCGACCGAGCTGACGCGCACTCATCCTGCCTCCCCTTTGTCAGCCGCGCTCCCTCATAATCAGGGCCGGCTTCGATCGAGCGGCGACCTAGCAACCGGGGAAGAAACAGCCAACCTTCAGCATGACGGGCAGATCGCGCCGGGGAGTCAAATTCTCCCACAATAACAAGCACTCCAACGGTCAAGATGGGCGTCGTGCCAGCTTCAGCGATGTGAGCGAAGAGGGGTCGCCGAACAAGGCGAGGTCCAGTGGGACGCTGGAAAACATCCAGGAGGTAAATGCCCCTTGTGCCGGGTTGTTGGACGAGGATTGCCAAAGCTAACGATCACGATCGCAGAAATCCCCTACCCCTGAGGAGCAACAACAATCCGACTATGAGAAGAAGAAGGCCAACTTCATCACACGAACCTTCTGGACCTTCGTCATGATAGGCGGTTTCTTCGCCGCGCTGTTCATGGGCCATGTTTACATCTTGGTCATTATCACCGCAATCCAGATTGTCTCGTTCAAGGAGGTCATCGCCATCGCGAATGTGCCTAGTCGTGCCCGAGATCTGCAGTCGACCAAGAGCCTGAATTGGTATTGGCTCGCGACAACCATGTACTTTTTGTACGGGGAGAGCGTCGTCTATTACCTCAAGCATATCGTCTTGGTGGACAAGGTGTTGCTGCCGCTGGCAACCCATCATCGCTTCATCAGCTTCATCCTCTACGTTTTCGGTATGTGCCCCTGCTAGTCTGTTTCCAGCCATTTCGCTGGTTCCAAGGTGCTGATAAAATGCCCACCTTGTGCTTAGGCTTTGTCTTTTTCGTTGGCTCGCTCAAGACCGGCCACCTCAAGTTCCAGTTCTCGCAATTTGCCTGGACTCACATGGCCCTCTTCCTCATCGTCGTCCAGGCCCATTTCGTCATGAACAACGTCCTCGAGGGGATGATCTGGTTCTTCTTGCCGGCGGCCCTTGTCATCACGAACGATATCTTCGCTTATATCTGCGGTATCACCTTTGGTCGCACCCAGCTCATCAAGCTGTCCCCCAAGAAGACAGTCGAAGGTTTCGTCGGCGCGTGGATCATGACCGTCCTCTTCGGCATTGTCCTCACCAACATTCTGCTGCGTTCCCAGTACTTCATCTGCCCCGCGACGAACCTCGGCGCCAACATCTTCAGCGGCTTGGACTGCGACCCCAACCCCGTCTTCATCCCCCGCACCTACTCCACGCCACAGCTGTTTTTCCTCCCGCCCAACTACACGCTCAGCGTCACCACGTCTCCTATGCAGATTCACACCTTCTTCTGGGCCAGCTTTGCCTCCCTGATCGCCCCGTTCGGCGGTTTCTTTGCCTCCGGGTTGAAGCGGACGTTCAAGATCAAGGACTTTGGCGATTCGATCCCTGGCCACGGTGGCATGACGGATCGGATGGACTGTCAGTTCATCATGGGTCTCTTCGCCTTCATTTACTACCACACCTTCATTGCCTTCAAGCGCTCCTCGGTCACCCACGTCATGGAGCTGGCCATCATGGAGTTGACGGCCGACGAGCAGCTCGACGTGATCAAGGGCGTGTTGAAATACCTCACAAACCAGGGCGTGGTTAAACCCGAGGTACATTCCGTTTTCGATGTCTTTAATGTTTTTCTGCTAACTTTCAATCCTTAGACACCGGCATCGTTCGAGCAGTTCCTATCGACTAGCCTCGAAGTATGAGCTGGGTAGTGACGGCTCGGTTGCTCCCGGGTCTCCATTGGGGCAGTGCATTTCCTGGCGTTCGGTTTCGACAAGCGGACTTATTCGGATCCTGCATATGTGTTACGAGACATCATTGTCATCCTTTATCTAGCATGGCCTCCGACGCTGGGTAGCCCCGAGTAGTAGTACGAGGTCGTAGTTGGATTCTAATTGTATCTTGTTCGATGTTGTGCACTGTATGTACCCGCGTCGGCCTTTGGGTTCCATAAGGGGAACCAAGCCAGCCACACTGAGAAAACCGCCCCATCAAACTTCGGGGACTGAAAACACACAAGGATCGATCGAAGTAGTGGTAAAGGAATGATCTATTCCAAAATGCCAACCAAGATTGCGCCAAGGTATATACACATTACACAGCAGTTTTCATGCCATCATCACCCTTTCACCCCCGCTCATTGTTCGTTCACAAATAGACCAGCCATGCCCATCCCCGTGCCGATGCACATGCTCGTCAACAAGAGCTTCTTGCCGTTCTTCCGGCACTCGCTCAGACCCGTGACAATCTGGCGGGCGCCGGTGGCGCCGAGCGGGTGACCCAAGGCAATCGCACCGCCGCGCGGGTTCATCTTGGCCCAGTCCAGGCCGAGGGTGTCCCGGCAGTAGACGGCCATGCTAGCGAAGGCCTCGTTGACCTCGACGACGTCGATGTCGGCGAGCGTGATGCCGTGCTGCGCGAGCAGCTTGGGGATGGCCACGGTCGGGCCGATGCCCATGATGCGCGGCGCCAGGCCGGCCACGGTCGAGCCGACGTACTTCGCCATGATGGGCTGGCCCAGCTTGATGGCCATGGATCGCTTCATGAGGAGAACGGCCGCCGCTGTGTTGGTGCCGTTAGTCCAGTGCCGAGAAGGTTGGGGGACAGATACTGATGCTCAAAATGACTTACCTCCATCGGTAACCTGGCTGGCGTTGCCGCCGGTGGTGGTGGGACCCCATTGCGGGAAGGCAACGCGGATCTTGGAAAGGCTTTCGGCGGTGGTGCCGGGCCGGATACCGTCGTCCTTGGAAACGGTGATTTCCTTCCACTCACCATCGGGGCCCTGGACGGTGGTCTTGATGGGCACGATCTCGTCGTCGAACAGGCCGTCCTTTTGCGCTTGCTCGGCGCGGCGGAAACTCTCGGCGGCGTATTTATCCATCTCCTCGCGGGTGATGCCGAAGTCGCGGCTGACGTTCTCACTCGTCCAGCCCATGGGCTGCATGCAGTCGGCGGCCTCTTGCGACCGGCTAGTGACCTTCTCATCGAAGGGCTTCTCAAGAGCGTCTCCGCCGATCGTCATTTGCTCTACACCGATGGCAATGCCAACCTCGATGGATCCACTGCTGATAGCGTGGGCGACATCGGCAACAGCCTTGAGGCCAGAGGAGCAGAAACGGTTCAAGCTCGAGCAGGACGTGGTGTTGGGGAAACCGGCGGCTAGGGCCGAGGCCCGCAGCTTGTAGGCGGCCTTGCCGTCGGAAACCTGTTGCCCAGCGCATTAGCCGTGTACTTATTTCAGGCAGACATTGTAACGAGATCTCGAGGGCCGCACATTTCCAAGGCAGATGTCTTCAACCAGTGCAGGGTCGATATTGCTCCGTTTCCTCACTTCATCGAGGAGCGCGAAAGAGATGTATTCGAGACTGCTGTCCTTCAACCCACCCTTCCTCGCCTTCGTCAGGGGGGTTCGGAGGGCGAGAGTAATGACGATATCGTCGGCATTCTTGGAGGTGCTGTTGCGAGCGGCTTCGTTAGACCAATGTGACTATGAAACAGCCTTTAAACCAGTGGAGGGAAGCGTACATGTGAGAGAGCGAGCTGCTCGGGGAGAGGTGCTTGAGAATGGATCCGAGGCGTTCGACAGCCATTGTTGCGGTATGGCTCGAGTATGCAGCTGGGATGTGGTTGCGCTAGCTCTAGAACGTTGTGTTGACGTGGACAGTGCAGAGATGGACAATTGACACTTTGTCAAATATAAGCGGCGACGTCGGCGTTGGAGGGCGACAGAATGGTCAAGATTGTCGCTACCGCTGGCGGCGGTACCTTCATTCTTAATGGTGTGGGGTTCGGTTTGCCGAGGCATCCCTCGGTTTCTGTGAGGTACTGAGCGATGCGCTGGGGTAAACTGACCCGAGGCGGATCTCCTCTGTGCCGTCGCATCTCTGCGGGGAAACCCGTCCCTGTTCCTAACCGCGGAAGGGTTGATGAACTTGCGGCTCCACTATCGGCAGTTGCAGGTCGAAACAGTCAACATTCCATCCCAGATCTTCCATCTTCCCATGATGATAAAAAAAACAAAGACCGCTTGAAGTGTTATTACTTACGCTGGATGCAAACAAAAGGCTGTTTAGGTACTGGACCAACCTGCTTTTCACATACCTACACAGTATACACCAAATCCCGGCAGGTTCGTCCCAGCTTTGCGGATTCCAGATCATTGCGCTCGTTGCTGTCCCGCAGGCGATCCCTGCCCAGAATTGAAGAGCATTGGCTCAGCGAAAGCTTCTTGACACGTACCCAGCGACATCCGGCTCAATGCTTTCCTTTTTTGCCACGACCAGCGGAAGACATCTTGCCCCAACTTACCTAGGTACCTTGAACCAGTCATCGCGCCCTACACCTTCAGACACAGCGCCAGTACCCCCAATTTGCAGGGCCTCATTGTCGCCGAGTTGGCGTGCTTCTCTTTCTCAAGTTCGCCGCCGGAATCAGCCCTAACTTACGCCTCCCCTGCCGAATATGGTCAGCCATGGGTGATCTTCCGATCGCCGTTACCTGCATCGAAGTTAAATCCAACGCTGCGAGTGGAGCCTGTCGAGGCTCAACTTGTCTTTGTGTCGGTTATTCACCTCTTCGGTGCTCGACAAGCCTCGTTAAGTGAAGAAACCGACATCCTCAAGCGAGACTGGAAGCAGAGCAGTTTGGTCCGATGGGAGAGGGAAGACGTAGTGGAAGCCGGAAACTTCGACCCCCCTGAATCCCTGGCGCATATCACCGATGAGTGGGCCGCCCGATCCAGACCATGGAAGCTCCTTCAATCCGCAAAACACGGGAAAGCCACAAACGAAGCATCGTGTTCGCCGTGTCGAGACGTCATCCCGGACCGACCTCAGGAGTCCCCAAATGCCCACCATTGGATGGCGCCTGCTGGACACTGCTTGGCTTGCTTCTGGCTCTCGATTTATTTGGTCGCTAAGCCCGAAACAGCCAAGTTCCCATGCAGCCCGGGCCCACTGAGGGATTGCACGGCCGACCTTGAGCCAACATCTGGGCCCTGGCTGCAGTGGGCTTTTTTTGCCAGTCGTTTTCAGCTCGCGGCCAAGATGAGAGAAACCAAATTTGGCTCCCAGCTCCTCCAAAGAGCGACCATGTTTTTTCCTTTGCTTCTCGCTTCTCCTGTCCCTTGATCCTCTCTCGTGAGGATTAGTTTGCCGACGAGTCACTCGTTTTCCCTCAAGTCGGCGGCAACCAGCGAAACGCGAGACAAGATTCGACAACTTGACCCCTGTGGCTCGCCGAAGTGCCGACAGTGCCGAATTCGAGGACGATTCTCTCCTTGTCGCCAACTTTCCATCACTCTTGGCCGAGCCACCGCGCCCAGCAATTTGCAGCCATGCTGCTTTCCACGGCAACGTTTGCCGTATTGCTAGCGGCTGCCCCTTCATTCATTCTCCCAGTATCAGCCGCCTCCTCCAAACGCGGCCTCGTCTTCACACCGAACGAAACTTCACGGGCAGACGACAAGATCTGGGTCGAGAAGCCGACAAGTTTGACGTGGTACTATAATTACGAGTCCAGGCCCGAGCCTACGTACAACGATGTATCGCAATCCGACTTCGAGTTTGTCCCCATGATGTGGGGCGCCCCGGAGAGCATCGATGATACCTCCTTTCTTTTGAGCGTGCAGAGCCTTGTCAAAGACCAGGGGATCAACATCACCAACGTGCTCTCGTTCAACGAGCCCGACGGTCCATTTGTCTACGGGGGCAGCAACATGGAGCCGTCTGCTGCCGCCCAGATCTGGGTCAATAACATGATTCCGATCCAGAAGATGGGTATCCGGGTCGGCCTACCGGCTTGCACGGGGGGCTCCTCTGGCCTTCCCTGGCTGCAGAACTTCCTATCCGAGTGTTCCAAGCTCGTCAGCACCGAAAAGAACCAGCAGAACTGCACATACGACTTTGTGACCCTCCATTGGTACGGCAACTTTGAAGGTTTGGCCAGCCACATAGGGCAATATTCCGCTGCGTAAGTCCAAGACATGCCCGCCCCCTGAAAGGGCCCAGACTCACCCGCCGGCTCCGCAGTTTCCCGAATAAGACCATGTGGATTACCGAGTACAACATCAACGACCAGGACTTGGAGACGACGCAAGAGTTCTACAACATGTCAGCTGAATACTTTGACCGCCTCGAGTATGTCGAGCGCTACTCCTTGTTTGGCGCCTTCCGCAGCGACGTGTCCAATGTCGGCCCCAACGGCGCCATGCTCAGCGCCAACGGCAGCCTGACCGATATTGGCGCCTGGTATCTAGGCCGTGAGGCAACCGGTATCCTGCCTGGCTCATCGTCATCAGCCTTCCGCCCGGTTCTCCCTCAAATGAGTTTCGCCGCGTTAGCCGCTTTGGTCGCTGTCACTGTACTACTCACCTAAGGCCGCCGCCATAACCAGAACCGCTTACTCATTGTTGCCATTGATGCATCATCCATCCGCGAGGTGTGCGCGACGATGAGATGTTTCCCTTGTGGGTATCTAATACATGTATATTGGCGCCAATATCCGCACATTGTGCTCATACCTTCCCAAGTTCACCCTCCGTTTGACCGCTTCCAGGGCATCGTTTTAAATGTCCGAGGCGCTATGTGATGAGTGGAACGGTTCACGGATCTTCGTAGTTCTAGACTGGTCTCCACGTGGGACCAGCGGGAACACAAGTAGGATAAGTAGGATCTTTTTTTGTGCGGCGCCTATGAGACTCGGAACAGGGCCATCTCTGTATCTGGCTCTCTACGCCACCTTCCGCGTTGGAACCGGATAGGGTAAGACATTTGTAGCCAGGATATGCCCACCTTGGCTAGATCTCCGAGAATCTAGATGTGCCACCGTAGATATGTCTCCTTATCTTCCCCGGTGCCGCCAGTTCCCCGGCCATGTTCTCGGTCATATTCCCCGGGTACCATCCTCTCTCCTCTAGCACCTTTACATTTGTTCTCGGCCCGGGACAACGATGCGCAGTGACCTGAAAACCGACGTCAAGATCGGTTGTGTTGCGGTCGAGGATGCCACACCCGAGGCAGCCACGGACCCAAGGGTGGTTCTAACGGAAGAGGACGTAAGACTTGACTGGCCTTTTTTATCTCGGCTATCGAGCTCAGCCCAGTTACCCCTTAGCCTAACTCGAGAACCACACAGAACAAACGGATTCTCTGGAAAACCGACAAGGCCATCTTAACGATCCTTATTTGGGTTTACTTGTTGCAGGTCGTCCTCTCGAGGCCCCGTCTATCCAAGAATTAGGATTGACACGATTCCTAGGTTCTCGACAAAATAACGCTGGGTCTCAGCGCCCTCTTCGGACTGAGAGAAGACACCCACCTCGTGGGAAATCAATATTCGGTCCTCGCAGCCGCCGCGCCCATCGCACAGTTGGCATGGCAGCCCGTCTCGTCCGTACTCATCGTCAAAATCCGCCACCGGGTTTTGATGCCGGCCATGATCCTGGGCTGGGGTCTGCATGCCGGCGTGTTACAACTTCGCCGGTCTACTCGCCGACCGTTTCTTCTTAGGCTTGTTTGAAGCCGGCTGTCTTCCGTTATTTTCCATCATCACGAGCCAGTGGTATCGACGGTCTGAACAGCCCATACGGGTTGCTCTATGGTTTGGAACCAATGGGCTGGCGACTATGGTGGCTGCTATTCTCTCCTACGGGCTCGGCCGGATAGAGTCTACCGTCTTAGCCCCATGGCAGTGGTAAGCACCATCACGTTTGCAGGTTCGAACCGGACACGGCAATGACAATGCTAATATGCCCCCTTTTTAGGATCTACCTCGTAACGGGTCTCTTGACAATCATCAGCGTCCCCTTCATCTACTGGAGGTTGGATGATGACATCCGCACAGCCCGTTTTCTAACACCCGAGGAACGAGCTCAGGCTCTCGAGCGCCTCCGTGCTAACCAGACTGGCGCAGGTACCCAAGAGTACCAATGGAAACAGGTGCTTGAAACATTTACCGACATCAAGTGCTACCTCTTTGGTGCCATGAGTCTCGCCATCTGTATCGGGGCCCAAATGGCCGTCACCTTTGGGCCGCTCATTTTGAAGAGCTTCGGCTTTGATACATACAAGACGACGCTGCTCAACATTCCGTTCGGGGCCCTCCAATGCATCGTCGTTCTATCCGCGGCGTGGGTGACGGTAAGAACACGGTGGAAATCGCTTGCGCTGGGCTTCATGTTGGTCTTCATTCTGGTCGGGCTTGTCTTGCTATACACCCTTCCTCGGGACAAATCACATATTCCGGGTCTGCTTCTCGCTTATTATTTCCTGGCCTTTATTTTTGGCTGCGTCAACCTCATCGTCTCATGGATTTTGGCCAACACCGCTGGCCAGACGAAGAAGTCAACCATGATGGCCGTGTTCAACGCTGCGGCATCGGTCGGCGCCATTGTCGGCCCCCTGCTTTTCGACGCTGCAGACGCACCGGAATACCGTGCTGGAATCCGGAGCACCATGGGCGTGTTTGCGGGCATGTTCGCCATCGTCTTACTGCAGGTCGGCAACCTAATGCTGCTGAACAAGTTGCAGGTACGACGGCGGATAGCCAATAACAAACCCGCCCACATCCACGACCACTCGATGGATGACAAATACGTGGATATCCGCACGGGTAATGCTGGGACGACTGGAGACCGGGCGTTTGCCGGCCTGACGGACCGTGACAACGACGAGTTTGTTTACGTCTACTAAGGGGTCGGAGTTGCGTGGATAGGGGATTTGGACGCAAGGATTTGCTGTTTGAGATGCCTTGGAGTCTTAGGTCTTGGCCCTTCCTCTCTTTCTCATCATCCATCAATCACATCAGTCACAGTTCCAGGCCCCGCCCGAACACTGGAGTTTCCCCAAACTGTGCATGGCGGCTAAATGCGGGAGTGGAGTTTGGTGTTCCTTGGAGACGCCTGACCGGCGCATCCCCCTCATCTCCTATCATCGGGCATCGGATGTAAGTGAGGAAATAGCCCGAAGCTTCGTCACTTATAAACCCCATTTTGCCACCAAGTTACTGTGACCTCGGGCAAGTCAGTACTCGCCGCTCGAATTCTGAAAATCATGCCGCAAGTCCGCAACCCTATTCTTCCTGGCTTCAACGCCGACCCCTCGATTCTCCGGGTCGGGGATGACTATTACATCGCCACCTCCACCTTCGAGTGGTATCCGGGTGTCCAAATTTACCACTCCAAGGATCTCGCCAACTGGGACCTAGCCATCCGTCCCCTGAATCGCGCGAGCCAGCTGGACATGCGCGGTGACCCAGATAGCTGCGGCATCTGGGCCCCCTGTCTGACGCACGACGGCGAGAAGTTTTGGCTCGTCTACACAGACGTCAAGCGCAAGGACGGTTCGTTCAAGGACTCCCATAACTACATCGTCAGCGCCCCCGCCATCGAGGGCCCCTGGTCAGACCCCTTTTACATCAACTCCTCCGGCTTCGACCCCTCGCTCTTCCACGACGATGACGGTCGGAAGTGGTTTGTCAACATGCTCTGGGACCACCGCCGCCGCCCCTTGACCTTTGCGGGTATTGCATTGCAGGAGTTCGATCCCAAGGCCGGCAAGCTCGTTGGGCCGCGTAAGAACGTCTACCAGGGCACCGAGCTGGGGCTCGTCGAGGGCCCGCACATGTACAAGCGCAACGGATGGTACTATCTCCTGACAGCCGAGGGCGGGACGGGCTACGAGCACGCTTGCTCACTTGCTCGATCGCGTAACATCTGGGGTCCGTACGAGGACCACCCCCAGAAGCACATCGTGACGTCCAAGGACCACCCGCACGCAGCCCTGCAGCGAGCTGGCCACGGCGACATTGTCGACACCCCTGATGGCCGCACCTACATCGTTCACCTTACCGGCCGCCCAATCACGCAGTTCCGCCGTTGTGTTCTGGGCCGTGAGACTGGCATTCAAGAAGCGTACTGGGGCGAAGACGACTGGCTCTATGTCAAGAACGGGCCCGTTCCCAGCCTGTATGTGGATCTACCCGGCGCCCGCGACGAGGACAAGTATTGGGCCGAGCAGCGGTACACATTTGAGTCCGGCCTCCACAAGGACTTCCAGTGGCTCCGCACGCCCGAGACGGAGCGGATTTTCAACACTGACGGCGGAAAGCTGACGCTCATCGGCCGCGAGGCTGTCGGATCCTGGTTCGAGCAGGCCTTGGTTGCCCGGCGCCAGACACACTTCTCGTACGATGCCGAGACAGTCATTGACTTCTCGCCCACCGACGAGCGCCAGTTTGCGGGTCTGACGGCCTACTACTGCCGTTTCAACTTCTTCTACCTTACCGTCACGGCTCATTCCGATGGCCAACGAGAACTGCTCATCATGGCATCCGAGGCGTCATGGCCGCTCTGCAATCTCCGGTTCCCCTACCCAGATCCCGTTCAGATCCCGAACGAGGGCAAAGTCCGGTTGGCACTCACCATCAGGGGGAAGGAGCTGCAGTTTTTCTACGCCATGGAGGGAGAGGAACTGAAGAAGGTCGGTCCTGTTTTCGACGCGAGCATCATCTCGGACGAGTGCGGTGGACACCAAAAGCATGGCAGTTTCACGGGTGCTTTTGTCGGAGTTGCTGCCTCCGACATCAACGGGACTGCTGCTCAGGCGACATTTGACTACTTTACGTACAAGCCGGTGCATCACGAGAGTGATCGGTATGAGATTTAAGGGTGGGAGGGAATCACTACCTAGGTAGCCACAGTGTGATTTTGTAATTGTGTACCTATTACCCGTCCTGATAGCTGCGATATCAATTTTGCGCCCCCAATGGTCGCTGCACTATGATTCCGCGAAGGCTAACATGCGAATACCCAATCTGTATACTTCCCCTTGACACTTGAGTCCATTCTCGGCGGCTCATGCGCAACATCCCTCAACCCCGAAATGCCAACTTTGTGTCCTGGGTAATAACCCTCCAGCCTGATCATTAATTCAGCCAACTGGAAGGATCTAGACGTTAGACTGTAGGTCAAGGTCCTTTCGTCATGGAATTTTGACCGAAGAACCGTATTAGCTATGATATGGAACTAAAGAGTTACGGTTCTCTTGTCTCACACTAGAAACTCATAGATTCCAATTTAGATTGCGATCTAGAACAGGTACCTATATGTGCCTGGTCTTTCTTAGACGGCGACGACTCACCGCTGATGCACTTTCCATTTCCATCAACTCGGAATGTGCCATCTGCCACGACACTCACACCTGCTATATCGGCTAACCTGGGGGAGAAATAGGACTAATAGACACGCGAGCCCCGGATTGAGGATTCGAAACGATAGTGGGCGACTGAGGCGTCACTTTTATAGACCAACCTTTTGAAACCGGCCCGGGAGACTAATGACGTGGAGGCTGGGGTTGGACTTGAGTAAAACAAAGGTGAGCACGTTTTGGTTGAGCCTCTCCGTAAGGCCCGGAACAACCAACAACCACCACATTCGACAACTACGCTCATGTTTCCCGGTTGGCCATTTCGTGTTCTACACAGTTACCAGGCAAGCCAGGGTCAAAGGTGGCGGCACTGCTGAAAACATCCCGGCCCGTGCAGATGGTTCCATGGATTTGTTGGTTGCGGTTGTGTCCCCTATTGGACCGAAGCTCCCCTGGTCTTTCGTCAATGCCACTGTGGAGGTTGCATTCTGACGCACCTCATCTTCCGCTCATCAGAGCCATTGTTCTTGTCTGGCTCTTTCCATGGAACAAGATTGCCGGCCACGTTGCAGATCCGTCCTCCTGGGACGAAGTACTGTGGCATGCAGTAGGCATGGGGCGCACGAGCTCTTTTTGGGACTGGGGATTTTGGATGTATGGAGTGTGGCCGAAGTCGCGGATATGCTTCCTAGTCACACCCTCGCATTTGCATACGCGCGAAAGAGCCGAGGTGAGGGGAATTGTCCATGAATGGTATGGTTTCCCTGCACCTGATCCGGGATTCGAGCTGGAATGCTCGTTGACCCTAGTAGCAATGGCATGCTGGACGCGAAACCTTCCAGAACACGTTAGGAAATATTGTCTCTTGCATCCTTGGCCGCAAAGCGGCAGGCTTCGAGAAGGAAAGTGGGAGTGGGGGCCGCCTCAAACGTCGTTATATACTTGCGTCCTGTTCCTGCGTATTCTCACTGATGTCTACTTCCCAGTTTCTAGAAGGCAACGCTTTGTCCGCCCCCGAACACCATGGCGCTTTCTAAAGTCTCCCTCGTAGCCGTTGGCTTGCTGCAATTGCTCGGCGCGGCGGAGGCTTACGTCCCGGCTGCTCGCTCAGCTACACACTCGACAATCCTGAGCAGAGCCGATGACCTCTTACCTGAATATGACTACATCATTGTGGGCGGTGGCACAGCGGGATTGACCGTCGCAGACAGGCTTACCGAGGATGGCAAGCGTATGTTGACAGCCGCGTTGGGCCATACCGAGCCACTGTAGCGAACTGACATTTTATAGATTCTGTGCTTGTTCTGGAACGAGGTGTATTCCGTAAGAACCCTTCTCCGGAGAATTTGGTTGTGTCGTGCTAATTTGTAAATAGAAAACTCTTCCTCGGTAACAACAGTCTCGGGGGGCTTTTGGGGCCTTATCGACCCGACCCTGACTTTCAACATCAGCTCCGTGCCCCAAGCTGGGTTGAATAACCGCAGCATTGCTGTTATTGGTGGTCTGATCCTTGGGGGTAGCTCCGGAGTCAACGGTATGCAAGTACTTCGAGGACAAAGGGAAGACTACGACCGTTGGGGATCATACTTTGGGAAGAAATCGCACTGGAGCTGGGAAGGTCTCCTGCCGTACTTCCAAAAGGCACGACTTTCCGGCAATTACAAGGGCCCTCCAATAAGCGGAAAGCTGACGTTTTCTATAGGCATGGAATTTCCACCCGCCCAGTCCTGCGCTGGTCGACCAGTTCGACATCAAGTACAATACCGACTACTGGGGAAGCTCTTCCACCGTACACGCTTCCTTCCCCAGCTTCTCTTGGCCAGTTCTCAGTAAGTTTCAACCTAGATGCTGTTATTCATATGGCTAGGCTCATATCATCCTAGAGATGGAGATGGCTGCGTTCGGTGACATCTCCGGCGTCGAGTTTCCGTCTGATTCGGGATCTGGCGAAACCGGGGCGTATTGGCATCCGGCATCGGTTGACCCGGCCACGGTTCTTCGATCCTTTGCGAGACCAGGTCACTGGGACGGGATTGAGGCAACACGCACCAACTACCATACGCTGACCGGGCAGAGGGTTCTGAAGGTCGGGTTTCATGGCAAGCGCGCAACTGAGGTGGTTTTCGTCCTGGGCGACGCAACGGACAAGAGCCAGGCCCGGTCGGTCAAGGCAAAGAAGGAGATTATCATGGCCGCTGGTTCCATCCACACGCCCCAGATCTTGCAAGCAAGCGGCGTGGGACCCAAGCATCTGCTAAAGAAAGCGGGTGTGCCGCTTGTTGTTGATTCCCCTGGTGTCGGAAGCAACTTCCAAGACCAGCCGTTCACAATCGCTCCCAGCTTTAACCGTAAGGAGGACATAGATACGTCTCACATTCTTTTGGTTCGACTGGCTGACCTTGTCGTCAACTCACAGTCACGAACTTCCCGTTCCACCCCGACTTTTACGATATGCTCCTTAATCAGACCTTCATCGCCGAGGCACAAGCGCAGTTTTTGGCAAACAGGACGGGACCGATGTCGATTGCGTCCGGCAACTGCGGTAGTTGGCTCTCGTTGCAAGTAATTACCCCTCAGTCTTGGAAAAACATCGCGAAGCGGTATGAAGCCCAGGATCCGGCGGCATACCTACCTAGCGGCACCGACAAGAAAGTGGTTGCCGGGTACAAGGCGCAGCAGAAAGCGCTGGTCAAATCCATGAGGAGCAAGGACTCGGCCACATACAACTTCTTTCTGCGCGGTGGGTACGAGGAGGGTTCCGTTGTCTACCTGCACCCGGCCAGCCGTGGCACCGTTCACATAAACCCTGCCGACCCCTTCTTCTCGCCGCCCGAGGTCGATTACCGGGCGTTGAGTAACCCGACCGATCTCGAGATACTTCTTGAGTTTACCCCCTTTACACGGAAGTACTTCTTGGAGACGAGGATGAAAACCCTTGACCCCGTCGAAATCTCCCCTGGCGCTGATGTGACGGCACCAGCGGACATCGAAGCTTGGCTCCGGTCTGTCATGGTCCCATCCTCATTCCACCCCATCGGCACCGCCGCCATGTTGCCTCAGAACCTAGGTGGTGTTGTGAATGAGGATCTGTTGGTGTATGGAGTCAAAGGGCTCAGTGTCGTCGACGCCAGCGTCATGCCTGACTTGCCAGGATCGTACACGCAGCAGACGGTGTATGCTGTCGCAGAAAAGGTGAGCTTGTCCAACCTCATCCCATGTTTCTCCAAACCTCTACTAACCACATGCAGGCGGCCGATCTCATCAAGGCTCGGGCGTAATAGCCTAACAGCGTGGGCATTGGGATCAGTTATCCCAAAAAGTCGTACGTAGATGCGAACGTTGTGAAACTCTATAACTTCTAAGGAAAAGACGTCGCTCCCTGGTTCCTGATCCCCTCCTTAACCCCTCCTTAATCAAATACATCCGTGGCGTAGCGGTCATTCCGGACCCCCTCGTACCAGCGCGTCATCTCATCCTCGGTAGCGGCCTCGCCGAGCACGATCTTGCCCATAGCCCTTTTCACTCCCTCGCCAACATGCCTTGAACCACATACATAGACCCTGGCGCCACCTTCCCACATGGCCTTGACTTCGTCCCCGTCATGCAAGAGTCTATCCTGCACGTGCTTACACTCGTGCGCCTCCTCGGCCTCCTCAGGTTTGGCACGACTGAATGCCCTTCGAACATCGACCGCGCCTAGCTCCTGCCACTTGTCAAACTCTTCACGGTATAGGTCATCCATTTGTCGTCCGCGGCAGCCTACGAACAAGAGGGCGGGCGCAAGCCGGGATCCCTTAGAAATCAGTGCAGCCCGTTCTTGGATGAAGCCGCGGAACGGGGCGAGTCCAGAACCGGCGGCCACGCAAACAATGGGCGTTTTATCCATCTCTTCTTCGTCCGGGAGCCGGAATGCGGTATGTGTAGGGCGCACTGAGATTAGGAGCTTATCGCCGGCGACGAGTGATGAGAGGTATGAAGTGGCGACGCCCATGTACCTCCTCTCGGGGTTGGCTAGAGAAGGCGAGTCGAGCAGCGAGTATGTCAGCGTTGCCCGGTTGGGGTTGTTGAGTGGCGACGAGGAGATAGAGTATTGCCTGGGTCGGATGGGCGGCAGTAGCGACAGGAAGGTACCAAATGGCAGTGAGATGGAGGAAAATTTGTCCAAGAGGTCGAGGATGGAGGCCCGTTTGAGGCTGATTTCGCTGGCGTAAGAATCACCAGCCAGGTCCTGGAGCTGTTGTTTGATGCTCTCATCCTTGGTAGCATCCGCCAGTTTTAGGATCCCCTGAACCACCTGTTAGCAGAAATCCCGGGCCAGTTCGACGTTCATATAACCTACCCTCTTCGTCGCGGGTTGAGAAAGTTCTACGTAAGACCCGAGAACATCGTATACCGGGACGGGTGTGCCGGTCGGCAAAGCGGTCCACCTGTCGGATCCAATGGTAATGTGTGAATCCCAAGAAAGCTTGAACTGGCGCATGACGCGGCTAATACTGTCCTTGGAGTTGACGGGAAGCACCGCTAGATAGTCCCCGACTTTGTATGTCACCCCATCTGGTAGTTGCACCTCAATGTGCTTCTTCGGCGAAGTGTCAGCTGAGGTGAGAAGCATCTCCTCAAGTACTGTTGCCTCCTTGACATCCTGTCGGAGGGTGGAGGACCGGGGGCTGGAAAATTGAACGTCGAGGCTGTCTGAATTTGCCGCTTCGTCGGTCTCGCCGGCCCCATCTACAGCGCCGTACTTGGCCTCGACGGCAGGCCAAAAGACGTCGTCTTCCCACTGCTCAAAGTCGGTGAACATGTCCCCTTGAGCCACGTCGGTCAGGCCAATGTCACAGAGAGGCGATGCCCCACGGGCCTTCATGGTCTGACCGACGAGTTTGGGAACCTGGTGGAAGGTCTGGGTCCAGTCGTGGTGCCCACAACCAAAAATCGCATAGGAAACATTCTGGAGTTCATCGGCTTTGAGTCCCTTCAGCCACGAGCAAAACTTGGTTGCGTTGTCTGGCGGTTGGCCCTCGAAGGAGGCAGTGATGATCACCACCGGCCGGTCTGTGGGTAAGTTGTCCGTGGCTGTGTCCATCGGGTCAACCACCGTAGCCGTATATCCGTGGGCTGCTGCGTCGGTTGCAAGCCGCTGAGCCAGGCTTTCGCATGTTCCTGTGTTGGATCCGTAGAAAATGCTCATGGGCTTGGCTTCCCCTGAGGGAGTAGCCTTGCGTGCTGTCGGTCTGGGTTGGCCATTCGGCCGTGGAGCGGAAGTGACGTCTCCAGCGAGCCGACGCTCCAATTCGGTCGCAGTAAGTCCGTCGCGAAGAGCAGCCCGCATGTAGAAATCCTTAGGCTTGGTAGTTAGGGTTTGCTTGTAGTGCAGCTCGTAGTTCGGGTCGTCCAGGGTAAAGTTGAAATTCTGGAGCAACATGGCCATGACCAGGACAGCCTCTTGCCACGCGAATGGGCGGCCAATGCAAGCCCGCATGCCGGTGCCAAACGGCTTCCAGCAGTCGGGGAACTCCTTGGTCAGACGCTCAAAGCTTTCGTCGAGCATACGCTCCGGCACGAAATCGTTGGCCGTCTCCCCATAAACAGCGGGATCGAGGTGCGACTGGGCCAGGAGAAGAGCGAATCTCTGATCCTTTGCGACAAAGTATTTCCCTCCGATCACGGTGTCCTCTTTAGCCGCACGAGTGATGATTGGAATCGTGGGACACAGGCGCAGTGACTCGCGAAGAACGGCGGCAATGTAAGGGAGCTGCGAGCACGGCGCCCGTTAGTAGTCTAGTCTCTGGGTACCTAACCCCGTGCTTAGGGGAGGGGATCCTTACCTTCTTGATGTGCTCCGTCTGAATCGGCCCTTTGCCTATCACATTGTCCACCTCTTCTTGTGCCTTCCGGTAGGCGTCCCGGTGCTTGATCAACAAATAGAATGTGAAACTCAGCAGACCCGAAGTCGTCTCGTGGCCGGCGATGAGGAATGTGATGAGGTTGTCGATAATGGACGAGTCACTGAGTTTCTGGCCCGTCTTCGGATCTACGCCGCTTAACATGGCGGAAAGCAGGTCCTTCCGACCGGTGGCGTGTTTCCTCCGCGTGTCGAGGACTCCTTGGGCTGTCTTGCGCAAAACCTCGATGTCTTCAAAGTACTTCTTGCCGGCTTGTGGATAGAATACCGAGGTCAAGGCCGGCCGCATCGCACGAGCGCCTGATTCGGATAGAAAGTCGCCCATGGCGTTGATGAACGGATGCAAGTCGTCGTGGTAGTACGAGTTGAAGCGAAAGTCCATGGTGCACAGGGCCAGCGTGTCCAGTGTGAGGCGCGTGAAGTCGTCCGTCACCATGATCGGGGCGTCCGGGCCATGGCGCGCCCACTTGAGAGCTAATTGTGATGCGATCTCGTGCATCTCGGTGAACATCCCTTGTATCGATGCTGGGCCAAAGGCTGGCATCAGAATTCTGTGGGCAACTCCCCAGTTCGTCTCTTCTTCCCGAGCGGTGAAAAGGCCATCGTGGACACCGTTTCGGATCTCGGCGAGGGCGCCGGCAACAGGCTTTTTGAATCTCTTGTCATCACATAATTCGTGCACGAGTGCTTGCGAGCTCTACACGGCTGAGTTAGTGGCGGTCGTGGGGTAAAGAAGCCAGGGGCCGGCGGTTGGTGCTTACTACAACCACTGAGGGGCCGGCGGGCAAGTTCAGGCGGTAGATTTCCCCTGGCGGGTTGGTTAGTCCTCTCGCCCCTTGTAAATCCGCAATGCTTGTTAACTTACCATATTCGTTGGCGAAATTCTGAAAAGTGCGAAGAGGGAGCTCCGAGTCAAAATCGAAAGCATTGCCAACAAGCGGCAGGCCTGGGGGGGTTGGTATCGGCGTTGTGCCTTTACTCATGTGGCTTGTGTCCCCCATCATGGATGTCGTGGGTATTTGGGTGCACTAAGGGCTGATGTTGTGCTGAATGGGCTGGATATGGTTAGGTATGGATCATCACCTTGCGGGACACGTCTTTTTATATCTTCCCACCAACCCATATTTTCACACCCCTTTCTCGCTCGTTCGCCTTCCAGGATCCCTGCGAAATGGCATTGTTGGACCGCGCTTCCCATCATCATCGCACATCCGTGTCTCCGCTGCGAAACAATCTAAAGGACTTTTCCGTGCCCGTCGACCCCTGGTCCCTGGCAGCCAAAACTTGGACCGCGATTCAAACAAGGGCCGACCCGGGTGGCGCCGGGATTCGGAGCCCGGCTTGTCATCAATCCCGACTCTGTGGATTGTGTGGAACCTCGGTACTGCTACGTCGGCTTTGGCCGAAGACCCCCAATTGCTGTCCGCTGGCCCAATGCCGTGCCGCTCCCGTCCCGTTGCCGCGTGTCACGGCAGTTCTGGGCCTCTTCTTTTGGCTCGATGACGTTTGAAGTGACAGTCGCGTTCTTGGGAACTGGTTGTGTCAGAGAAAAGGGGCTGCAAGGTCGGTGCGATTCGGTGTCCGCGGACTGTTCTTGCCCTAAGCATGAAGTGCATTCCCTCGTACCGTGTGGTCAGTCCAGTGAAGACCTATCGAGACACCGTAGCGGGGTTTAAGACGCGGATGTTCGGGATTATCATCTTGTCATTTGCAGGCAAAACCACATTTTGAAATGTCATAACTAACTAATGAATGCGCGTTATATTTCCCGGTGGCCCTTGAATGCCTGTACACGTACAAATAGGCCAAGGCTGTGCATGAGAGCAGGCACTGGCGTTAGTCAATGCAATTCACTATCTCCATGCTAATATTGCCCGAACCCTGCTTCTAGCTCATCATATGGGTGGTCTAGCCTCCATGATACCGAGCTTCGCACATATCATATCAGTTATGCTGGGAATCCAGCGCTCAATGCAGCCAAATCTTGCAGTGTTTCAGCGGCGATTTGGTGTTGTGTACGTTTTAATGTTTTCTGAAGCAGCAAGGAATGATGGAGCCGTGCAAACAACCTATCAATCACCCCCTGTCCTATTATTAGCTACACTATTTACATGACGGCCTATTACTCATCTCCCCTCATAGTAGTGAATCGTCCCATCCGCCGCATGGTACCCAATCATGATGAAGTCCTTGAGGATTGCAGTACCGTTCCGCAATAAGTCGGTTTGCAACTCCGTGCAACTCTGGATAATATTCCAGAGATAGCATTCCGACACGGGATGGGAAGGGACTGCGCCTGTGATGTCAAAGACGTTGTCAGGGCCGTCGGTTGAGTATTCGTCGTGCGAGGTGGACTTCTGCCCTGTCGCAACGTCCTTGTCGAACATGACTCTTTTGAAGATCTGATATGTGGTTTCGGGCTGATACCAAGGAGCTACAATCACCACAGTCAGCATCACTAGTACGGAAACCGACCACGCTCGCAGGTTTTTGAACTTACCTTCGTGCCCGGCTTGAAAGACACGAGAGAAAGACAGATTCCCATGTTGTCGGACGTATCCTCCAACATCTTTCTTGTTGGTCTGAATTTTTGTATAGCCAGCTTCGTGGAACTTGCTGCTCAACTTCGACTGGATCGCCAAACTGATCTGCTCTCCGCCGTACCCTGCAGAGAAGTCAGATGGGCTGAAGAAGCCGTGTTAAAGCTACTGGACTTACAGTTGCACTGATAATCGCGGTCACCATACACCAGGGCAACTTTTACCCCTTGATCTAAAAGCTTGCCAAGGATGTCGAGATTTTGTCCCAGAACGAAATCGCCAGTTGACATAAATGCTAATTGGCACTTTGATATCAGCCAGGGTTGCTAGGTTAAACAGAATCAATGGGTATGTGGTTCTCGACTGACCACTGAATACTGCCGTTGAAAGACCGGTAATGTTGAGCGGGACTCCTAACTCGCGCTGAACCTCTTCAGAGTTGAGGAACCCACCCGCATATCTGGGTGGGAATGAATGGGGCATCAAGGCAGTAATGTCGAAAACGTTCCTCTGCGTTTGCTGTTAGCGGCAAATCTGTGGATGTTCAAGGCCCAAGCTGGAAAAAGCTTACACCGCGGCTCTCTACCCATCCCCACATCTTTGCAAAGCAAAAGTTGTATGCATCACTGCACGCTGTGTTGACTTCCCCCACATTGCCGAGTCCGGTTGGATCGTGTGTCTCGGCGAGGGATCGGCAAGCCTCAACCCGGCTGCGGCATTCGGGGAAGCTGTCCATGGCATTATTGTACTCCGTCTCGTTGATGACCTGAATGCCGTACGTGTTGTTGTATGCCATATGCGGATAGGAGGGCATCTGCGTAATGATGTCGATGCAGCCGTTGATGATGCCCACCGTCCCGATTTGGAGGGGGATAGGGGCAGTGTTGGAATGTGAGCCAGATGTCATGTCCTTGCTTTTCTCAGCAAAGAAATTGGCGAAGGTAGGGCCGTAATGTCCACCATATGATTCGCCCCAGATGCTGACTTTGTTGTCTTGGGGCTCGTATTTGGGAAAGCTGTGGGTAAAGCACAGTCAGTGAGGGCCTATTTTGGGCGGATGGAGCAGCGAGGAAATGCATTACTGTTTCATCCATATCTGCATAAAGTGCCACGCGGCCAATGCTGCCGTAGCAGTTGTGTTCGGGGCTGACATCGGATCTTGTGATGAAAAGGTGCCGCGAAGGAAAGTCGAGTTCAACTCGGGGGCTTGTGCGTCACCGGCCAGAGGTGAAACCACGTATGGTAGTAAGGTTTCGTCAATAGTTCCACTGACCAGTTTGTCATAGGAAAACCCTACTTGGACGGGCTGGTCAATGTAGAGAAGGTTTACCTCGTTGTTGAGTGACCATGGGTTGAGCGTTGTGTCGCGAGAGTTGTCAGCGACGTAACACGGCCCAGTCCCCCCGACAGCGCTCGGCGTAGAGGGAGCCCCGGGACCTCCCTGAAGCCACAAGGACAGCGGGGCTCTGCTTGCATGGTTTCGTGCTTCGAAGAACCAGAAGAACGTGTGAATATCGTAGGGCCGCCCTTCGGTCGTGTTCGCAGGGAAATTGATGTAACCGCTGTAGGACTTGACCCCCGGAGTAGTTTCGCAAATCCTGGTCTTCAGTTCAGCAAGTTAGCTCGTACCGTTTTCACGCTCCAGAAGTCAACCACGTCTACGAGACAGGACACCCACCCGTTTGTAAGTCAGGGTGATCCGAGAGTCGAGGAACGATGTAACAGTTTGACGGTGGACAGGGTCGAGACGCGGCGAGATAGTTATGGAATCTACCCTGGCGGCCAGTAGACTGATAATGGCCACAAGCGTAAGAGTCCACAAGCACAACGCCATTGTGACTCAGGGGCAGCTCTGACGCGTCGCCGTGGGATTGAATAAAAGGTAGTTAAGGGTTGATCCGACCCCTTTTATTCTCCCAATCCTTGGCAGTTGCTGAGCTTTCGATTGTGGATTGCTCCTCAAATTATTCCATCTCCTTAATGCAGACAGTCAGGCTTTATAGTTCCCAAACTTCCCAAATCATAAATGGATGAGAACAGACAGACCCTGGGATTATTATGTCTAGGTATGTGTATTTAACCTGTTCAGACACGTATCTAGAATCCCAGGCTGCCGATGACGTTCGTATAGGTGTTTGATTCGGTATTTATGGCACAGCATTCCTTCAACTCATTCATTAGCCCTGTAGTTCGTCGAGTCTTTCGGGCTTGCAGCCCCTGGCTGAGTGGTTGGGCGCCTGTTTTCATTCGCCCCTCTTCCGGCCCCTGTACCATCAAATTAGTCTGCGCCTCAGTCTCACGCCAGCCAGTTTAGGTGCCTGCGCTGGTGTCTCGCAAAAAGTCACGTTATTCCTCCGAGCTCGCTGGTGTCTCGCGAAAGTCACGTTTTTTATCCGAGCGTGGCACACAGGAAGTCTCTGAGTTTTCGTCCGCCCCCCTGACGGTCCACCCTGATCAGGCTCAAGCAGTCAGAATGGAACCTAACAAGGTTCAGCGCACCATTAAATTTTACACCAAGGTCAAAACAGGATGTCTGACGTGCAAGTAGGTGCGGCCCGGGGTTGCTACCGTCCGCGGACCGTGGCACACCAGACTGTCACAGGGTCACGTTGACTGGACTGGAGTCATGCTAGGTTGCTTGGTGCTAACATTTGTGTGCATTAATTAGGAAGCGAAAAGTAAAATGTGACGAAGAAAAACCGCGCTGTCGCCGTTGCACCGCCTCAGGCCGCGAATGCGATGGCTACCCCCAGGATCGACAGACCGCTCTGACGACCGTGAATGCTAGCCCCGAGTCCCACGCAGTGCTCTTTGCCTCCCCTGCCGAGAGAAGAAGTTTCTTCTACTTTCAGTCCCGTGCGTGCAAACCGCTGGGCGGGTACTTCAACTCGTCGTTCTGGGGACGGGAGGTGCTGCAGGCCGCAATTCATTATCCGCCGGTCCGACATCTCGTCATCGCCATTGGGTCTGCATATGAAGCTTTCGAGACCGGTTCACTCGGCCAAGAGACCGAGTTCACCCTGCGGCAATGCAATCAATCTATTCGACAACTTACCGTCCTCGGTCGGGCCACTAACCCACCATCAACGGAGTCCACTTTCTGCATTCTCACAGCGTCTTTGCTGTTCATCTACCTGGCGAGCATCCGCGGAAACCACGCCGAAGCCATCCAGCACGTCCGGTCTGCGGCGAAGCTCTTGCAAGACTTTGAGCGTTCGGCAGCGTTGGCTCGGAAGCCCGGTGATGCCGTCAGGTCTGCGTACCCTATCCCGATTTCACGCCTCCGCTCACTTCTTGTCGCCGTTTACGGCCAGCTTCGTGGTATTGTAAACGACACTTATCTAGAAGCGGGTTCCCCTGATATCTTAGTAACGGATGTGAAACCGGCAACTGTTTTCCACTCGGTTCAAGACGCCCATTCGTACGTCGAAGCCCTACTTAATAACACGATGGCCTACCTACAGGCCAGCGAGTTTCTCTCGTCGTCTTTGGCGGAAGGACTCCAAGAAACAGTGGCCCGGCACCGAGAATTGTGTCAAGCGTTGGAGAGCAGCCAAAACGCCTTGGATGTTCTCGCACGAACCCTTCCCGCGACAGGACATTCGCAAGATCGAGACGGGACCTCCATCTTACGCATTTACCACTTAATGATTGCGATTTGGCTGCGGATCGACATTTTTCGACCCGGCGAGCGCGAGACGGTCTACGACGACTGGGAGGCTCATTACGAAGAGATGTTGCGACATTGCGAGGCCTTGGTCAAAAAAGATGAAGAATCCGGGACCCCATATTCATGCTCATCGGGTCTGGGCTACATCAGGGCCCTCCATATGGTTGCCGCTCGATGCCGCAACTCTCGCCTCCGATGGCGAGCCACAGAACTGCTTATGTCCTGCACACGACGTGAAGGACTGTGGGACGCGAAATTGGCGGGACAAATTGCCGCCGAAACCATACAACTGGAGGAGCAGGCTGCTGACTTGATTGTGACAGACAGCATGAAAGTGCCTGCGGATATGCGGATACGGGAGGTGAAGTTTGAGATCCAGGGGGAAAAGGCGGCTGTTGTACATTTTATCACTGTCGATGACTGGAAACAACGCCGACCGGGACTTCAAAGGGCGATGGAATTGTAATGAAGGGGGGTGTTTAAATGGTTGTTTGATACCATCAAGACGGCCAGCGATCTTCGCACCGGGGAGGGAGACTTGAGGGCTGGTGCCGGATATCATAATCTCTTCTAGCCTTCGATCATTGGTGTCCGGCCGCCAACAACTTCAAGCTGATGAATGCTCTGCTCCTTTGTCTTGACGCGGTGACCTGAACTTAACCCCCAGCGTCGTGAACCATGTCCAAGTTTGCAACTACCTGCCCACGATCTTCAGTTCCCACCACCGCATTGGCGGGTACGACACGATAGCAAATCCGCAACCTAGCCAGAGCCCAATATCACTCATGCCGGCTTTCTGCGCCAAGGGACCAACGTACCATGCTTGATACATGCCGAGAATCGCACCCACCCATCCCAGGAGAAACGCGATGAGGGCCGAGATACCGACAGGCAGGTACTGTTTCCTCTCCCACATTGACCAGTCAAACTCATGGTTCCATCGAAACAATACGTGCTCCTCGATAACAATAACAATCATGATCTCAACCCAGTATCCCATCAGAGCAAGGAAGTTGCCAAAAATGACGAGCAGGTTATCCCGTCCTGCCAAAGCGAGAACAAGGGCAATAATAACAACGAAACATGTCCACGCCCATCGCGGCACGGCTTTGCCGTACCGTCCCAGAACCTGGACTCCCAGCGCGGCCGAGTAAGCCCCTGGGATGCTATTGGCGATGATGCCCAAGGCGATGATCACACTGCAGAGCTTCCCAAAGCCGGCCAGGCCATCGAACGACTCCACAATCAAAGAGCCCAGAGAGATGGCGAATGCCTCGGCCCAGGTCGTGCGGGAAGCGACCCCTGATCCGAGTCCAATCCCGAGGAGATAGACCAACGTAAACGAGAAGAAGAGGCCGGAGAGCGTCAGCAGGAATATCTTGAGTTTAGAAGTGGTCTCGGGATAATAGACGTAAAAGTCCGAAGCCGCGGCAGCCCATGAGTTGGGTACATAGAAGCACAGGGAGAGAAAGGAGAGTCGGTTGGCTGCAAGAGTGGCCGCATCACCGGTAGATTGGAGCGTCGAGTCGAAGTGCGGACCAGCGCAGCCGATCAAAACGAACAAGGCTAGAATCTGGGGAATCCATGCGTACCTATAGGTGGTTTTGAAGTCAGTAACGTTGCGTAGAATCATGTACGATCCGGTACATTTCGGAGGATAGCATGTGTGTGTAAAGGGCCCAGACTGGAACATCAGCTCATCGGGAGCTATCACTCACCTCTCGTAGGTATGGAAGATAAACATGCCGAAAACGGCAACGATCCAACACACGAAGGCGACCACAATAATGCCAACGGAAATGGACATGACCCCTCCGCTCACGGATGACAGGATCTGGCCCGAAATGATCATGTTGAGCGTGATGTACCCCACCATGAGGACAATGTTCAGAAAGCACGGCAACTTGGACGGCCAGTAACCCATGAAGAACCGCAGCACTACCATTGTCCGGTTCCCGCTGCATGGTCCCCACATGGCCATGTATCCCGTGGACGCGCAGCCCAGAAAACAGCCAAAGATGGCGCACAAGACGCTGTCTCTGAATCCCAGGTTAAAGACCAGCGGGCCAAAGAGGCCCGTCGTCATGTTGTTGGCGGAAATGTTGGCTCCGAACCAGAGAATGAAGACTTGGAGGTCAGCTAGCGTCGACGCTGGCTTTCGTTCTTGTGGGAGAACGCGCGTAATGCCGCGTGCTTCAAAGCCGGATAACCCTTCAATCCAGTTATTGATACGGCGGAGTGTGTCAAGAATAGGGAGTCGCCTGTTGGGTGGCGGTGGAATTCCCGCGATCGATGTCGAGGTCGATGTGACTGCCGTCATCGGAACAGCCGTAGCAACGGCACTCTCGCCCTTTTCGATGTCGGAAGTCGGGGTCGCCATCACGAGGTCAGGTTGTCTCACGCTGCTGCTATCTTGAACTTTGGTTCACGTCCTTGATTGGAGACTGGCGTCAGCGAGCATTGGGTGTCAATAAGGTATCCAAACTCCTCGATGCGAGCACGGCCAAGGCATATATGGCTTGGGAGGATTGTTGGGGGGAGAGGTGAGCCCGAACTTGTTGAGTTGAGCTGTACATAGATGCTTCCTGCCCAAGTACCGTACCTACATGTATTGGAGTCGTGTGGCATCCCCCAAGGGCATCGCCCCGCCGGTTCGTGCTCCACATCCCTTTTACTTGACGCGGGGAGCTGGGACCCCTGAACCGCACGGCGTTCACATTTGCCACAAGGACGCAACCGCTTGGAACCAAGGTCCGTGCATAAGCCTATCTCATGTTGTGTAACTAAGCCGTAAGCGACGACCCGAAATCGGGAGGTTACGCAAAGTGTTAACGCAGGTCTGATTGGGCCTGTGAGCACCGTGGAAGCTGGGGTCGACATTGCTCGTGGGAACCCCGCATGCTTCATGTTTTCTGTGGCGGTAGCGGTGTCGGAAACCACACCAATATCGCATGAGGTGACCAGGGCAGCCGTCTGCTTATTCGAAAGAGGGTCAACAAAACGTGATTATTGTTTCTTGATCACCCCATCAACCAACCAAAGTGAGCCCCGGCCCCGAGTCTCTCAGTTTGACGACGCCGCACTTTCCATTTCATCCTTTTGCTGTTCCAACTTGGTGGATCATGGATTGCCCACAACTTGCGCCCGAGGACTTTGCAAAGAGGAAATTTGACTTCATCATTGTTGGTGGTGGGACCGCTGGTCTAGCTGTTGCTGCCAGGCTGTCCGAGCACCCAGGTTTTACGGTAGGTGTTCTTGAAGCTGGGTCGCCGGCAGTTGGTGATAACGCCGTGGAGTTCCCTGGACTAGCCGGTCGGGCACTTGGTACCCCATTGGACTGGGGGTTTGAGACGGTGCCACAAAAGTTTCTGGGTGGGAGAAGATTGCCATGGGCCCGTGGAAAAGTCCTTGGGGGTTCCAGCGCCCTGAACTACATGACCTGGAATCGTGCCGCACGTCAGGACTATGACGACTGGCGCGACCTTGGCAACCCGGGTTGGGGATGGGACAACCTCCTGTGAGCTCTTTCGGACCACCTTCCCCATGAGACTGCACTCCCCCTGAACCCCACGCACAACGTGGATAGAACTCAGGCTAAAACAGTACAGACCGTTCTTCAAGAAAAGTGAATCTTTCCACGAGCCGGGTGATAGTGTCCGAAAAGAAACCCCCGTGTCACTCCACGATGGAGTTGTTGGGCGCAGCGGTCCTATCCAGGTCTCCTATCCGCGCGAGTTTACCGCATCTCACAAACTTTGGCATCGTACCATGAACTCGCTCGGCGTCGAGACCAATCACAACCACCTTGCGGGTAGCAACATCGGATGTTGGACTAGTGTTGTTTCTGTCGATCCCGAGGATATCACGAGATCATACGCTACAACAGCGTATTACAAACCGGTGTCGTCTCGGCCAAATTTGTTTCTCTTGACGGCGGCCGAGGTCCACGAGGTGTTGTTGACTAGGGAGGGAAATGCCCCTAACCCCTGGAAGGCCGAGGGCGTCCGGTTTTCCCACGGCGGCGTGGAATTCTCTGCTTTTGCTGCCAGAGAAGTCATTCTTTCTGCCGGCTCCATACAATCTCCCCAGATTCTGGAGTTATCCGGTGTCGGTGGGAGCGCCGTTCTCTCCGCTGCCGGGATCAATGTGAAGGTAGATAACCCAAACGTGGGCGAGAACCTCCAGGACCATTTAAGTAAGTCACTGTGTTTCATGACATTTACTATCTATGCCTTTGAGGTGTGGCTAATACCCACCAAAATAAAGCCACGACATCCGTCTTCGAAGTCAACCCAAGCCTGGCTAATCCTGATGATTTGCGACTCGACTCGGTGCTTGCGGCAGCCTGCGAGGAGTACGCCGAAACAAGGACCGGCCCCTTAACCATTCTTCCTGTATCCGTCTCATACGTCCCAGCTGCCCGGTATATCCGACCAGACACCCTGAATATGCTGCTCTCTTCGACTGCGGCAGACACTTCGGATAGCCCGACAGCAGAACGCAGCCGCTTGATTCGTCGCCGCTTTCAGAGCCGGTCCAATATGCTGGGACACGTCGAATTCATCTTTGACTTGGGTAACTGGGGCATTGACAAGCCTCCTCTGACTTCAGACGGGAAAAAGTACGGGAGCTTGCTGCAGATTTTGCAGTACCCATTCTCAAAGGGAAGCGTTCACATCCAACCTCCGGTCGGAGACAGCAACCCAAGGCCGCGCCTCGCCATTGACCCCCAATACTTCGGCGGCAGGGAGGGCCATTTGGATTTGGAGATTGCGCTCCGGGCCCATCGGTTCGCCGAAAAGATCTGGTCTGCTCAGCCGTTGGCATCCATCATCCGGGCGCAAGTGCAACCGTCGCTAGCTGAAACAGGGACCGACGAGGATCTTCGTTCGTGGTTGAGGCGCGTTGCGACAACAGATTGGCATCCCGTTGGAACTTGCGCAATGGGAGGGAGTGCGGGATCGGCCGGAGGTGTTGTCGACGAAAGGCTTCGTGTCTATGGGGTCAAAGGATTACGGGTCGTCGATGCCAGCGTGATGCCGTTACAAATCAGCGCACATTTGCAGGCGACGGTGTATGCCATTGCTGAGAAGGCGGCGGCAATGATTACTGAAGACAACACTGGCATTAGTGGGTGAGTTATCAGAAATAGGGGGCAGTGCACAAAGGCTCAGAGAAGAAACACAGTCAACGCTTCACTCGAGCCCGTAATGAGAGTCTTGAGAACTCCGAATCCATGTGAGCGGCAACGAGATTATATTCACTGACAATGGGAGAACAAGGTTACATGCGCATCTCGGTTAAGCGTGAGACGACCATGATCATCCGCCTCGGCTCCCAAGTCGGTAATCGGACCCAAATCCAGGGCGGATTTGGTTCGCCGGCAGTGTCGCTATAGGAGCGCATGCACCAACCAACTGCCAGAGAATTGTCATTTCCACGTATCAAGGGTGATAAATGATTGTACCCCATGTTCCAGGTTTCAACTTCCTTGAATCACCATATTTCAGCAAGATGCGCTCAAATCAGATTCAACGACAAGTGCCAAGCTTGCCATATTATTCTCCATGTCGCTGCCCTCCGGCGCTCCATTGGGAGTCGACAACAAGGCTCCGACGGAAACGCTTTTCTCCTAAAGCTCCGAGAGCCATTCGCAGTGTGAGGATGTGGTGCTTGAACGATAATACGGATGGCAATGTCCGCTTCATAAGTATATTAAGCTAGCATCGCTTCGGTTTGTTCAGGTTAGCTACCCCTGGAACTTGCGACAAGCAAAGGCCGACACCATGCTCCCTTACCACTCCCTTTCGCTCTGGCTCCTCGCCGCTTCGTCGGCCCTGGTGCACGCTTCGCCGGCTAGTACACGACCCGATTTCAGCAATATCATTGAACGAGCCGTGGCCGCAACCTCTTCCTCAGGATGCGGCAAGACCCCATTTTCCTCTGGCACGAAATCGGTCACGGTGAATGGCAAGCAGCGACAGTTCATCGTGCGTGTTCCGAGTAACTATGACCAGAGCAAACCGTACAAGCTCATCTTTGCCTTCCACTGGGTTGGGGGAACCATGCAAGACGTTTCGAGTGGCGGTACCGACAAGGAATTGTGGTCGTATTACGGCATGCAACGGGAGGCTGGTGAGACGGCCATCCTCGTGGCACCACAGGGTATCAACAACGGTTGGGCCAATTCGGGGGGCGAGGACATCGCATTCGTCGACGCCATGTCCAAGTATATCGAGGACGCACTTTGTGTCGATCAACAACAGCGCTTCAGCGTCGGCTTCTCATACGGAGGCGCCATGACCTACGCCATTGCATGTGCGCGGGCCAAGAATTTCAAGGGCGTTGCTGTCATTGCCGGAGGACAGCTTTCTGGGTGCGATGGAGGTAACGATCCCGTCGCCTACCTCGGGATTCACGGAATCAGCGACGGCACTCTGAACATCGCGGGGGGACGTGGCCTACGTGACCGCTTTGTAAAGAATAATGGTTGTGCAACGACAAACGCGCCGGAGCCGGCGCAGGGCAGCAGAACACACATCAAAACCGAATACACTGGGTGCAAGGCTGGCTACCCTGTGACCTGGATTGCTCACGATGGCGGTCATTGGCCTGGTGCGGTGGACAATGGGCCTGAGAGCGGCGCGAACTCGTGGGTTCCCGGGGAGATTTGGTCGTTCTTCACAAATACTTGAGACTGGCAGCGCAACGGAACGGCTGCTTTAAAATCTAAGATGGGTAACAAGCCTTGTTACCTCCACGAAGGAGTATGGGTGATTACATGTAGCAGGGGAAATAGCAAAAAGAGATTTTCAAATTTTGCCAGTAAAGTTGCGTTGAGAAAGGTTACTTCCTATGGTTCCTCTGACACCTGTACTTATCTATGTAGTGGTAATAAGCATTTGATATATGATGGTCGTTTATGGTGATAGGCCTGTGTGTCAAGTGATAGGCCTAAGAGCAACCAGGGACAAGGTAATTAACCGGCCAGGAACTGGGCTGGGCTAGAGCTTGTAATTACTGGCTAGGTAAAGAAATGGCCGGATAAAATGCCCAAGCCGTGCTGAAACGGGTCCTGCTGACACAGATGAGGTGGAACGTCAGTAGGTGGGCAGAATGGGGCCAAGGCTAGAGTTGCCCCCTGTTGATGATGTTATGTGGGTAGGTAGTGTTACAAGGGCTGGAATTCCAGGGCTTGAACAATCAGCTGCCGGGGGAACCGGCAAAACCAAATGTATTAATAAGAATAATCTTCAATGGCCTCGGGAAGTCCATGAAGAGAGAAAGAGAAGTTCTGGAGCTATCTGACATTCTGAGTCTTTTTATACATGAAGGGTTTTGATGAGAAGGTGACGTGTTGGAAGGTAGACCAGGAGGTCTGAGCACAGGAGGGTCAATGGGTCAAGGCCCAGAACGTGGTGGCAAGAGATCGGTCGGCCTAGGCCGGAGAGATCACTCGGCTTAGGCCAGGTGCGGTTGCATGCGGCGCCACCATCGCTGCTCAGAGAGAGATATCACGGGTTTGGAACCCTACTTACAGAGGGAAGAGGAGGGCAAGGACAATTGGCAGAGTCTCATAGCCTCCTAGGCTCAGCCGTGTGAATTCCCATCTTCCTGTGTGTGTGACACCTTGGATCAGTGACTGTTGGTCTTCCAACATGAGGAAGGGCGTCTGACGAGAACGCCAATGAAATTAGTGAGGCTGACCGATGAGTGGCCCTTGATTTCTGAAAACGATTGGTGATGGTTGCGTCCACGTGGTGATCCGTGTGACAGGTAGGTACCTACTTATGTACAATCTTAGATCAGGAGTTAACGCTGTTCACTTCTTAGTACATCAGTACCGAATACCTAACACCTTTGCTTGTTCTACTTTCTTGGTTTATTCATCTCGGTTGCCTAGGACCGGCCAGCGATTGTTTTTAAGAGTGGCGAACTGCCGAGTTTGACTGTTCGATGCTGGTTCCGTTGTTTGAATGGGAATGGAAGCCACGTGCTCAGATGGGTTGCTGGAAGACAACTCACTGAAACAGTGTGAGAAATCGACTCTGTTTCCCGCCCTTGCATGAATTGAGGAAAGGTAAACGGAGGCAGAGATACCGGTAGGATCACAGCAGTCAGCGGCAATATATTAAGCAAGAGCGCACTCGGCTCTTTCACTGAAGGAGGCGTTCTCTGCCCATATTACCCCCCTCTTCTACCGTGATGCATTTGGAACGGGACTCCAATTGTTGAAGCCCGCCATCCAGCCGCAGTGTCAACTGCAACCCTATCAGAAGGGAGCGTCCATCCAATTCTACACAACCCATATTAAGCCAGAATCCTCTGATCCTTCTGCAGACGCGGGAACAGATTAGTAGTCTCCTTGACGTTCACCGGCATGTGACACAGCCATCAGAGCATTGCTACTTATTTGGTGTCTGAATCCCAGGTAATGGAAGAGGGTTAACGGGTCAGATACCCCTCCCCAACCATTTTCTCGCCTTCTGTGTACACACATATCCACGATGATGCTCTCCCTCGCTACAGCTCTTGGTGCCATTTTTATCTCCGGAGTATCTTGTCACCGTAAGCGCTACCGTCATATTCCGGGAGAAACAGAGTATCCCTAACTGGACCTTCTCAAGAACTTACGGGAATTCTTTTGGTGAATGGCACTGAGTCACCAGAATGGAAATACGTCCGGTATGTACGGTCCATCCAGCTACCCAAGTTACCAAGTCAAGAACTTGTTTCCTCTAACATCGTCGGTACTTTAGTGACGTATCTCCTATTTTTGCGTACGACCCAGTGGAGTGGGAGGGAAGCCAGTTTCCCAAAACGCCGCCAATCATGGAACTCGACAGCTCGAACATCACCTGCGGTAGAAACGCATTTTACTGGGCGGCTACAACTGAGACTGCAGATATTCTAGCTGGCTCTGAAGTCGGCTTCCGCGTCTCGACAGATGGTAACGGGAAATACGGATACTTCTGGCACCCCGGCCCTGGCATGATTTACCTGTCACGGGCCCCCAATGACGACTTGGAGCATTACCGGGGAGATGGTGACTGGTTCAAGATTGCGTATGGCGGTCCGGTGGCCAACGACAAGTGGCTACTTTGGAAAGGATCCGACGTATGTTTTTTTCTTTAGGTTATCCTGATTGCACATCTCAAGGAAAGCGAGGCTAATCAGGTTAACCGTCAGTTCAATTTTACTATCCCGGAAACGACGCCACCGGGGAAGTACCTGTTGCGAATCGAGCAGTTCATGCCCACAACTACACGTAACTACACCCAGTGGTATGTACATTGCGCACATGTGAACATTATGGGCCCCGGCGGAGGGACACCCACAGAATTTGCAAGGTTTCCAGGGACGTACGTGGTCGATCAGCCTGGTAAGCAGCCATTTCCTTTGCTTAAAAGCCAACATAGATAGTACCGTTTTGAGATGTTGAAATATGCTAAACTGTGTGTTCTTGTTATTACCAGGAGTCCTGATTCCGGAGAATCAGTTTCTCGCTGGGAGTGAGCCGGAAGAAGGGTTCAAACTTTTTGACTACCGGCCTCCAGGGCCTGCGGTCTGGTCGGGCTGAGGGTAAAGAGGGGATTTGCAGGGGCGGTGGCTCAAGAGATTGTTTTGTGGACTAGCATATTCACCATAATGAACTTGGTGGCCGCAACGAAGCCTGGAAAGCGTAGTAGGTTGTTGATAGAACAACGTGGTAGAAAGGGTTTCGTCTTAAGTTCTTGATGAGTTCCACTCCTTGAACAGTAGCCCCACTAACTAAACCTCTCACCGCCTAATTAATAAGCACGCGCAAGGGGTGCACACATGCGGACTGAGAAAAGGCTTCAATTCGCTGCGGCCACCATTGAAGGTATTCCGAATCTAATATAAAAATTGCTGGCGTCGCTTCGTTCGTCAGTCAGCGCGGCCCTTCGCTCCGCTACGGGGCGCTTCCTTCCTCTCTCCCGCTCCTGGCAATTTTCCTGTCCCTCTCCGGAGGACAATCCGGGTTAGGGTTGAATACGGGAGAGACGAAGCGCCAATATCTGTCCGTCGGCCCAATAACTCCATCCCCTTGAGCTTCTTATCACACTTATACCAATCATTTCTATTATCGTTCTAAGTACTCATGCCTCTACACTCTCGTCGTTGCTACTTATAAACCCACCGCCACAGCATCTAACGCCTGCAGTTGCCTAGTAGCGTGATCGGACAACTTCAACCCCATAGCTCGTGATGGTGTCTCGCGGTACACCCTGCCGCGGTCGAAGGGCCGCTCAAACATCAGCCCGCCGAGTGTCTTCACCCGCGAAACGGCCACGTAGGAGAGGCCAGAAGCAAACTCTGGCGCGGAGATATCGCAGACGACCTTGTCCAGGGTGATGCCCTGTGACTTGTGGACGGTGATCGCATAGCTGACCCACAGCGGGAACTGCTCTCTCGAACATGAGTTGGCGCCGACCATGAAGTCCTGCCGCACTCGGAGGATGGGAACAGCCAGCTTCTCTCCACTACGGAGCGGCTCCCCGTTCGGCATCGTGAAGGCCGGGCCGTCGTAGTCATCGAAGGCCACCATGATGACCTAGGGCGGGTCTCGCAGCACGTCGGTACCTTCTTTCCAGGATATGTCGTAGACTGTGCCCTGTGCGCCGTTGACGAGCCCGACGTCGGCCCACAAATTCCGCGTCAGCATCACCCTGCAACCAACACACAAGGGCAAGCGCTTGGCCAAGTTGCCGGCATTTGAGGATTCAACCTTCTCCGCACCAACACCCTCATGCTTTGCCTCGACCTGAATGGCGGGGCTGTCCAGGCCAAGCATGTGTTGGTGGTTGTACTCGACGACCTGGGCCTTGGTGGGATAGATGCGAAGCGCATCAGCAAAGCTGTCAACCTCCTCGGGAGAGAGCTTGACAGAGCATCTCGAAGCAAGGAGCTCCCAGGAGGGTACCGACACATCAGCCTTTCGCAGTTCTTCCAAGGCCCGCCGAAACGGGGCCTGGTCTTCGCCCTGCTGCCGCTGTATTGTGGTCAGAAACACCGACTTGTCGAATGAGAGGTAAGCATTACGCCCGACAATCTCGATGCCCTTTAGGTCGTCGCGTGTTGAGTATAGCGGCTTGTTAAGAACACGGGGGAGCTGGAAGAAGTCTCCAATCAGGATGACGCTGAGGCCGCCAAAGAACTCGTCGCGGTTCTCCGGAAACACCTCTCGTAGGCGCTGATCGATCCACGCGAGGGTTTTGAGGCCCAGCATGCTCTTCTCGTCGATCACGAGGTAGTGGATGCCCCTGAACCGCCGCTGCAGGGCGTTCAGGGTCGTCGGAGTCTTGGAGAGCGAGCGGTAATTTCCGTCGACGGGGAGCCGCAGCATGGAATGCAGAGTCTGTCCCCCTATCTGGTTGCTCGCCACGCCCGTCGGGGCCGCCCTGACAATGGGGGAAACTCGGCCATAGGAAGCTGCCTCGGCCTGAAGATGAGAAGAGATGACCTTCACCATGTACGACTTTCCAGTCCCACCTCCTCCGTCAATCTGTAGACGAAGGGGCGGAGGCTGACGGTTCTCGTTCTTGGCTCTGTAGTGGCGCATGACCGTGTCGTATACCTGCCGCTGCTGCGTGTTCAACGTGTCACGGGCTGCGAGAGGCATCTCTTCCACGTCGTAATTACCTGGAGCGTCTCCATATCGCGGCCTGGCACTTTCACTCTCGGAACGCGCTCTTCAGGGAGATTGTGGGGAAGTTGGAGGTCGGGGACCAGCCGGGCCACCTCCTGCCAATCCTCAAGTGTGATGTCCCCAGCATCCTCCCCTCGCTCGAATTCATCCTCTTCCGGCAGCGGTAACCCTAACCCTTTATCTGTTGACCCACTAGAGACAGACGTTACCTGGGAGTGGTTGAACAGAATTGTCAACCGCTGCCAGCGACACCATTGCTCGACGACCTACTGTCTAACCCTAAATCAACCTCGAGCAATTGTTCCGACTGGCGATGGGGGTGGTTCAGGAGCAGCTTGACGCGGCAGAAGTCAGAGTACTGCTGATGGGAACGGACCGGCTTGTACCGGGGGTAATAATACAACAACCGCGCGGTCAAACGCTTCCCACCTGTACCATCTTCCTCAATGTTCAACCATTGTTCTGTGGTGGAAGTGCGCGCCAGCTGCGTGGTCGGTTCCTGGGGCAGCTGTTTTGGGGTAATCCTTGCCCCTAATCATGGGTCCCGAAGGTTGCACCACGCCGAGGATGAGGCCTAGGTACGGCACCCGATTCCCTCCGGGTCAGGCGGCGGATTGGGTGGCAAGCAGTGGCAGAAGGTGCCGTGGGTGGCTCACGAATGCTGTGGTGATGATGACGAAGTGGCCCTGTTCATCGCAACCGGGAAGAGGATGGGGACGAAGAGCCGAGTTTGCAACATGACGGCCTGAATTTGAGGCAGTGTTCATTCATGCCTAGGGACGAAAGGCATTGATGACCCAGGTGCGAAAGGTGGTATCGATCCAAGCCCCGAGGAAGCCAAGCACGGTAAGCAGCTGGTAGATGTTTGGAAGGTTATCAGTCATTCCGATCTGCATGGGGCCGAAGATCTCGATCTTGTCAAGACGATCGACTGCAAAGTAGAGAGACCACTCGTGATCGTGTGTTAGGATGAGGGGCAGCGTAGGCAGCTGCGGGCCTGATTTCCCGCCGCCAACACCGAGCATTTCCATCCGCCTATGCCAGGCTGCTATCCACACGCCCAACTGCAGTCGTCCTTCTTCGAGACTCGCTCCAGCAACCTTGGTCTCCATGGTCACGGCCGCAGGAGAGCGCATCAAGGGGGGATAATCGGTTTGGTTGACGCAGAGACGGGCCGAAATGAGTCCAGAGGACCTCATTTGCTTGGCCAGCTCGACAAGCTTGTTCTGGATCGCAATGTCGAGCTCTGACTCCGAGCCGAGGTTGGGCGCTAGCACAAAGTCTACCATCTTGCCCTCAGCCACCTCACCTGTAATAAGGCATGGAAGAAAGCAGGGTAGAATCCTGGCCGATGTTGCGTTCTCGCAGATGACAGACGTGTGTCGCCTCGACAAGGCAAGCTCCAACAGTGGTTCGTGAACCTTTGTATTCCACGCCGCCTCGGCGCGACGGAGAGCTAAACACTCCCTTGCGCGGTCTTTGATGGCGCGGACCTTGTAAAACTCGGCGTGAGCGATGCGTGCTTGAGACGTGGCGCCCTGTCTCGTACGGGACGACAGCAACGCTGCGCCGCCATTGAAGGCCAATGAGATTTGTGTGGCCGCGGTGGGGCCGGCGCTCGGGCCATACGTTCTGATGCGATTGGGGAGCTGAGCGGGCAATGGCGTCGCCCAAAATCGCTATCAAAATCGGAAAATAGCAGCTTGATCGGTAGAGTCGAGCGTGCTGGTGCTATATTGACGATTTGCTGGTCGTGAAACCGCGTATGTAGCCCGATGCGGGCGGCAACATCATTTTGGGAGTGCGAGTTGTGGTTACGGCTGGGGGTTAGGGTTATAGTGATTCCAACCAGTCGAGTGGGTGGGTTCGGGTATCATTCGGGTTAGTGTCTTTTCGAAAGGGACTTGCTAGGCGCGCACCCCCCAAAATTGCTGCGCGCGCACCCCGCCCGAAATTGCTAGGCGTGCACCCCCTCCCCGCCCAAAGGATTAGGGTTTATATGGTCGCAACTAAAACAAATGAATTACTCTGCCCCAAAAGCGAAAGACTTCGCAAAACAGCTCAATTCCACTCGCTCAGACTACATACACTACGTAGAACTACCCCTATTTAGACCTCCTGAGCCGCACCACGTAATTTAGCCGATGGTTTGACCGCTCGGCCACTCCGAGTCCTCGTCATGGGGGGAGACGGGTCCTGAACGGCTTGGGTTTGCGCTGCAGAGCCCGCCTGAACCTGTTCGCTTGACTGTGAGGTCGTAGAAAGCACTGCGTTGCGCTTTGAGGCTTGTTTTCGCGGAGGCGCAGCCTCAGGAGCCACCTCAGAAACCCTACCCCTTTTCGTTGCCTTCGGCGCCGTGAGCAAGGATGGGCGCTTTGCAGCTTTGATCTTGAACCTCTCGAACCCTCTATCAACCTCTGGAGACTTCACCAACTCCACCTGTGACAGCCTACGACGTATACTGGGCTTCAGATGCGGCGCAGTACCCTTAGGGGGCCTAGGCTGGGTCCTCTTGCGTCGCTGGGTTGTCGGCTGAGCCTGGGACAATGGATTCGAAGCCCTGGCGGTGGGGGGGAGCCTTCTGGGGGTTGCCGGAGTACTGGAGTTCGTCGGAGCTGCAGGGGTGGAAGCCACACCTCCCCTGACAAACATGATCGCCATATCTAGGGGCACGGCGGCAGGCTCGTTTCTCGGTCTACCCTTCCGCTTCGTAGCAACCCTGGGATCACGAATCCGGAGGTAGGGGTCCCCCTCGTCCTTCTACAGTTAGCCATGCTACTATATTGATATTGGGGATACTTACAAGCCTGTTCTTGAGGTGCCAGTGATGGTGTACGTCCCAGAGTCGGATCTTGGCATCTGGTTTGACGAGTGACTGCGCCAGGATGTTGTAAATGCTGTGACGGCAAGGTATACCGTATTGCTGCGTAGCCGTACAGTTGTTTTCGTTGCAGGCTGGCAAAGGGCGTGCCTTTTGTTTCTTTCCAGGAAACGCTGCCCTGGCAAAGCGATACTCGCGGTTGATCAACTCCAAGGCTTTATACGTCACCTTGTTAGGTAGAGAGCCAAGGTACCGCCGTGACAGCCAATTCTTTCTCACACTCATTCCCTGTTGGCCAAGAACTTGCTGGAGATGCTCAAGCTGTTCGTCAGCCATCTCCTTGATACCCTCAACAAGGCGGACGCAGTCGCTTCTACCGTCGAGGAGGTAGCTCTTGATGTTGAGATTGCTTGACTCGGTTGGTGACGTCACTCTTGCGCCGTAGTTTCGGTACGTTCGGGTGTAGCACTGCGCCCACTGGTGCCGCAAAGGCATCCATTGCTTCTGGATATACCCCATGATACTTGGTTGATCAGAAAACTCATCCTTCAACGCCTTCTAGGCCTGATAAAATTGATCCTCTGTTTCCGAATAGACCATGACTTTAAACAAAGCCTCAACACCATTGTGGTCGTGGGGAAAGGGGCCGCGAGACTCAGTGGTAACACCAGGGTCATCTAAGGAGCGGATCCGTGCCAAGGCAGTTGCCTCCTCGGCATTCAGCCTAGCGGCTACCTCAGCACTACCCCCATCGTCACCAACATCCTCATCACCTTCAAAAGCCTCTTCGTCAAGGAAATCAGGGCTTTCAACCCTCTTGAACTTCTTCTTGGCATTGAGGAGGACGTTCTTTATGACGTGATAGATGCAGATCTGTTGTTGCGAGTCGGGGAATACCTCCAGGAGGGCGGCCTTAAGCTCTTTGCAATGATCGGTCAAGATGACGATGGGGGGCTCAACGCTGAACTCAGCTCGCAGCTCATGTGTCCCCCGGCAAAGCCAATCGAACGATTCCTTTCTCTCATTGTCGATGAAGCCGAAGATGGAGTTGTAGATGGTGTTGGCGCCGGTGAGCCCTGCCACTTGGTACAGAGGATAACCAAAGCAGTTGGTATTGTAGGTGAGATCGATCTGCATGACGTCTGAGTACTGCTTTGTGATATCCATCAAGCCGTTGAAAGTAAACACCAAGGCCAGGAGCTCAGTCTCATCCTCGTCAGCCCACTTGACACGGTATTTGATGCCGTTCTCATCAAACGACTTGATCAGGGCACCTGCAGGAGTATAACCACCAAGCTTTTCCTTCCGGATCTTCGCCCTCGCATTGTAGATGTCTTTCCTGATGTAGCTGGAATCGGGGAAGCCGTCTCTGATGAGCGCCCCGATCTCCCTGGAGCGGATTCCGTGATGCTTTGAAGCGTTGACGATGGTATCAAGAACCTCAGCGGCGATCTTCCGGTGTTGAGGATGGGCGGAAGCATGAGAAGAAGGTCCATGGTTATGGTGTTGAGGCTCGTCAGAATTCCGGAACACCCAGCCGTCTTGGGTAAGCTTGGCAACTGACTTCCAGGTGCAGCCGCACTTTCGGGTGCCGGTTTCACGTAGGCCAGCGGATTCACCGAACCTAGGCTGACCAAAGCGGTCACAAACAAGGTAATACCGAGCATATTCGCCTCGCTTGTTCTTCTTCCCATGTTGCCGGGTAACTGCGAACCCTCTTGTCTTTGCCCAGGCGTTCACGGCGTTCTGTAGGCCCTCAATAGTAGGCGCTGATATACCGTTAGGGGGGTTGGGAATGTCTTCATCGTCAGACGTATCCCCGTCGTGGTCGGTGAACCCACCCCACTCCGAAGCCGAGCCCTGGCTGCAACCGTCCCACTCTGACTGGCTGGAAATCGCGCCTGGTTCTAAACGGGGCCGCTCAACAAAGCCTGCGCGGTTTATAGCGCTTGCAATTGGTGAAGAAGGTTCCGAATAGCCTCCTCGATCGCTTGAATCGCTCGAATTGATGGAGATGGGCGTGGTGTTGCGTTGGGCGAGGTGGTGAGGTAGGGTCTCCGATTCTGTGAGGTCGATTGGCTGGAGGATAAGAAGATCGATATCGTCGTATTCGTCAGAATCCTCGCCTGCAGCCGAAAACTCTGTGGCGAGCGGCAGGGCTGGTGCAGGTTGTTCGAGCACCTGCGGCTCGACCGCGCGAGGGTTTTGCGACATTCTGGTGGGTTCCTAGCATTCTAGAACGGTCAGATTAGCCGTAGAAAACATGTTTTTGCTATGCAGCTTACCTGTGTTGATTGCGGGTTGGCGATGTTGAACCTCTGACCCTAACCCTGCAGGGTGCGCGCCTAGCAATTCTGGGCGGGGGGTGCGCGCGCAGCAATTTTGGGGGGTGCGCGCCTAGCAAGGCCCTTTCGAAATGTAGTAACAGGGGGTAGTTAATGGGAGCGAGAGGATGGGGTTTAGTGGGCCAGGGGAAAAGGCCAGGGGTAGCAAGGAAGAAGCAATCAGAAGCAAATTAGGTTATTTGGGACAGTTTGTTCGGCCGTTCAACCAAGGTATGGCCGTAGCAGAACCGGCAAGGCTAGAACATATAGCAAGATAGGAAAGAAGAGAGCAGAGAGCGAAAAAGGGAAAAGCAGGCGATAAACCATGGCAACGTTCAGTGAGCTATTCACGCCATTGCCCGCATTCCGCACGGCCGTTTGCCACGAGCATGGAATTGTGGTGACGGCGCGGTCGGTTGCGTCGCATGTCAATTCGCGGCACCGCCATTTGGCCGCCCGGGTTCGCCAGCGGATCATGGCCGAGGCGTTAGCGTTACGGGACGACGGTTCGTTGGCCGCCGATACGAACAATATCCGATTCCCCGACGAGGTGATCCCGGCGATCGACGGGTTACCCGTGTGGAGCGACGGCAAGAAGTGTATCGAGTGCGGGTATATACAGCGTGGGAGGAAGCATATCCAGAAGCATTGCCGGTCGGAGCATGGTTGGACCAACCCGCGGAAACGCGGCGGCAAGCCCGGGGCCCAGCAGGCAGGCGGGTTAGGCGAGGTATGGGTGGATGGGGTGCATTGCCAGCGGTTCGGGCAGGCCGGTGTATTGCAGCGGTTGTTTGAGGTGACGACGCCGGCCCACGCGGGCGCAAGCGGGAGCAGGGGAGAGACAGCCGACTTTGAAGCCGCCATCCGGGCCGAGTTCGAGGCGGCGGCGCGGGCCATCAAGGAGAAGGACGAGGCGGCAGCGGCGCTGATCGGCGACCAGTCGAGGTTGTCGGCCAACATGTGGGTGGGGCGGACGGGGTGGCCGCGGCATTTGCGTGGGTTTGACCGCGAGTGGTTGGCAACGACTATACTGGCGGCTCGTGGTGGAGAAGGAGGAAGAAGTAGAGGAGGGGGACTGGGGAGGGGAACGGGGAGGGGGGGCGGAGAGGACGGAGAGGCTGGAGAGGAGGTTGGAGGCCAGGGTGGGGATAGGAATAGAGATGGCAGGGCCCGCAGCGAAGCCGCGTTAGCCGTCGTATTGTTGGCCGTGGAAAGGGTGATTTGGCGGGCGCAGAAGGCGTCGCAGGTCGAGGTGGTCGGGTCGGCGTCGGTGAATTACATCGAACGGCGGGAGGTTGGCGGCGAGGCAAACGAGAAGCCGTTCAACGCGGCCCAGAAGGGTACGACGATGGCCAAGTATAGCGAGTCGTGGAAATTGCTGATGGCGTATTTATGGCGGACGTGGCGTTTAGAGCCGGTTGACCAGGGGGACGAGGACGAGGGCGAGGAGGGAGGGGGGGGAGGGGAGGGAGGGGGAGGGGAGGAGGACAACGGACACGACGGAGTAGGGGGAGGCGGCCAGGAGCTACAAGCCGGCATCCGCGATCAACGGCCGGCATACCATTTCACCACCCAGCAAGCCAGGACATCGGAA